>NC_041730.1:130388080-130697080 GCF_004115215.2 Ornithorhynchus anatinus | reverse complement strand
GGGACCCGAAAGTTAAGGAGTAATACATCACAATAGAAGGGACCCTGTTTACAGCAGGGCACTGTCTTTTATTGCCCTGGCTCTCCGATAGTTAATATTTGTTTTATTATCCCCTTTAGGGTGTTTGTTCCACTCCCTGAAAATCATCAGATGGTTTCAGTCACGTTCACTGCTTTTTTGTTAAATAGGAAAGGAGTAAAACGAGAAGTATTGTTTCTGGGCATCTCTTTCTTTTCTTCTTCTTCTTTTTTTAAATTGGATTCCCTGTAGAGCAGGTTCAGTGTTCTGATTTGATCCAGAGTCTTCAAGGCCAGGCTGGAAACCCCTCAGGATGGACCGAAATACCTGTGTCAACCCAGGTGCTGACCGCCCTGGTCTTCTGTGACTTCCCCCGACGTTCAGGAAGGAATAAGGGGTTGAACAAAGGACGCAGGGTCTTAGAGAGGTAAATAGGCTGCGGTAGCTTCATTTCTCCCCTGCAGGCATTGAATGGCTGAGGGGGCCGGGGGGAGGTCGCCGATCCTTCGCAAAGCGGTGCCTGTTTGTCTGCATCCTCCACCTTCCTCATTGTTGTCATTACAGCGGTTCGATGCTGGTAACACGAATGCGGTGGCGGAATTCGGTAGCTCCTCACCTACATGACAATGCGGGATTGTTCTTACCGACCTATGTTCTAGGGCTCACTCCGGTCTATTTTTAAAACGTCCCAAAATGGAGAAGGTGAGCCGTAGCAGAGAACTCACCTGGCAGGGATAAAGTCTTGAGTTTGAACTTTCCCTCTGCCCCAACTTCCTACGTGGTCCGAGGAAGTCGTCGTAAGGCGTCTTTCTGTTTTCATATCCTCGTCCGTGACGTATAGATCGAGAGAGCTGGCAGGGGCGATGCTACCGACCCGGAGATCTTATCCATGCGCGGGAGCGGAGCGGACCCTGGGGCAGAACGCTGAACGTCGTTGGTAAATCCTGAACCTGGGTTGCTCCCGAACTCTCTTGAAAGTCCTTTTCTATAGTGTGTTTGCAGGCCTTCAGGGAAAGACGGGAGCACTTATTTATTCATACCTTCCTTTGCACTTGTATATGTGTATATTTGATTGGCCATAGGACTCGTTCGTTCTCATTCTAAGGCTTGTAAACGAGTTTCTGTCTGTCTGGCCCTTCGAGAGTAAATCCCTTGTGGGCAGGAAATCTGTCTGGTGTTTCTGTTGTGCTTTCCCAACCGCTTAGTACAGTGTATCGCACTAGGGGCAGTGAATTCTGATGTTGAGGGAAATGGTCCTTTTGATTCACATTCTCCTTAGGTGTAATATTCTCTAAAACTGGAGTTCCCATGGAGCAGTAACAATAATAATAATGTTGGTATTTGTTAAGCGCTTACTATGTGCAGAGCACTGTTCTAAGTGCTGGGTTAGGTACAGGGTAATCAGGTTGTCCCACCTGAGGCTCACAGTTAATCCCCATTTTACAGATGGGGGAACTGAGGCACAGAGAAGTAAAGTGACGCAGCTGACAGGTGGCCGAGCCGGGATTCGAACCCATGACCTCTGGCTCCCAAGCCCGTGCTCTCTCCACTGAGCCACGCTGCTTCTCTGCAGTAGCAGTAGCAAGAGGGACCCACTTTTTCTTATAAGAATGATAATAATGATGATGATGATAATAATAATGATAATACTTGTATTTATTTGGAGCTTACTACGAAGCATCACCGTAGAAAATGCAATACAATCATATCTGACGACGTCCCTGCCACACGTGGGGCTCACGGTCTAAGAGGAAGGGAGAACAGGCAGTTTCTCCCCATTTCACAGGCGAGGGAACTGAGGCACAGAGAACTTAAGCGACGTGGCCAAGATCACACAGGAGAAGCAGTGTGGCCTCGTGGTAATCAAAAGAGCTGGGTTCTAATCTCCGTTTCATCACTTGCCATCTTTGTGACCTTGGGCAAGTCTCTTAACTTCGCTGTGCCTCAGCTCACTCATCCATAAAGTGGGGATTCAATATCTGCTCTCTCTCCTGCTGAGGCTGTGAGGCCTGTATGGGACGGGGGTTGTGGCTAAACTCTGTATCTCGCACCTAAACTAGAATTTGAAACAACGTTTCAACGTGGCTCAGTGGAAAGAGCCCGGGCTTGCGAGTCAGAGGGCAGGGGTTCTGATCCCAGCTCCGCCGCTTGTCTGTCGCGTGACCTTGGGCAATCCCGCTTTAACTCCTCCGCGCCTCAGCCACCTCATCTGTAAAATGGGGGTTAAGACCGTGAGCCCCCCGTGGGACACCCCGACTACCTCGTATCTACCCCGGTGTTCAGAACGGTGCTTGGCGCATCGTAAGCGCTTAACAAATACCCTCGTTATCATATATTAAGCACTTAACAAATACCGTAAAAAGTGGCAAAGCTGGGATAGGAACCCGGGTCTCCTGACTTCCAGTCCCACGTTCGTCCCACTAGGCCCTGCTGCTTCTCCGACAGCGACTCGATACCCACTCGGCTCACCCGACCGTTTTTAGGAAAAATCTCCTGCGTCGAGTCTGGCCGAATATGTCGCCGCTAAGTCCTTCTGAGCGACAGAGCTCCGTCTCCAGAGCTGTGCTGCCCTCAGTTGACCTCTATGCTGCCCGATGTAGCCCTCAGGAATGTTCAGGGGAAACGCAGCCCCCGCCCCCCCCCCCCCGGCCCTGATTTATCGTCCTGCTCCGTACAGTTTTACGAGGCTGGCCCGTTAATTGGGAGAACGGGTCGAATTACCCGCCTTCGGTAGTAAATCATTTCAGAACGCCGTCCAGGCATACGCTACTTGACCAGGTGGGGAGGCGGGGTGGAGAGAAAGGGGAAAGAGAAAGGGGAAAAGCGACGGAGACTGGACCCCGGACCGACTTGGGCTCTTGGGTCCTCTGGCCGGTGGTCACAAGAGGGAGCCAATGTACACTCGTGTGGCTCTGCACGGCTGGAAAATGTGGGATGCGCGATTTCCAGGCGTCTCCTGACGGGATGGGACGGGAGAACCAAGCTCCGGAGGCTCCCGAGGAAACCCAGGGTGGCACCATCCTAATAACACTACAGCCCCTCGCGGTCTTTACTGCTGTCCCTTTACCCCGCCCCCGGTGGGACTAAAGTACCAACTGTGACCAACCGACATCCCCGCTCTGAAAACGGGGATCGAACGTCGCTCACCTCCCCCGTCGGGCTCTTCCGAGCTTTTAGCGCAGCCCTCGGCACGCAAGAGACCCCCGGTAGATGCTATGGCTTGATTGCTGAATTTTCTTTTCTCTTCTTCCGGCTGGGGCTGTCTAACGAGCAGAGGTGGGGGTAAGAGGAACGGTTTTTCGAGTACTATACGTCGCGTATGAGCTTAGAACAGTGCTCGGCACATAGTAAGCGCTTAACAAATACCAACATTATTATTATCATGTGTATCCTCGCCTCCCTTTCTTTTTCTTGACTGACGGACACCGGCACCGTTTGTGGCCGTTAACCTGAGCTCCCCCTGCTCTTCTCCCCAGGTGGGCGGCAGAGTTGCTTGCAAGTCTCTTGCACCGCTCCTTATAAAAGGCATTTTCTTCCTACGGACCAAAAACTCACGCTATCGATCGTCCAGGTCCAGATCAAAGCCCCTGGTGGGGAGAGAGAAGGCCGCCCCCTCCTCCCCAAGACTTAGCTCCCGTCCCCACCCGAGACCTACCCCCTCCCCACCCCACGTCCCCAGGCTAACCCACCCCGACTTGAGGCCGCAGCGCTAGCACTGGGGCGCAGGGTTGCGTGCTTCTGCAAGGAGAGGGGGACGGTCCCCTCTCCGTCCAAGTCCCGGCTACTTCTGGTCATCTGCAGAACGACGGGCTCAGGAGTCAAGCCCAGCTGGCCGTGCCATTCTCAGCCGAGGTCACGCTCAGACTTTCAAAGTAGCTAAGGGGGAGAGGAGAAGATCCGAGATCATCATCATTATCAATGAATCCGTCAATCAATCGTATTTACTGAGCACTCACTGCGTGCAGCGTGCCGTGCTGAGCGCTTGGGAGAAGACGAAGAAAGCAGAGTGGGTAGCAACTTTTCCCTGCCCTCAACGAGCTTACAGTCCAGGCACGAATTTGTAGTCTAGCTTGCTATGCCGACGTTATTATTATTATTATGCCCCTGGGTGGAAGCAGCTCTCTAAATTCAACCTTTAGGTCGATTCGGCCCTTTCTTCCTTCCCCCTGCTCCACAGTCCTGGGGCGATCATAATCACGATCATCATGATATTTGTTAAGCACTTACTCTGGGCCAAGCACTGTTCTAAGTGCTGTGGTAGATACAAGGCACTCAAGTCCCTATCCCACATGGGGCTCACGGTCTCAATCTCCATCGTACAGATGAGGTCACTGAGGCCCAGCGAAGTGAAGTGACTTGCCCAAGGTCACACGGCAGACAAGCGGCGGAGCGGGCATTACGTCCCACGGCCTCTGCCTCCCAAGCCCGCGGTCTCGACGCTAGGCCGGGCTGCTTCCCACAAGTCACGTTCCTTCTCTGTTCTCTCCCAAGCGCTTAGTACAGTGCTACGCGCTCAATAAGTGGTTAGTAAATACGATTGAACGAATAGACGAGTTTTTTACAGATGCTAGGAGTTAAGTGGCTTGCCCAAGGTCACCCAACAGACAAGTGGTGGAGCCGGGATGAGAACCCCGGTTTTCCGATTCCCAATTTCACTAGACCACACTGCTTCTCTCTGTCAGAAACCCCCAGGGTCGGGTGTTGGGGGGGGGGGGTAAGAGATGAAGGAGTGGGCGCTCCCCTTTGCCCAGCCCCGGGGAACCCCTCCGGACAGGGCCACGTGCCCCCGGGCAGGTGGACCCTGCGGCCTTGGCAACCGGAGGTGGCCCGATCCAGGGACGTAAACACAACACACAACACACAGAGACACACACACAGCTCTCACGCACGGGCGCTCCGGCCGACGGACACACGACAGCTGCCGGGAGCTCCTGGTGCCAATCGTGTCACCCGCCGCCCGTGGGCCAGAGCGGGAGTCCCTCGCCCTTGCCGTGCCCCTCCTCCCCCTCCTCCGACCCTGTCCCGAACTCCCCCCGGCCTAGGGTTGGATGCCCCCCGGATGATTTGCCCCAGAGACTCCGAGAATTGGGCCCGGCGGGGGATAATAATAATAATGATGTTGGTATTTGTTAATGGTTGGTATTGTTGGTATGGTTGGTATGGTTGGTATTGTTGATGATGCCAAGCGCACAGCCTGGCACCCGAGATGCCCACGCTGCCCCCCACTCTCCGCCCACACACCCGCTTCGATCCCTTCTCGACCCTTCTCACCTTCCCCAGGACCCGGGATCCCGGCCCAGACCCAGGGATCCCCGGAACTCCTCGCGACTGGAATTGAAATCTTCTTGGGAGGGAGGCGTCGAGTTGGATCAACTTTGAGAAACAGCATGGCTTAGTGACAAGACCCCGGGCTTGGGAGTCAGAGGATGTGGGTTCTAATCCCGGCTCTGCCACTTGTCTGCCATGTGACCTTAGGCGAGCCACTTCACTTCTCTATGCCTCAGTTCCCTCATCTGTAAAAGATGATTAAGACCGTGAGTCCCACGAGGGACAACCTGATTACCTCGTATCCACCCCAGCGCTTAGAACAGTGCTTTGCATATAGTAAGCAGCACGACAGCATGGCATAGTGGATAGAGCATGGGTCTGGGAGTCAGAAGGTCATGGGTTCTAATCCCGGCTCTGCCACTTGCCTGCTGTGTGACCTTGGGCAAGTCACTTCACTTCTCCGCGCCTCAGTTGCATCATCTGGAAAGTGGGGATTAAGACTGTGAGCCCCCATAAAATAATAATGATAATGCTGGTATTTGTTACGTGCTTACTGTGTGCCAAGCACTGTTCTAAGCGCAGGGGTAGGTACGAGGTAATTAGGTTGTTCCACATGGGGCTCACAGTCTTCATCCCCATTTTACAGAGGCGGTCACTGAGGCCCAGAGAAGTGAAGTGACTTGCCCAGAGTCACCCAGCTGACAAGTGGCAGAGCCGGGAGGAGGACCCAAGACCTCTGACTCCCAAGCCCGGGCTCTTTCCGCTAAACCACGCTGCTTCTCGTGTGGGACATCCAGGGACCGTGCCCAGCCCACTTACCTTGAATCTACCCCATCGTTTAGTACAGTGCTCCGCACCTAGTAAGTGCTTAACAGTCAATCGTATTTCATTCGATCATATTTATTGAGCCCTTACTATGTGGGGCCCCAGTGCTTAGAACCGTGCTCGGCCCCTAGTAAGCGCTTAACAAATGCCATCATTATCCTCAACGAATACCACAATAATAATAATAATAAATTCCCGTTTAGACTGTGAGCCCGTTGTGGGGCAGGGATTGTCTCTGTTGCCGAACTGTACATTCCGAGGGCTTATTACAGCTCTCTGCACGTAGTAAGCGCTGAATAACTAACTCCCTTCCCCTCTTCAAAGCCCTACTGAGCGCTCACCTCCTCCAGGAGGCCTTCTCAGTCTGAGTGCCCCCTTTCCCTCTGCTCCTCTCCCCCTCCCCATCCCCCCTACTCCCTCCCTCTGCTCTTCCCCCTTCCCCTCCCCACAGCACTTGTGTATATTTGTATATAGTATTTATTACTCTATTTATTTCGTTAATTTTGTGTATACATCTATGATTCTATTTATCTTGATGGCATTGACTCCTGACTACGTGTTTTGTTTTGCTGTCCGTCGCTCCCCGTTTAGACTGTAAGCCCGTTATTGGGCAGGGACTGTCTCTATCTGTTGCCCAGTTGTCCATTCCAAGCGCTTAGTACAGTGCTCTGCACCTGGTAAGCACTCAATAAATGAATGAAAGATGATGATGATGATTCGGCTGTCCTCAAAGGCGGCTAGAGCACCCAGGGCCTCGCGTCGGCGACTCCTTGGGACACTTCCAGGCGTTTGGCCGGAGGAGGCCGCCCCGCTTTCCCTCTGCTCCTCCTCCCCTCAGCACTGTGCTCAGTTGTATATATTATTTATTACCCTATTTATTTTGTAAACGAGGTGTCTATCTCCATGATTCTATTTATCTTGATGATGCTGTTTCGTTCTGTTTTCCTTTGCTGTCCGTCTCCCCCGTTTAGACCGCGAGCCCACCACTGGGCAGGGATCGTCTCTGTTGCCGGTTGTATTCATTCATTCAGTAGCATTTACAGAGCGCTTACTATGTACAGAACACTGTAGTAAGCGCTCGGAATGAACAATTCGGCAACAGATGGGGACGATCCCCTGCCCCAGAGACCGGCTCACAGTCTGAACGGGGTGCGGAGGGGAGACGGACAAGGGAGCGAAAGAGAACAAAACAGGACAACATCATCGAGATAAATAGAATCTAGGAGATGCATACCTCATCGACAAAATAAATAGGGTAATAACTTCATTCATTCAATGGTATTTACTGAGCGCTTACCAGGTGCAGAGCACTGTACTAAGCGCTTGGAATGGACAGTTCGGCAACAGATAGAGACAGTCCCCTGCCCAACGACGGGCTCACAGTCTAAAAGGGGGGAGACAGATAGCAAAGCCAAAGAGGACAAAAGAAAACAAGACCACATCATCTAGATGAGTAGAATCGAGGACATATACACCTCATGACCAAAATAAATAGGGTAATAAATGATGCATATAAATGAGCACAGTGCCGAGGGGAGGGGAAGGGGGAAGAGCAGAGGGTGGGAGCGGGAGGTGGGGGGCATTTGGAATTGTACAGTCCATTCATTCAACCATTCGCTAGTAATAACGGTGGTATCTGTTAAGCGCTCACTGTGTGCTAAGCGCTGGGGGGGGACACGAGGTGTCAGGTTGTCCCACGTGGGGCTCACACTTTTCGCCCCCATTTTCCAGATGAGGGAACTGAGGCACCGAGAGGTTCAGTGGCTTGCCCAAAGCCACACAGCTGACAAGCGGCAAGCGCTCACTCCGTGCAGAGCACTGTACTAGGCGCTGGGAAGGGACAATTGGGCAACAGAGAGGGCCGATCCCTGCCCGGTGACGGGCTCACGGTCTGCTCTACAAAAACAAGACGACTTCATTCATTCATTCGTTCAGGGGTATTTCTGGAGCGCTTACTACGTGCAGAGCACTGTACTAAGCGCTTGGGATGAGCAAGTCGGCAACAGATAGAGACGGTCCCTGCCGTCTGACGGGCTGATCGGGGGAGACGGACAGAGGAGAACGATGGCGATAGATAGAGTCGAGGGGCAGAGGGAATCGAGGGGCTGCGCATCTGACCTTCCAAGCGCTTAGGGCAGTGCTGTGCGCCTAGCGAGCGTTCAGTCAATGACCGAAGGAACGAGGAAGGCCGTGATAGGGTGGCTAGGCCTAATAAATCCGCGGCAGCCCCCTCCCCCTGGCCGGCCTCCCCGCCCCCTCTTCTCCTCCCTCCCCCAGCCCCTCTAAAGAGGCAGGAGGGAAGACGCTGCGCTGCACAGTCGCTCCCCTCTCCCTGCTACTGTCGCGACTGTCGCCCACCGCGCTGAGCACCGCCGGCTTGGGGTCGCCCCCCACCCACCTACCATGGATGTGAAAGTCCCGGCTCTGCTGGTCCTCTTGCTGGTGACCCTCTCCCTCTCGGAGGGTAAGTGGGGCGCAGAGACCTTGGTCCGGTCGGGGCTAAGGAGGGGGGAAGGTTTGGAGAGGTGAGGGCAGGGATCCTTCATTCCGTCCCATCCCGGGGCGGAGCTCTGGTAATGACAATGATGTGGGTATTTGTGCCCAGCACTGTTCTAAGCGCTGGGGGAGACACGGGGGAATCAGGTCGTCCCACGTGGGGCTCACCGTCTTCATCCCCATTTTCCAGATGAGGGAACTGAGGCCCAGCGAAGTGAAGTGACTCGCCCAGAGTCACGCAGCTGCCAAGTGGCACAGTCGGGATTCGAACTCAGGACCTCGGACTCCGAAGCCCGGGCCCTTTCCGCTGAGCCACGCTGGGAACGGGCAACGCGGCAGCAGAGACCATCCCCTCCCTCCCCCCCGCCAAACAACGGGCTCACAGGCTACAAACCGATCCCGCCGCATAAAAATCGATGATAATCGTTTCTGTTAATAATGTTGGTATTTGTTGAGCGCTTACTATGTGCAGAGCACTGTTCTAAGCGCTGGGGTAGACGCAGGGCCATCAGGTGGTGGGGCTCACGGTCTTAATCCCCATTTTCCAGATGAGGGAACTGAGGCCCAGAGAAGTGAAGTGACTCGCCCGCAGTCACACAGCGGACAAGTGGCGGGGGGGGGGGTGGGGATTCGAACCCATGACCTCTGTCTCCAAAGCCCGTGCTCTTTAAGCGCTTTCTAGGTGCGAAGCGCTGTTCTAAGCACTGGGGAGGAGAAGCGGCGTGGCTGAGGGGAAAGAGCCCGGGCTTGGGAGTCTGAGGACGTGGGTTCTAATCCCGGCTCCTCCACTTGTCCGCTTCCGACCCTGGGCAAGTCACTTCACTTCTCTGGGCCTCAGTTCCCTCATCTGGAAAATGGGGATTGGGACTGTGAGCCCCACGCGGGACAACCTGCTTACTTCGTATCTAGCGCAGCGCTGAGAACAGTGCTTGGCACATAGAAAGCCCTTAACAAATGCCATCGCTATTACTATTATCACCCCAGCGCTTAGAACAGTGCTTGGCACCCAGTAAGCGCTTAACAGATAGCCGCATTATTATACAAGGGCATCAGAGTGTGCCGTGTGGGTCTCAGAGTATCCATCCCCATTTTCCAGATGAGGGAACTGAGGCCCAGAGGAGCGAAGTGACGCGCCCAAGGTCACACAGCAGATCAGAGGAGGAAGCGGGATTAGAACCCAGGTCCTTCTGACTCCCAGGCCCGGGCTCTACCCACTAAGCGTCGCTGCTCCTCCACTATAATAAGAATGCCAACTTTGTTAAGCCCTTACTGCGCGCCGAGCACTGTGCTCAACTCTGGGCGCTCCGTTGTTTTACCTTCCCGAGCGCTTAGGACAGGGCGTTGCACCCAGCGGGAGCTCGATCGATGCGGCTGTTAGTCCAACCGGGATTTAACTGGGGAAGATTTTTTTTCCGCTCGAATTTTTTTTTTTTTTTTTCCCCGTTGGCTTCTTCCCGCTCCCCTAAACTTTCTCCTTTCCTCTTTATCTCCCCCAACCCCTCCGGTCAAGTCGTTAGGAATCTCAATGGGAAGGGATTCCCCGCCTTTGGATTTTTAAACTCCCGGTGGAGAAAATCCTCAGCCCAAATGGGCCAATCCAGAGAGGCTAGAGATGGGATTGACCTCCTTTATTGCCCTATCCTACTTTCCAAACGCTTACCGCAGTGCTCTGCACCCAGTAAGCGCTCAATAAATCCCCCTCACTGGACGGATGAAAGAATGACCGGTGCCATTCTTGGGGAATTCAGAGGAATCTCTGGGCCGCATTTCATTCCGCAAGATTTGTTTCTTGTTTTTCCCCCTCCAAAACCAAAAGCTCAAATAGCCTCGGTTGTAATTAAAACCAGGGACCTTTCATTCACGCAATCGTATTCATTGAACGCTTACTGTGTGCAGAGCGCTGTACTAAGCGCTTGGAAAGTACAATTCGGCATCAGACCTTCCCCTAGGCCCCCTCCCCGCGAACGGTTGGCAGCAGGCTTTCGGTTTTATTCTCCTCCCTGCCCCCCGTAGACTGGGAGTTCGTTGTGAGCAGGAATGTGTCTGTTTTGTTGTTAATATTGCACTCTCCCAAGCGCCTAGTCCAGGGCTTCGCACGCGGTAAGCGCTCAGTAAATACGACTGAATGAACGATGTTTCAAATGACGTGGAGCTCCGGGTCCCCGCCGCCGGCTTCCAATCCTGCCACTGGTCCGCTGTGTGACCTTGGCCGAGTCACTTCACTTATCTGGGCCTCAGTTCCCTCATATGGAAAAGGGGGAGCAGGACGGTGGGTGAGCCCACGTGGGGTAGGGACCGTGTCCGACCCGATTTGCCTCTATCCACCTCAGCGCTCAGTACAGCGCCTGGCAAAGGGGAAAGGGCTTAACGTATGCCATGATAATGATTATTATTTATAAGTGTGGGGAGGGGGAATGGAGGGGGTGAGGGAGGGTGAGTAGCCCGTCCTGGACGTCTCTGATACCCCCATGGGGGAGGCCTGTCCAGCAGAGGGTCATCTCCAGGATTAGTTTGGAAGGACTCTCCCCCTGGTCCAGGGAAGCCTGCTGGAAATTACTGCCACATGCCACCTGGCCTTGGTGATTTTTTCCAAGGTCTTTTTCCAGGCCCGTGGGTCTTTTTCCAGGGTCTTTTTACACTTTTCAGTGGCAGCCCCAAGGAAACCACGGTCAGGAAGGTGGCCACTTTGAGGGGCAACCGTCCGGAGCAGCGTCCAACCTTCCGCGAGGGAGAAAAAGCCACTCACTCTTCCCTCCTCCTGCACCCATCCAATCGCATTTATTCCTTCAATAGTATTTATTGAGCGCTTACTATGTGCAGAGCGCCCTATTAAGCTCTTGGAAGAGGACAGTCTAGTCCTACACTCTTACAGTCTAGAGTGGGGGAGAAGGACGTCGTTACAAATAAATAAAATGGATAAAATTACAGCTCCTCAGAAAGAGGATCTCTCCGGGCTTAGGTCGGTTCAAGGAATGATCTTCCCGGGACTGGGGTTTCCTCCCGTTTGCAACCAGTGCCCTGGGAACGTGCAACATTCCGGGATGCGGGGCAGAGGGAATGGGAAACGCGGTGAGCTGGCTCCAGGTCTTGCGTTACAATCTTCTATTCCACTCTTGCAGGGCCGGGAAGAGATGAGGGGGCCTCCCCTGACCCTCCCTTTAATTCTTCCCCAACTGTCCTTCTCTTCCTGCCCTTCAAAAACCCACCTGTGGTTCAAACCCCCTTTGTAATGCAGGAAAGCAGGAGGTTGAATGGATGTCCCTTTAAACTTCATTTTCCAAGACTTTGGAAGGACGGGAACTGGGAGGAATTTGCAGTTTTCCAGTAATAATAATAATTGTAGCGTTTGTTAAGCGCTTATTATGTGTCGAGCACTGTTCTAAGCGCAGGGGGTAGAGGCAAGGTAATCAGGTTGTCCCCATGTGGGACTCACAGTCTTAATCCCCATTTTACAGATGAGGTAACTGAGGCACGGAGAAGGGAAGAGACTTGCCCAAGGTCACGCGGCAGGCAAATGGAGGAGCCGGGATTAGAATCCGTGACCTTCTGATTCCCAGGCCCGGGCTCTATCCACTACACCATGCTGCTTCTAAGGGGTTAACTCACCTGGAAGAAAGGCAATCAATTCTCGTTCATTCTTCCTATCTCCCTCGCTCCCAGCTATTGCTATCTGTTGATATTTAACATGCAGGGACATTGAAATAGTGTGATTTTGATTTTTAATTTTAAACGGAAGAAATGTTTAGGAATGTTACTCACATAAAAGTGCCCTCAAGTAGCCCTTGCACTGGGATTTGAACTCTCTATTCACCCCACCCTCAGCCCTACAGCACTTATGTCCCTGTCCTTAATTTATTCTATCTGACCCTCCTTATAGAGTGTAAGCTCCTCGTTGTGGGGTAATTCGTCTTCAAAATCTGTTATGTTATACTCTCCTAAGAGTTTAGTAGAGTGCTCTTTATACAGTAAGTGCTCAATAAATTAGACTGATTGACTGATAGAGTCCTGTAAGACCGATGGACGTCCTCCTCTCCAAACCGTGCCAATCTCCTCCTCTTGGTTTGCTGAGAGGGCTCAGGAATACAAAATCTGGGGTTTGGAGAACTTCAGATAAAAGTGTGATAAGAGGCTGGCTTGAGGGAGGAAAGCACCAGAGTTTAGACGCTTATATTGTTTTTTCTTTCTTAAGTTTTAGCTCGTTGTGGGCACGGGACGTGTCTTGATATATTATTGTGTTGTACTCTTCCAAGCTCTTAGTACAGTGCGATACACCCCGTAAATCCTCGATAAATACGATCGATGGATTGAATTTTCCTGGTCTGGGGATACTCGTTGAGTTGAGCAATTTGTTCCAAGTGCTGCCGAATAGGGGTTTCCACCTCTCCTATCTTCCCTTGGAGGGCAGTCTTATATTGTGAAACAAGTTTCCTTTTTCTCTGAGCCATAGAGTCCTGTCAGTCAGCTTGAACGGGCGGGCTTTTCTTTAATCCTTTTTGGTCACGCATCCCACTGCCTCCATCTAGACGTGCAAGCACCTTTCTGGTGCACAGTACCATGTTTACGGTGCCCCATAGTTTTCGAGGCTCGGCAGGACCAGGTGGGGGTGTTTGAAATCCTTCCCGGTTCCAGTCCTCTGAGCTCAAATCATTAGAAGGAGCAGAACGCAGATTCAGCCACCAAAGGTGGGGAGGGAGGAAAGTGAAGGAGCGGAAAATAGCCTTAATGCCAAGTATGGCCACTGTGTCTTTTAAGGTTTTCGCTTCCTAAGGAGAGTTTGTGCTTCCTTTTGGGCTCCTCAAAGTCTCCCTCTGCCCCTCTCCCCCTGCTCCGACCGGTCCCAGACAGCTGCAGGGCAGAGATCACCTCCTCTGAGTTGACATTGGCATTACCCAGGCTGGACAGCTGGGGCCCAGGACACCTTGGATTCCCTGGGGTTGATGCTTAAATGCCCCAGGCCGTGAAGCTGAAAAGCACCGGCCCTTTGGCTTCTTGGGTGGGCGGTCCCTTGGGTGAGATATAGTGAAGCATTCTCCGTGTTTGAGGGCTAGTGAAGGGGCTGGATTGGAGACCTTTTTTCTCTTGGAGTAGGTATGGGTGAGGGGGTGGTCTGGCTAGTGGGGAATAGGGAGCAGAATTACCTGCACCTGTAAAACCAGAGTCCGGTTTTAATCAATCGATGGTATTTATTGAGCCCTTACTGTGTGCAAAGCACTGTACTCTGTGCTTGGGGGAGAGTACAATGTGAGTTGGAGGGAGTGACGCGGAAGGTCGGGGGTCCCTGGGATCCCGGGAACGTGTTCTATCAATCGTACTATCTATCGTGTTCCAATCCCGGCTCCTCCACTGGTCTGCCGTGTGACTTTGGACAAGTCATTTTCATTCAATAGTATTTATTGAGCGCTTACTATGTGCAGAGCACTGTACTAAGCGCTTGGAATGTACAGATCGGTAACAGATAGAGACAGTCCCTGCCCATTGATGGGCTCACAGTCTAATCAGGGGAGACAGACAGATAAAAACAATAGCAATAAATAGAATCAAGGGATGTACAGCTCCACTTCCGGGCCTCAGTTACCTCCTCTGGAAAATGGAGATTAAGATCGTGAGCCCTATGGGGGACAACCTGACAACCTTGTATCTACCCCAGCGCTGAGAGCAGTGCTTGGCACATAGTAAGCGCTTAACAAATATCGTAATTATCGTTACAACAGAGGGGATAGACAGGCTCTCTGCCCACGATGAGTTTTATCAGGTAGAGGAAGAGTTTGGAGGAGAGCGCAGACAGTCGCCTTTGGGACTGCAGAAGAAGTGGAGTGTTGTTACCAGTCATTTGGTAAAGTCACTGAGGTATTAGCTGATGCCTGACCCAGACAGTGGGCTTGTTCTGCTTCCCTTAGAGGAAGCAATGAATTTAAAAGCAAAGGCCTGAATTAGATTTTGTCTCTAGCCCACCATTTGAAGTGAGAAAGCCATTAAATCCCCTTTCCCTACTGATCTAAACAACTGTTCTTTCCCAGACTTCTGTACTTTTTGAAAGCTGTTCAGAGGCAAAAGAACTGCAGGCAGAATAGGCATCCCAAAATGTGGTTTAGTGAGCTCAGCTCCTGCACTATCGGGGTTGCACTGTACTTTCCCAAACACATAGTACAGTGCTCTGCACAGAGTACAGTAAGCACTTCATAAATACGACTGAATGAATGATTAGTGTCCTAAAGTGACAGGGATAGATTTTAACTAGGGTGTTCTTTTGCTGGATGGCAGCATTTTGTTCTCGTTAAAAGAGAATTTTGTTGCAATTTATTTTTTCTTTCTACTTGGTTCTTTAACATCTTCTGCTCATTGCCTTGTAAATCTGTATCTGGAGGACAGATTTCTCTCTGTAGAGTTTGGTAGCTAAATAAACTATTCTCTCAGAGTTGGTGTCAGTTAGCAAACTGTGCATGAGGCTTCGGGGTGGGGAATGGAAAGACACAAACTTTACAGATCCTGAAATAATGACTGGGCAGAGTTCAGTGCTCATTCCAGACATCTCCTACTTCAGTAAGCATTCCTCTTCCTACCTTCTATCCCATGGATTAAATATTCCCTGCCGTCTATTTAATCCCTGATGAAAGTCATCTGGGCTATTATTTGGGAGGTGATCGTGCGGCTGTGTAGTGGTGAAAGATTCCCCCAAAACCCAGAATACTTCAGACCGGCAGGGCTTGCAGTTATAGACAGTAAGTAGCAGGTTTTGCTGGGATACCAGTAATTTCTTGCTAATTTGCACTAACGAGTGTCAACTGTGGCATGTGGTAAATTGGCAAAGACAATAATGCAATTCAGGAGGCTCCGGGCACTGATGTGGACGTGCTGTGGTGGAGAACACATTGGCATCTCTTTCTGGGCTGTGGGATCCCCGAATGTTTTCCTGACACTTTCCAATGGGGAACTCCCAGGTAGGAAACAGTGGCTCTATTGTGGATCCACAGGTTGCTAATGTGAATTTAAAGACTCTTGATCACTGATGTGTGGGCTAACTCTTTCCAGAACTTTCCCGCAAAACCCTGAAAACACCCGGGAGAGGCACCAAGGCCACTCTGGAGAAAATCTGCTCACGAAAAACTGCAAGAAGGGAGAGCTTTTTGCTTTTATTTGGAAGACCGGCGGGTTCATCTCGGTGTTTTCTTCCTTTATCCAGCTTCTCAGCGGCCCCAGGGCAAAATCATTTCTCAAAGAAAAACGTAGAAGATAAAGTGCTCGGGATTATGGCCTTTATCTTATCTAATTACCCACCACACATCAGCACAATTGGATGGCTCCTTATTCTAATCTCTTCTGCCGGTGTTTTAAATTCCAACTTCTGGCCCCTTCTTTTGTCTCCTTAATTTGCAAATGCGTCGTTTTTAAGACACCCAGATGGGATTTAGGAGTTGGAGCACTTTGCTTTGTGCCTTCCTAAGCCCTATTTCTCAGCACCACATTTTGCCTGCTGTCTTTTACCAGAGAGTGCCTCCTTTTGAATCTGGCCAATATAGGTAACCCAGAATAGGCAGAGAAAGCATAATGTGTCTTTCTTCTTACACCTTCCAGGTAAACCCATCAGCCTGAGTTACAGATGCCCCTGCCGATTCTCCGAGAGCAACGTTGCTAAAGCCAACATTAAACAACTCAAAATCCTGAACACTCCTAACTGTGCACTTCAGATTGTGTAAGTTTGGGAAGGAGGGGTGACTGCCGACTAAGCAGTCGGTGGTATTTATGGAGGGCTTTCTCATAAATGCAATCAGACTAAAGTAACAGCCACAGAGTCCTCAAGATGTTATGAGTTTAGGGGTAAGTCAGAGCTGACTGTATCAAAATACAGCTTAAGTGGAAGTGACCCTTGATTCCCGAAGTAGAATGTATTTTCAGAAACATTTGAGTCCTCAGATTTTGTCCAGAGCAAATTTTAACTTCCTAAATCAACCACAAATTAGGTTTATTGGCTTTATTTTTATAGAAGATTCAACATTTTTCTGCATTGAAGTCAGTTAACATTTGATTTTCATTTGGGTGGGATAGAGAACAAACAATCACACACAAATGAGGCAGTGTTTGGTTTTTAGGAGGAATGGCGAAAGGGAGCGATGGTGTACATGGATGAGCCTAAGTTGAACTGGGCCCTCAAACAAATCTAAGAAGATGCAATTGTGATGATCGTTTGCGAGTTCTGTCCCTCTGGTGATACCCAATTATTTGAAAGGTCAGAGCTAAAATTGGGAAATTTTAGGAAGGAGAGGAGAGAGCTCATGTTTCCTAAAGCTATTTCAGATTAATGCCAAGCATTTTAGATTTGTACTATCCATGTCACCATCTCTGCCTAAAAAAAAGCAACTTGCTTTTTGGTCTTTGAGATGCTAATACTAAGAATGATGGTATTTATCCTAGGTAAGTGCTGTAAGCGTTGTGCTAAGTGCTGGAGTAGAAACAAGATCAGGAGATCAGATACAATCTCTGTCCCATCTGGGGCTCCTCATGCAAGAGTTAGGGAGAGCAGATAGTTTATCTCACTTTTCAGATGACTCCCCTTCCCATTAGGAGTTGTGCTGCCTTCATCTATTATTTGCAGTATATTGGGGGAAAAAAAGAATACTGAGTTTTTTCACTCTCAAGAGATAAAATAAAACCTGATTGTGCTATCTATTTTGAGAGGCAGGTCACTAAGATTGAATTGGGAAGGACATTGCATTGAGAAAGTTTTGCAGTGACATGATTACACCAGTTAATTGAATGCAATCTTGACAGTCAGTTGTATCTGTTGGGGGCTTACTGTGAGCAGAACTCTGTACTAAGTGCTTGGGAGAGTATAGTATAACAGTTGGTAAACATGTTCCCTGAGAAAGAAGTGATCAAGTTTCACTTCCATATTAAAATCATGTGTCCTCGGAAGCAGTAATGAGTTTTGACAAATCCCTAGACAAACAATGCTTTTGTATTTGATCCTCAGCTGATTTTGAGATCAGGATTGGTTGGTTAATTCACTTTGGATCATACTGATCATATTATCTGGGCTTCCTAAAACTTTCCCCAGGATGCCGGTAGGCATTTTGGTCAACTCTCCATCTGTCTGTTTTGAGGTTAAATCAGGTCCTTAGTCTTCCTCATTTTGGTGTGTGTGATGAGTGCTCACTGTATCCCAAGATAATCATATGGCCATGTATGAGAATAGTGCCTCTGTTGTCATTCATTCAGTCATTCAATCATATTTATTGAGTGCTTACTGTGTGCAGAGCACTGTACTAAACTCTTGGGAGAGTACATTACAGCAGTAAACGGTCACATTCCCTGCCCCCAGCAAGCTTACAGTCTAGAATGGGAAAGACAGACATCAATACAATGAAGAAAATACAGTTACAGTTGTGTACGTAAATACTGTGGGGCTGGGAGAGGGGAAGAGCAAAGGGAGCAAGTCAGGGTGAGGCGGAAGGGAGCGGGAGATGAGTAATGGTGGGGCTTAATTCGGGAAGGCTTCTTGAAGGAGATGTGCCTTGGATAATGCTATAAAGCGGGGGAGAGACCTTTGTTGGTCTTTGTAACTCAAAGAAGATACCACCAGCAGTGAAATTCACCCATGGGTTCATGGGTGACCGGTAAGCGCTTAACAAATACCAACATTATTATTATAAATGACTGGGAAACCACACAACCACATTGTGCACAGACAAAAATTGTCTCTCAGTGTGTTGTCATGTTTATTGTTTGCAGCTACCTGCACTGTTTTCTCTTGTGCCTCTGGTCTTTGTCACTTCACCTCCAAAAGAGCCACTTTTCTTGCTCCCTAAGTGTGCCTAAGGCACACTTATTAAACTGAGATTTCTCCTGGAGGGTAGAGAGAGGACTAAGATGCAGGAGGGTTAGAGCAAGTACAGGGAATTGATTTTAGGTGAAATAGATTGACTCCAAATACAATTTGTTATTCAACTTAGTACCGGAATGGGTGCAGTAGGAATGTTCTGCATTGTCCAAATTATTTTCTGTTCAGGTTACTTGTGTCTCCACCAAGAGCTTTAGGTTCAAAGGAATTTTGGGCAAAGCTTAATGTTTCCCCAGGTTGGAGGTCAAAGCCCAGAACTTGAAACAAAATTGACCCTAGTTCTCTGCAGTGATAGAATTTTGCCTCGTATTGTGTTGCGGAGGAGTTCTTGACAAAGATTGCAAAATAATCTGCCGGGAGAAACCCATTCAAAAGCTATTGCAAAGTTGCTGCTCTTTCTTCCAACTGGATAACAACTCAAATTTGTTATCGATAAGAGCTCTTGAAACTTTGACGGGACGACGAACGAAGCAGTACGGAGTCTCTCTGCCAGTACGGCTTTTCTCGATTTTAATTGCTTTTTGTCCCCCTCCTTCGACAGGGCCAGATTGAAGAACAGCCGACAAGTATGTATCGACCCTAAACTAAAGTGGATTCAGGAATACCTGGAGAAAGCTTTAAACAAGTAAGCAAGAGAAACAAAAAAGGACTTTGCAGCTAAAACACCATGAAAGATTTAAAGGGTAAAGATTTGGGGAAGGCCTGACCCATAAGGACCAAGAGTTCAAAGGGAGAAGGCATTGACCTGGTGAATGGGTTTTGAGTTTGCTCAATATGTACACAAGCGGTTCATGGTGCAGTTTAACGGTACTTTCTTTCCATAGATATTCATCCGTATCGGGGGCCAGATTTGACTTTGCAAATCGGATCCTTTATAACTGGGGTTTTTCTAAACCATTGCCTTTTAAAAACCACTTTTCTCACCAGTCAGATGCTTTCTTTATTTTTATTTTTTAAAACCATGATTACTTCAAAATCTGTATTATGCAACTTTCTTGGGAGCTTTCTCCTTTCCTTCCCTGGAAGCTTGGGTGCACAGGCGGCTGATGCGTAACGGGGACTGGGAGACCAAATCCTCCTTCTCCCATCGGGGTGGGTTTAGTTTTCAATTCCACCCCTCCACTGGAGAACTGTCAGTCCTTAAGCCTCACCGAGTCTCAGAGGTCAGAGATGACCGATATTTTGACAGATTTGATTTTACCCCACTGCAGTCGGGCCGACTGGTTGAAATAAAGCCGTTAGGGATGAGAGGATACCTTAGATATTGCAGCGCTTCAAAGTCAACACTGTGGGAGGTTCTCCTGAGTGAGGGGGGGTCAATCAAGTGAGATAACCTCTCAGTCAAAGACATGCCTTCCTCCTTGATGGTTGTGAGCAGCGGAGCAGCCTGTGCACCCAGCATCCTTCCCCCTCTCAGGGCTCTCCTGTCACCATTGCAGCATCCCCAAATAGCCATGCTTAATTCTGCCTTTGCTTCTAGTTTCTGTGTGGGGCTGAGATAGAGAGGGAGGGGAAAGAGGAGGAAGAACGCGCTATATACAAAACTTTCCAACCTGCCCACTGCCTCCAGGGCTCCTCCCCTTCTGGGCCTTTGTATTCCGCCTCCCTAGGCTGCAGTTCTTACAAGTTCAGCGCGCTCCCCTTTAAGGACAGAGAAACGGTGTCCATATCTTGGGGTTATTCGATTGGCACCCCTGCTCTCCGGGAAACAAACAGGTCTTTGCAGAATCGAATGAAACCTCAGATCCAATCATTTCTAAGTATTTGGCTTTCTAGATTGGTTCTACATGGAGCACAAATACCTCCTCCAGATTGAACCAAACCCTGAGGTTTCTTAAATCAGAGATAAAAAAGGAATCTATTCTCTAATCCTCCAAATCACACAACCGCAACTTGGTTTTAGGTTCCAGTCAGAAATGTTGGCAGGGACAAAATTTCCATGGATAAATGGTATCCACAGATGGTTCTGTTGGTGTCTGTAACTTTTCGCAAGGCATGTTTTCGATATATTTTAGCGCACATTTTTTTTTTTTACTTTTTGTCAGAAAACAAATGTATTTCAGAATATATTTATAGTTCATTGAACAATTCATATATTTGAATTGGAGCCATATGAGTGTCAGTAGTTCAAACTGCTCTTTTATGCGAAACTACTGACAGTTTGTAAAAAAATATATATAAGATATATAAATGTTAATGTAGCTTATCAATCTCAATCAGCCATATACTATATTTTTTCACTTGTACTGAACTGTATCAAATGTGACATTATATGCACTAGCAATAAAATGGCTAATTGTTTAATGGTCCAAAACCCCCTACTGTATTTGGGAATTTATTTATCTGGAATAAAATTACTAAGTTTTGTAGACGGGGCTCTTGTAGATTGCTTAAGTTTCCAAACAAAACCCAACCCTTTCAGCCACCCTAGTGTTCAAACGCCTCTCCACTCACAGACTAGTCGAAGACCTAATCCCTTCACCGGCCTTTTGTTTCAATGGTGCGAGCTTTTAGTAGGCCAGGGTTTTACTCACTAATCTGCTTACCTCTCTCCTTCTACTCGGTCCTCATAACCTCCCCCCAATCCACTCCCAACCCATGTAATAATACCTGACGCCACAGTAATATTAAGCCATCCCAGAGAACGGTTCGTCTCACTGCATAAATCATTCAGCAAATGCCATTAAGTTCACGTCATTTTAATTTTGCAGTTACTCGACCAGTCGCTCTCCTCCTAAATCCTGCTAACCACCTACATTGAACTCCAGAACAGTCCCAGTCATAACAAAAGGGGTTCAAGAATAAACAGGAGGAAAAAAACGTTTTCCTCTCTGCCCTTTCCTGGTTGCCAGGGTGATCCGGGGGTGACAGCTCCATCCAACCTGAAGTGTTTGCATTTATTTGACTCTGCTGTTAGTGCTGGAAGTCGAAGAGACCTGGAGATTGGGTGGAGAAAGCAATAAAGGGACACGATCAGGGTGGTGGGCTAGAAATCCTTGGGCTAGAAATCGCAGCAGCTTCTGTTTTCTGATGCGGCTTTAGCGGGTACTTGTATTTGCAGGAAGCCGCAGATTAGTACTGAAAGGGTTACAATCTCCTGACGCTTCCTCCCACCCACCACTTCCACCCCCGCTGTAGTCGATTTGCACGCATGAACCAAGCGAGGATCGGTGCATTTCTCCATCTACAGGTGCAAACCAACTAGACTGGGGGGAAACGGGCCCGCTGCTAGGCAGTTCGGCCCTCTGAATGAAGCCTATTCATATTTCTCTCTTTCCAAAAAATGATTCGTTTGCTGCGTTTTCAAGAGAGTTAAAATCCAGAGGCTTTTGGGCTTCAGAATGTGAAGAACGGGGTGGCTCAAAGCACGAGAGGCTGATTGGTTTCTTGCAAACTGAGACCAAAATGTTCATTTCCCACTAATTAACAGTTCTACCAATTTTATCTAAGGGGGCGCAGAGAAGAAAAATTGGGGAAAAAAGAAAAGATAGGAAAGAAGAAGCGAGAGAAGAAGAGAAAAGGCTCTCAAAAAGTTGCTCAGAAAGCTGCTCAAAAGCCCGCTCAAAAAGTTGCTCAAAAGTTCGCTCCAAAAGCCGCTCAGAGAGTTGCTCATAAAGTCGCTCAAAAAACCGCTCCAAAAGCCGCTCATAAAGTCGCTCCAAAAGCCGCTCATAAAGTCGCTCCAAAAGGCGCTCATAAAGTTGCTCCAAATGGCGCTCGTAAGGCCGCTCAAAAAAAGAAAAACTAGAATTTCCTTGGCACACTGAAGGAATGGATCCCCTGTATGCTCTGATATTTAACCTCCTCACTTTTGTAAACGCCTCAAAAGCTTCTCCCTTACGTCGCCATCCACTGGTAAAGATCCGACCCATCCACTTCCTACTGACGTTTTATCACCCTCTCAGTGACTGAGGATCATTGTTTGAGCAACCTTTGGAGCTGCGATGATCCACGTGTTCATTTTCTTCTGAGACTTTTTGGCGGCCCAGTTGAGTTGTGAAGAAGGTAGTTATTCAGAAATGGGGATGGGGAATCGATAAGATCAAGCCAGCTGGCCAGAGGACTTTCGTTATTCTAGACCCGCCCGAGGCCTCAATCCTCTCCGAAAGACCGCTGCTGGATCCGCACCCCCCAGCAGGCTCTCCAACCTCCCATGCTTAAAATTGCTCACTTTGCGACGTCCTCTCCAAGGAAGGCACCCGTGTGCGTTACGTAATATGGTGTACCTGCCCGGCCTCAGGGTGGGCTAAAGTCCATCTCACCAAGCAAGCTTCAGGGCACCATTCCCAAGTCTTTCTCCCTAGATTGGAAGGAGCCGCAGAGGAGACAGCAATCAGAAAAGTGGGTCATTTAGAAATACGCTATTTATTCTTCTTCCCCGAAGGAAGGAGCTGTTGGGCAAAACCGGTGTTTGGGGCAGGTAACTTTGTAAGTGCAGGTGCTATTTCAATCCACTTTTGTTCCTGAGTCTCTGGCAAGACTCGGTAGTTGCCAGTGTAACCCTGCCCCGAACTTCATCAAGAAGCTTATTTAAGTGCCTCAGTTGACTTCGCAACCAGGACTTCAAACTTATGTTAAGGTTGCAGTTTCTTTTTCTTTCTCGCTCTCTTTGATTTCTGTTACTTGTAAATTAGCAGTAGGTTTGGTTTCTGGGAATTCTGAGAAAATTCTCTGATCTAATGATTCAGGGATGAGGCTGGATTAATGACATATCAAGCAATATTTCCTGTGGACAATTTGTTTGAAAGATGCAAGGGTTAGAAAATGGGGTCACTAGGAATGAAAATGAATCGGTGGGGGAGGAGGGAGGGGAGAGTGGGGCTTAGTATATGGTAATTGATGTGTCCACTGACTTCAAAGGTAAATTTGTCTACTTAAGCCTTGACACTGGGTCTTTGAAGTGTTACCTCTCCTCATCCCGACTCATTTGCCTCTCCTTGAAATGGGTTCGAACTCCAGATGTGGAGTGGAGTCTACTGGGATAAAAGTCACGAATGATTTCTCAGTGATGGGTAGAAATCCCATCCGTGGGCAATTCAGGGGAGAGAAAATGATTCCAGTCTGTTAGGTCCAAGTCTCCAAAATTAAGAAAGAAGTGTTCTTTCAATCATCTTGTCCACGCACCATTTTAAAAAGATAAAATGGTGGGAGGTAGGGTCAGATGGATGTAAGTCCTCAAAATTGAAATGTACCCTTGGCCTATGGGAATGTCAAATGTTTCATGACCAAAGAGGCACTGTTTGCCCTCTTTTCCCCTTCCCCATTTTAAAATCACCATCTTATTTACCATTTGACAGGATTCATTTTATGGTTGAACAAAATTGTCTAAAGAACCCCATTTAAAAGCCACAAAAGAGCAGTTGTTTCTCGGTCCCTTAGCATTTTGTCAAACATAAAGGAAGTGTGGAGAAAGCTGTGTGTTGTCAGCACTTTGTGGACAGTAGATTTATGCAGGCTGAGGTGGGGGAGTTTATTCTTGGGAAAGATAACAGACCCAGGGTCCGTTCTCCCTTACAAAGCACTGGATGTTGTTGACCAAATAGTGGTGAAATAGAGGGTGTGGCCCACTCACATACTGGAGAAAATTCCCATTTAAGTGAATGGGAAAATTCCCGTTAAGTGAGTGGGGGCAGTTCTCGACTTGAGATCCTTATGCGATGTGTCCTAAGCCCAGCTCCTTGACAAACACTTCAAACTTGACAAAATGTTTTTCATTAATTCTTCCAACCGTTGAAACAATGCTTAGATGTGGCAGTGGCAGTGATTAAGTTGGCTTTCACCTCATTGTATCATGGAGAATCATTTCGTTCCCTGAAACAGTGAGCTAGGACCAGACATTTTTTTTTTTTTTTTGACCAGACCTTTTTTTTTTTTAAGTCTTAACACATAACACAAATTTGTATTTTCCCTCATATAATTAAGGAGACCTCCCTTCTCAGTTCAGTCAGGCATTTTAAGGATCTTACTGTATCAAACCCTTTGGATCTGGGAGACCAATAATCTTCTCCCCTGCCATGTATGGGAGTGGATGATATTGAATTCATTTTGACGAGGTTGAGTGAAAACGTCAATGTGCCTTCCAAGAAACGCTGAAGAGAATGACCTCCACAAAGGGAAATTGTAATGATTATAGTCACCTGGTCATATGCCAGCTTTCTAATTATTACTCGTCTTTATCTTTAGAGCACTTTATTTTGCCGTATAACTTACGAGACTTTTTTTGTAAACTGTTACTCCCGGTTACTGTGTGTTCTGGGTTAATGGTATAGCTCCCAGATCGACAGTGCGTTTGGGGCACGAAGTGGTAAAGTGATTCTCCTAGAATCACGAGAGCAGAGCTGGGGTTCTGATTTGATCCTTGAGTTTAGGGCAGATGTCTCTCAGCGACCGAGGAAGTGTTTCTTCTTCCAGCAAATATCCCTTTTTGACCTAGCGTGATAGGATGCGTAATAAATATCAAGCCCTTGAACGTAATAAGAAGGGGATGGTTTAGCAGGGGATCATCCCAGTTCCCAGGTGGCCTTGCCTTAACTTATTCTCGAATGGATCTTCACTGGAGTCATCTCTAGTGCACAGTCTTATCAAGTAACAGAGGCATGACAGATGGAAGGAACTGGAAGCTAGTGGGACGCGGTCTAGCTTCCAACCCACTAGCGATTGAAAGTGAATACCCTACAGGGCAGCACCATCTTCCTTGAATGAAATGCTTTCGGGAGGTCAGAGGTTAAAAGGGGCTGAATGAATTCTTGCAACTGGGGGATCGTTAACCGGACGTTGGGTCAAGGCCCAGAGGATGAGACAGGCCAGTTGTCAATGGACACAACTGCGATTCAGCAGAACAGCGACATCCTCATCTCTGCCCACCCCGTCGTCAAATTCTTCCCCTTTCGGGGAAATTGCTGTGTAAGTATGAATGTTCGTGGATTCCTTCGTGACCTCAGGGAGAAGGCATTTTCTCTTGAATTCTGTTGCACTGGTATATTAGAGGTTTTGGCCAAAGATCAGTTTCCTGTTTGACTCTTAAGCCAAATGTGACCCAAACTCAGGCTGGTTTCTCTGTCACCG
Organism: Ornithorhynchus anatinus; assembly: GCF_004115215.2. NCBI lineage: Eukaryota > Metazoa > Chordata > Mammalia > Monotremata > Ornithorhynchidae > Ornithorhynchus > Ornithorhynchus anatinus. Next base: position 130,671,573 of record NC_041730.1, on the reverse strand, counting down.
TGTTTGTACGTCTGGGCCTTCTCTGTCCTCTCTTTGCTCCTTCGCCTGCCCTTCACCTCTAAGTCAGTTTCTTCCTAATCCTCTTCACCCGCTCTAGCATTGTCCATACTACTAACCCTGATCAGTCTTCACCAACACGCCTACCGCGATGTGCCCTGGCTTCCAGTGGCCTTTCCGAAAGGAAGGACATCGCGAGAGATTTTGAAGTAACGGTCGGAAGACCCAACCTCAGCTTGGGCCTGCCAATCAATCGATCGGTCAATAGCGGTTACGGAGCGTCCCCTGGGTGCAGAGCACTGAACTAGGCTCTTGATTGATGTTTGGACTTTGTCATAATCATGGATAATGACCATCCTTGCTTTATTAGAGCTCGATGACCAAGCCTGTAGTTGGAAACCACCTTAATAGTATTTTACTCTGTTCTTCATTAACAGGAGGTTCAAGATGTAAGAGGCATCCATTATGAGTCGTCTAGAGGATTTCATACTATAAGACCAAAGAGCAGATGATGAGTTAGGGAAAGAGTGCATTTTGTTGTCACCAAGCAGCATAAGGCAATGCTAATCTATCTGCATTTTTCAAAGGCTTTTTTTTTTGCACGAATTGCCTTGCTTTCACAATACTTTTATACAGTAAGGTTTTTTGGTTTTTTTTTTTTAAATGAAGTTTGGTTTATTGAATGTCACCGGTGACAGATATGAACTTAGACTAAGTCCTTTATTGTTATCTATTATAGTATTATAATATTATTTTCATGCAAGCCTTAGCTTATATTGCACTCAGTTTCTGGGCACACCGAAGATTGTGAAAGGCTGAGGAGGAGAGGAGTTCAAATGTAGCAGGACGCACATTATTGGAGAGTGGTCCAGGGCTTGAGTTGAAGAGTGCAGATGATTAAGATGAGTGAAGTGGCCATTTCGGGGGAGATTTCATGGGGAGCTCAAGCTAGGAGATGCAAGTCACTGGGGTTAACCAATAATAAGGACACTGAATTTTCCAGTACCAGGCTAGCTGACCTTTCTCCTTAGCCAAGGACTGATGGCAGAGCCAAACCTGGGAGACTATGGTTGCATCAGGCCTGACTTGGTGCCAAACAGAGAGGTTAGATAGTGCAGGCTTAGAACCACCACTCCATGCTATCAACTCCATCCCATCGTTTCCTCTTCATTTCCATTTCTCACCCATCATCATCATCTGCATCCAAGAAAGTCCCCATCGATTGTCCGGGATAAAGAAGAAACTCGAGCGGGCGCACGTTTGTTTAAAGTGAGCATTGAGAAACGAGTGGAAATTACTGGCCCAAACCAGTGTCTTGCAAAATTTGTGTGTGAACTTGTAGAGTATGTGTTTTGTGTGAAGTCTTGTCCAAATGTCCAAACATCGTTTCTGTGTTTAGAAGGACTTCAAGATTCCAGATGCAGCTTTTTGTATATTCTATGGAATGCAAAGGATGGTAGTGAGTGATTTACTCCCGCCTCTTGAAAGTAACACCAACGTGCCTCAACACTGTTAAACTACTACTGTAATTCCTGTATTTGGGGGATGCCTTATTTTCTACACTCACTTGAGGTGCAAATGTATTTTCCTGCCCTGGGTCCAGTACATCATGATTCGGGTCATAGCAACAGTTGCTTTGGGCGGGGCCAGATCTGCTCGATAACCATAAAACAGAATTCTCATCATTTGGGCTCAGCGGAGACTTTGTCATGACCGCTTCAAAATGAAGGTTTATGGGAATGGGGAACAGAAAGCTTGGGACTCAACTCCTGTCGTTTGGAGCCTTGGGGATAGGGGGTTTGGGATCCCAGCCTTTCCACTTCTTGGAAAAGCAGACTCCTCAGCCCCTGAAGCTGCATAGAAAGAAGACAACTCTATTAGATCATTTGAATACCTGTGGTATTTCTTAAGCACTGTGTGCCAAGCACTGTTCTAAGCAGTAGGCTAGAAACCATAGGCATATTAGAAGGCCCCAGTCATACCCTGTTTAAGAAAAGGAGTTTCTGGCCCTTGAGTCCTCTGAAACCTGTCAGGTGACTTGGGTCTCTCCACTAATTTGAGGGAATTTCTGCATTTGAGGGAAGTATTTCCGCAAATCTCTAAATCTAAATTGCCACACCCCAACATTCAATCTGATGCTCGTCTGAGGCAGGATGAGTGAGCGATGCACATGGGAATTAAATGCTCAATTATAAAAGGTAATTATTTCCCTCCTTCCAAGATGCCATCATTTGGAGAGGCACTGAGGAGTAAATTTTACTGACCCTGCCTACATTTGCTCAGTCTTAGCTATTTTGGTCAGACCTAGCTATTTTCCCTTTTTTATTTTCCTCTCCCACAAGAAGTGCACAAGACATGATAAAATTGCAATGAGAAATTGGTTGAAGGTACAAACTACGCAAAACACAGCCTATAATTGCAAATGGTGATTTTAAAAAAGTGATGAGTTTTGGAGATCTTTTGGATTTAAAATTTATTTCCCCAAATTTTAGGTGTGAGGAAGTTGAAATACTGAAATATCCTTTGGTTTCACAAATCTGTTAAGGCACAACCCAAGTCTGAGGGAAGAAAAATAAGGCATTGCAATATAGAGAGAGCTGCCCATTTGCAAATGAACAGCCAGTGCTGGTTCTTCTTTGGGTTCCCCTATTCAACTTAAATTATTCAACCTTCCCTCATAATGAAAGGTGTTTGTCCTCCACACATATCTAACCTTGCTCTATAAACCCCCAGGAGTCCCTCACTCACATCCTTTGCATCAGAAATGTTGAATAAAGAAAATGAAGTGATAATCAACGCTACTTCTTTTAGAAACAAGATCCCTATGCAGTAAAAACTTCTTGCACTATTGAATTATGTCCCATTTTCAAGTCTTGGCAGGCTGAGAGGCTTTGGTATCGTAATGCTGATACACTGAGTGGCAGGGGGTCAGCTTGGAATAACTAACTGCTGACCAAAGACAAAACCAGGGAAACAGTCGGCGGAACGCAGGGGCATAGCAACTAACGACACATTTGAACAGAGAAGGCCAAAAAGCAGTGAGACTGTGCAACCGACACGTTTCCCGAAATTGTCAAGCGTCCCTGCCATGGCTCTTGGCAGTTGCAAGCACAACAAATCCAACAAAAAACCCCGTATTTGGTTACATTATGAATTTCATTTGTGGTTGTAGGTTTTTTTAAAAAAAAAGAAACGTTTCCAAGCCATCTGAATTTTCAGATGCTTTGGTTTGATCACTAATTGATATTTGGGTGCTGTTGCAGTCCTAAGACTCGACACTGCTTTTCCTCTTTGACTGAGGGTCTTACCCTTATTATTTCTGGAATTGTTGTCCTGTATGACCTAGAATTGGGGCTCTCTCTCCTTCCGAACTACTCATCTCTAAAGGTGAGTTTCCAGAGTAGAAGCACTTAGAAAATCCTCTTTGTCCAAATTCAAATTAATCACTGAATAAAGGAAATAAGTACATAAATAAATAAATAAATATAAACTCTTCAAATCCTGTAATATTAGTAGCAGGAGAATGCACCAAAGGAAGCTTTCACTCAGAAAATACACCTTCCGCTCTCTCAGTACCTCATCATTGATAACTCAGTGGTTAAAAAAAAAAAAATGTGATAAATACTGTATTTTGTATTATTTTTTTAAAAAAGTGCATCTCCCAAATAATGTGAAAATGTTTCTGAAGATGGCAGCTTTAGAATGATGTATACTGTGTGCTTAAAAATAAAACCCTTTTGAGAAAGAAGCAATCTTTTTTACATCTAGCTCATGTCTTTGATAGATGTATATGCACTTATAATTTTCCTAATAAAAATCTGTATTCCAAATCCACATCCATTGTCTGAAATGTGTTTATCCCCCAGTTCTCCAGATTGGTCACCTTTGATTTCGTATTCTCCTTTTACCGACTACAAAGCACATACTCAACGGATTATAGAAGTTCAGGGAAGCCATCCTTTTTTGAATACCGGTGAACTGATGAGAAGAGAAGATAAGAGAAGCAGCGTAGCTTCGTGGAAAGAGCCCAGGTTGTGAGTCAAAGGCCGTGGGTTCTAATCCTGACTCCGCCACTTGTCAGCTGTGTGACTTCGGGCCAGTCATTTCACTTCTCTGGGTCTCAGTGACCTCATCTGTAAAATGGGGATTAAGACGGTTAGCCCCACGTGGGCCAACCTGATTACCTTTGATCTCTCCCAGTCCTTGGCACATAGTAAGCACTTAACAAGTACCATAATTATTATCATTATTATAACTTTGCCATTTTATCATGGCACATTAGACCAGTGAATCTGTGAAGGGAATGTGCTTGTTTTGGTTAATCAATCAATCCAAAGGTTATACTGAGATACTCTGTACAGCGCACTATACTATTTGGGAGATACGATAGAGTTTACTCATTCATTCATTCAATAGTATTTATTGAGCGCTTACTATGTGCAGAGCACTGTACTAAGCGCTTGGAATGTACAGATCGGTAACAGATAGAGACAGTCCCTGCCCTTTGACGGGCTTACGGTCTAATCGGGGGAGACGGACAGACAAGAACAATGGCAATTATTAGACATGGTCCCTTCCCTCCAGGAGCTTACAAGTAAGTGGAGTTAAATTACTTGGTAAAGAACAAACTCTCTCAGTCCTGTAATGCACCCTCCAGAGGAAATTCAGTAGGTCTTTTGAAGCCATCCTGTTTGAAACTGGCACCCAGACCTATTCCTAAATCAGTGAGCGCTTCAGAGAGAGATCATTTTTCACTGTCCTAAGCGCTGGGTAGATACAACGTCATCAAGTTGTCCCATGTGAGGCTCACAGTCTTAATCCTCATTTTACAGATGAGGTAACTGAGGCACAGAGAAGTTAAGGTACTTGCCTAAAGTCACACAGCTGATAAGTGGCGGTTCATTCACTCCTAACCACCTGCCTTGGAAAACCTCCACCAGCCCAGAGGATCCTATAGATCCCCAGTATCCCCAGACATGGACAGACTGGAGGTAAAGTCCCGCCCCTTCCCTCGCTTGGCAGACAAACCAATCCAGAAGTTTCTTCAGTACTTACAAGACCGCATAGAAGCAGTGTGGCCTAATGGATAGAGTTTGGGCCTAGGAGTCAGAAGGACCTGGGTTCTAATCCAAGCTGTGCCACCTTGGACAAGTCACTTCACTTCTCTGGGCCTCAGTTATCTCATCTGTAAAACAGAGATTAAGAATGTGAGCCCTATTTGGGATACCGTCAACCTTGTATCAAACCCAGTGCTTAGTACAGTGCCTGGCACATAGTAAACACTAAACAAATGCCATAAAAAAAGGAATCTTGTTCAAGGGGAGGTGTTTGATGGGGTGAATGTGGCAAGAGACGGTTCCTTCCTCTATGACCATCTGTATATTCTGGTCTGTCAATCGTTCAATCAATGGCATTTATTGAGTGCTTATAGGATGCAGAACACTATATCGAATGCTTGGGCGAGTACAGTATAAGAAAAAGTTGATAGAAACGATCGCTCTCTTCAAAGAAGCTTATTCCTGTGTCCATGGAGAAGGGAGCATCCTTTGATTTCAGTCCACAAACAGAGTCTCATCCAAAGCTCCCTTTCTTGCATTCAGTTGTTGAAAAGGCCTTTGCTAAATCAATATTTCGTGTGGCTCCTGGTAAATAATAGTAACATTCGCTAAATGTTTACTATGTGCCAAGCATGGTGCAAAGTGCTGATGACCGAATCAGGCACAATCCCTAGGGAAGCAGCCTTGCCTAGTGGATAGAGCACAGATCTGGGAGGCAGAAGGCCCTGGGTTCTAATCCCAACTCCACCGCTTGTCTGCTGGGTCACCTTGGGTAAGTCATTTCTCCGTGCTTCAGATACCTTTTATGTAAAATGGATATTAAGACTATGAGCCCTTTGTGGCTCAAGGACTGTGTCCCATCTCATTAGCCTGTAACTACTCCAGCTCTTATTTCAGTGTCTGGCGCAGTGTAAGCACTTAACAAATACCATTAAACTGCCCCTTCTCAAAACAACAACAACAAAAGCTGTCTATTGTCACGCCTGTGAGTGTTTCCACAACTCCTTCTTGGTTTCCTGATCTTTCTGAAGCTACTAGCATCTATAAGCCTCCTGTCTCACTTAAGGCTGGTCCCCATCTACTTATTTCCCCCAAGAGTCTGCTGGCAGACCACAGTGTATGTCTTTAAAAGGTTCTGCCATCTCCGCTTGCATGTGTCTTGTCTTAAACCATGGACATATCTCTCCCAAAACGCCACATCTCCACCCGCCAGCGTTCTGGTAGTGGATCCAGCGAGTTTTCTCGGTAAAAATCCCGAAGTGGCTTATTGACCACTGCCTTCTTCCGCCCAGTAAACTCGACTCTCCGCTCTCGACTCTCTCCCGTGCCACCGCTGAACGGCACGGGTGAGTTTTGACTTGTAGCCGATTGCCTTCCACTCGCTAGCCACTGGCCGACCTAGGAAAGGAATGGCCACGCCTCTGCATGACTCTTCTTCCCGTGTGGTAGAGGACTGGAAACTCTCCAGGTGCCACCCTGAGAGGGGTTTGCATGTGTACTTCAGAGGCCAAATAATAATAATGATAATGTTGGTATTTGTTAAGCGCTTACTATGTGCCCAGCACTGTTCTAAGTGCTGGGGTAGATATAAGGTCATCAGCTTGTCTCACGCAGGGCTCACAGTCTTCATTCCCATTTTACAGATGAGGTAACTGAGGAACAGAGAGCTAAGTGACTTGCCCAAAGTCACACAGATGACAAGCGGTGGATCCAGAATTGGAACCCATGACCTATGACTCCCTAGCCCGAGCTCTTTCCACTTAGCCAAGCTGCTTGTTCCAAATGTGAACTCCTCTACCGGGAACTCTGTCATGTTGAGGTGTAAAGAGGAGCACTCATTCATCACCCAGCAAAAAGTAAAGAATATGAAATCCAGTTTTTTTTTTCCTTTTTTTTAAAAAATGGTATTTGTTAAGTGCTTACTATGTGCCAGGCATTATACTAAGTGCTGGGGTAAATACAAGCTAATCGATTTGGACATAATCCATGCCCCACATGGCTCATAGTCTTAATTCCCATTTTTCAGATGAGTTATCCGAGGCCCAGAGAGGTGACGTGACTAACCCAAGGTTACGCGGCAGACAGGTGGCGGAGTCGAAATTAAAACCCAGATCCTCTGACTCCGAAGCTCACATTCTATCCATTCTATCCAAAAGCATCCATTACTTCTGCTTTTATCGAGTGGATTTTTTATGTAGCCCACTAGCTGAAAAGGGTTTGAAATGGCCATCCGTGTTCTCACAAAAATCTGGACCATTTTTTATGCCCTGAGCTCAACTCTATACTGGATCCTAGACACGTTCCATGAAAAACACTCTAATTAAATGCAAGTTTGTATCAGCGATTAGAACGGTGCTCGGCATATAGTAAGTGCTTAACAAAAGCCATTATTATTATTTCTTGCTTGTCCCGTGCACAAACATGGTGTAAACACTATATGAACAGATTTGGGGGATTTTTCCTCCCCCAACTTTAGCACCAACAAGAAGAGGGACCAAGGATGTTAACTAGAAAAATCAAGCATGGCCCTAATTTGCACGCCATCACCTCGTCCCCTCCTACCTCACCTCGCTTCTCTCCTACACCACAGCCTGCACACTTTGCTCCTCCGGCACTAATGTTCTCACGAGCCTCCATCTCGCCTGTCTCGCCGCTGACTCCTTAGCCCACATCCTGGCTCTGGCCTGGAACGCCCCCCCTCCTCAAATCCGACAGACGATTCCCTTCCCCCCATCTTCAAAGCCGCACTGAAGACGTATCTCCAAGAGCCTTCTCAGACTAAGCCCCATTTTTCCTCATCTCCCACTCCCTCCCACATCACAGCGACTTGTTCCCTTCGCTCTTCCCCCGTCCCAGCCCCACAGCACTTATTCATTCGTTCAATCTTATTTATTAAGCACTTACTGTGTGCACTTATGTACATACCTATAATTTTTTTCATTCATATTGACGCCCGTCTCCCCCGCTCTAGACCGTAAGCTCTCTGGGGGCAGGGGATGTCACTGTTTATTGTTGCGTTGTACTTTCCCAATGCTCTGCGCACAGTAAGCGGTCTATAAATAGGACTGATTGAACGAATTGAATGAGCGAACCAACTTTCTGCTGATTAAGCCTCAATAAATGATACATTTGTTAAGAATCTGCCCTCTGTCAAACACTTTACTGGGAAAGACACACAATAATTAAATTGCACTCAGTCCCGGTTCCACATAAGGCTCACAGTCTAAGTACGAGGGAAAACAGGCACTGACTCCTCATTTTCAGATGAGAAAACTGAGTCTCAGAGAAGTTAGGGGACTTGTCTAAAGTCACAGAGCACCCAAGTGGTAGAGCTGAGTCTAGAACTCGGGTCCTCTGGCTCCCAAGCCCTTGCTCTTTCCCCTAGGCCATAACACTTTTGGAATCGTTTTGCCCAAGGTTACACAGTAGGCAATTGGAAGAGCAGGGATTAGAACCCAAGTCCTCTGACTCCCAGGCCCAGGCTCTCTCCACTAGACCAAGCTGCTTCTCCATTACTATTACGTTCTTATGCTGCGAGTTTTGACGCGTAGCCGATTGCCTTCCACTCGCTAGCCACTGGCCGAGCCAGGAATGGAATGGACGGGCCTCTGCTTGACTTGCCCTCCCGTAGCCCAAACTCCTAGAGGACTGGAAACTCTCCAGGTGTCATCCTGAGAAGCGAGCACTTATCTACATCTCTTTATTATTCCCTCAACTATAATTTCTTTTGACATCTACTTCATTAAATTGTTAGCTCCTTGAGGGCAGGGATTATGACTACTGATTTTATTACAGACTTCCAAAAGTTTACTATAGTGCTGAAAACGCAGAAGTTGCTCCATAAATAGCATTGGTTAACTGGGGAAAGGGTCTCATGCTTATATCAGCGTGGCCTAGTGGGTAGATACTATACCACGCGGGAAGCGGCGTGGCTCAGTGGAAAGAGCCCGGGCTTGGGAGTCGGAGGTCATGAGTTCAAATCCCGCCTCTGCCACTTGTCGGCTGTGTGACTGTGGGCAAGTCACTTCACTTCTCTAGGCCTCAGTTCCCTCATCTGTAAAATGGGGATTAAAACTGTGAGCCCCATATGGGACAACCTGATCACCCTGTATCTCCCCCAGCGCTTAGAACAGTGCTCAGCACATAGTAAGAGCTTAACAAATACCAACGTTAGATCACGGGCCTGGGAGTCAGAAGCTCATGGATTCTACTCCTGGTTCCACCACTTGTCTTGTCTGTCCATCTCCCCCGATCAGACTGTAAGCCCATCAGAGGGCAGGGACTGTCTCTATCTGTTGCCGATTTGTATACATTCCAAGTGCTTAGTACAGTGCTCTGCACATAGTAAGCCACTTAACTTCTCTGTGCCTCAGTGACCTCATCTGTAAAATGGGGATTAACTGTGAGCCTCATGTGGGACAACCTGATTACCCTTTGTCTACCCCAGCACTTAGAACAGTGCTCTGCACCTAGTAAGCGCTTAACAAATACCAACATTATTATTATTATTATTAAGCGTTCAATAAATACTATTGAATGAATGAATGCATATCCTCGGGCAAATCACTTCGCTTCTCTGTTTCTCAGTCACCTCATCTGTGAAACAGAGATTAAGACTGTGAACCCGCTGACTGCTCACTGTGGGTAGGGAATGTGTCTGTTTATTGTTGTATGGTACTCTCCCAAGCGCTTAGTACAGTGCTCTGCACACAGTAAGCTCTCAATAAATACTATCGAATGAATGAATGACAGGGACTGTGTCCAACCCAGTTTGTATGTATTCTCTAACATGGCTTATCACAGAGTCTGGCACATAGTAAATCTTTAACAAAATACTACAATTATTATTATTATTATTATTACATCTGAGGTCACGCTTTCCAAGCTAATCAGGGGCCGAGGAGAATACTACACCCATACTAAATTGAACTAATATTCTCTATTCCTTTTCGTGATCAAATGCACAAAAACTATTAGGAGCAATTCCCCCTATTAATGGTGGGCTAATGACCCAGGTAACATTACTACTGTTTAGACAGAAGGGGAATTCCAAGCGCTTAGTACAGTGCTCTGCACATAGTAAGCACTCAATAAATACTATTGAACGAATGGGAATGGGAGACACTTTCTCAATTTCTTTAAATTGGTCTACACGCACACAGCACTTAGCTAACTGAAAACGCATATTCCCCTTCTTTTACCGTTCCCCACACGCAAAAGGCCTTTTTAAAGTCCAAGCTTTCCTGGCATCTGTCAATCAAATGAGATAGGCAATTCATAATTTCTGAATTATTTCAGAGGGGTGCAGAAGGTGGACATTTTTGATTGATCGATTGGAATTTGAGCCTATGATGCAAGAATAGGTAAGGACAGGCAAGGATAAAAAAGGAGAGAAAAGGAGGAAGAAGAAAAACAGGGATGAAGACATAGAGGCAGGGACATAGAGCTGTCCCCAACAAACAGGCATGCATATCGATCATTTAAACAATCAGAGCTATTTATTGAGTGTTTATTCTGTGCAGAGAAGCAGCGGATAGACCACAGGGCTAGGGGTCAGAAGGACCTGGGTTCTCACCCTGGCTCTGCCACTTGTCTGCTGTGTGACCTTGGCCAAGTCACTTCACTTAACTGTGCTTCAGTTCTTTCATCTGTAAAATGGGGAATAAGACCGTGACCCCCTATATGGGACAGGGTCTTGTGCCCAACCCGATTATCCTGTATCTGCCCCAGCTCTTAGAACAGTGCCTGGCACATAGTAAGTCCTTAAAAAAAAATCATCATTATCATCACTGTAGTGAGCGCTTGGGAGAGTACAATACAACAGAGCTGGTAGCTGGTAACCTACAACAAGCATACGGTCTAGAAGAGGAGATAGATGTTAATATAAATGAATACTTTATAGTATCTTATTTATAGATATGTAATGATAATAATGTTGGTATCTGTTAAGCGCTTACTATGTGCAGAGCACTGTTCTAAGCACTGGGGTAGATACAGGGTAATCAGGTAGTCCCACGTGAGGCTCACAGTTAATCCCCATTTTACAGATGAGGGAACTGAGGCACCGAGAAGTGAAGCGACTTGCCCACAGCCACACAGCAGACAAGTGGCCGAGCTGGGATTCGAACCCATGACCTCTGACTCCCAAGCCCGGGCTCTTTCCACTGAGCCCTGCTGTATGTAAGTGCTCTGGGGCTGAGAGAGGAGTGAATACCAAATGCTCCAAGGTCATAGTTCCAATTGCAGAGAAAACAAAGACAGGAAAGGGAACCGGGGGAAAGAGGGGAGAGCAAGGAAGGCCTCCTGGAGATTTGACCTTAATAAGGCTTTTGATACCCCTCAGGGTTAATAATAATAACAATAATGTTGGTGTTTGTTAAGCGCTTACTACGTGCCGAGCACTGTTCTAAGCGCTGGGGTAGACACAGGGGAATCAGGTTGTCCCACGTGGGGCTCACGGTCTTGATCCCCATTTTACAGATGAGGTAACTGAGGCACCGAGAAGTGAAGCGACTTGCCCACAGTCACACAGCTGGCAAGTGGCCGAGCTGGGATTGGAACCCACGACCTCTGACTCCAAAGCCCGTGCTCTGTTGCACCTGGAGAGTTTCCAGGACTCTACCAGTCTCAACAATGGGAGGGAGAGTCAAGCAGCGGCCTGTCCATTCCATTCTGAGCTAGGCCAGTGGCTAGCGAGTGGCAGGCCATCGGCTACGAGTCACAACTCACCCGCGCTGGGCAGCAGCGGCACGGGAGAGAGTCGAGGGCAGAGACTCAGGTTTACGATGCAGAAGGAGGCGATGGGAAACCGCTTCTGGATTTTTACCGAGAAAACTCTACGCATCCACTAGTAGAATGCTTGCAAATGGAGGTGGGGCACGCTGCGTACAGTGCTCTGCACACAGTAAGCACTCAATCAATACGACAGGATAAATGTGTCCATCGCGTCACTATGGGTCGATCACCGCTCGGCAGCATAAGACAGCAACAACAAGGCTTTTAAGATGGGGAGAGCAGTGATCTGGTCAACATGGAGTCGGAGGGAGAGACAGACAACAAAATAAAATGAGTATACAAGCATCAGTAGCATCAAAATAGATAAGTAGAATTATATATATATATATACATATAAAAATAATAATAATGTTGGTATTTATTAAGCGCTTACTATGTGCAGAGCACTGTTCTAAGCGCTGGGGTAGATACAGGGTCATCAGGTCGTCCCACGTGAGGCTCACAGTTAATCCCCATTTTATAGATGAGGTAACTGAGGCATTGAGAAGTGAAGTGACTTGCCCACAGTCACACAGCTGACAAGTGGCAGAGCTGGGAGTCGAACCCATGACCTGTAAGCCCGTCAAAGGGCAGGGACCGTCTCTATCTGTTGCCGACTTGTTCATTCCAAGCGCTTAGTACAGTGCTCTACACATAGTAAGCGCTTAATAAATACTGTTGAATGAATGAATGAATGACCTCTGACTCTGAAGCCCAGGCTCTTTCCACTGAGCCACTCTGCTTCCCCGTGTATATATGTATTTTATATACATACATTATATATATATATTCCCCGTGTGTATATATATATATATATATATATATATATACACATATCATTTGAATGCAGCACCTAGGGCATGAAATGATTTGATAATTATTTATAGTGAAATTTGTGGTGATGAAACAGGGGACACCTGAGGCATATTCCCGGATATCTTTACACATGTTTAACACTTACCAAGTTACATAAATAGATACCAGAAATATTTCCAAGTTCCTTCTCATTTTAACTTTAGTGGTTAACGGGACCAAGAGGAATTGAGGACTACTGGTTTCCCCACCCAGATAAGAACTTATCCAACCCTAATTTAACCAGCACTCCTTTAACTGAGGTGTTTTTAGTAGTTTTCCTTCATACCTATCAGATAGTGGAAAATAAGGAGAGAAGGACGGTACTTAGAAGAGCTGATGGTTTGAAGGTCAACGAATGAAGATGAGTTCCTGAAGAGCTGATGGTTTTGAGGTCAAACAGTGAAGACGAGTGCAAGGAAAGTTAATTACGTGTGAAGTAGATTCTACCCCTGAGGTGAGGTTGTGTCTCCAAGCTGTGAGGTTTTATGATTACGTTCTATTTAGGCCGAGGCATACACGTTGGAGGTCTCCGGGTTCGACTTCAGTAGTTTTTATGAGCTGTGTCTTCTTTACCTCCAAGGAATTCTGAGAATCTCACAGGCATTTTCATCTCATTACTGACAGAGAAAACGGTGTTCTGTCTTAGACAAGAGGTTTGATTATCTCCTGGTGAGAGGGAGTTACCATCTGACAGCAGGTAGGTGAAGCAGAAGTAGGACTGCTGAATGGTAACACTATCCTTCAAGGAATCCTATTTTCTGGACCTCCAAGAGGGATAGGAACCAGGATTTCCAGTGTTATTTGTTAAGGATGTCATCAGTCAATCAATCAAAGATATTTATTGAGTGCTTACTTTGTGCACAGCACTATATTGAAGACTAAGCCCCCTTTTCCTCAGCTCCCCCTCCCTTCCTTGTCACCTTGACTTGTTCCCTTTGCTCTTCTCCCCTCTCCCCTCCCCACAGCACTTAGGTATATATGTATATATCTATAATTCTAGTTATTTATATCGATGCCTGTTTACTTGGAGTGATATTTGACTCCCCACCTCTAGACTGTAAGCCCACTGTGGGCAGGGATTGTCTCCCTTTATTACTGTATAGTAATGTTGGTATTTGTTAAGCGCTTACTAGGTGCAGAGCACTGTTCTAAGCGCTGGGGTAGATACAGGGTGATCAGGTTGTCCCACTTGAGGCTCACAGTCTTCACCCCCATTTTACAGATGAGGTAACTGAGGCCCAGAGAAGTGAAGTGACTTGCCCACAGTCACACAGCTGACGGGTGGCAGAGCCGGCATTCGAACCCATGACCTCCGGCTCCCAAGCCTGTGCTCTTTCCACTGAGCTACGCTGCTTCTCCTGAAAGTATAGTACTTTCCAAGGGCCTAGTACAATGCTCTGCACACAGTAAGTGCTCAATAAATAGGATTAAATTAATACAGTACAGCATCCAACAGATTTGGTAGACACCTTCCCTGTCCACAAGGAGCCTTCCTCCCACCTGCAGTGTATTTCAGTGTTTGCTAGGCTGTACGTTTTCTGAGGGCAGGAGCTTATATGGTACCATTGCAAGTGCTTAGTCCAGTAGTTGCTCAGTATTTGAGGAGGAAGGAAGCGGGAAAGGGAGGTAGAGAGAAAAAGAGACCACCAGTGTTCAGCCCTGTATCACCTTCACAGTATACTTCCTTCACACCCGCGCTGCAAGTGTGAAATCCAGGCATCAGGCCGACATGATCCATCTCAGATTCACCTTAACCTGATTCAGTCTGGCCCTTTCCTCCACCCTAGTACCATATTTCTCCAGCCTTATTCTCCGGTCCTTGCCCATCGCTCGACCCACCTGTTTCTGACTTTTAACTCCCTCCTCAAAACTCTTGTCCCCCAGTCTTCCCCATCTCTTGCCCCAAGTGATCTTGCCATGTACTTTATCATTAAAATTGAAACAACAAAGTGGACCCTCCCTATCTATCCCCCCTTCTTCTCTCCTGTCCCACCCTTCTCCTCCATCTTCAACTCTCCCATCCTTCCCGGTAATAATTCGAGGTTGATCTCCCGCTTCCTCTTAACCACTACACCCTCCATCTGTGCCTCAGACTCCATCCCTTTGCACCTTATTAAAACACTTGTCCCCCCCAACCCCCTTCCCTCCCTGACGGTCATTTTCAACCACCCACTCTTCAGTGGCTCCTTCTCCACTGATTTCAAACATGCCCACATATCCCTTATGTTAAAAAAAAAAATCCCTACATTGATCCCGACTCGCTCCTACCATTCCTTTCCAAACTCTTGAAACAGATTGCTTATACCCTCTGCCCTCTTTTCCTCTCCTCCAATTCTCTCCTTGACCCTCTGCCATCTAGCTTCCAACCCCTTCAATCGATGGAAACAACCTTCTCTGTAGTCACCAGTGACCTCCTTCTTGCCAAATCCAAAGACCTCTCCTCCATCCTATTCTTCCTCGACCTCTTAGCTGCCTTCGACACTGTTACCTTCGATGATTACCGGGTGGCATTAAAATATTTCGATCCCAAGCCAGATGAAATCAGTCCCTTTTAGCTTGGGCTGGTATCTAACTTCTCTCTACCTGACACGGAAAGTAAACTCAGAGGTTTCGTATCCGGGTAAAGGAACTTTAGGAAAGGGGCCACCCTGGGATTTGGTCCGTCTCTCCCTGATGGGATCTGGAAACTACTAATACATGCACCAAGTTTAAACAGCAAATAAGAACAAAAATCCAGAAAAGTGTGGGATCTCCAATTCTGCCTTTGGACTTGCTTCTTCTTAGACTTGACATTTCTTTGCAGTGTGTGTGTGTGTGTGTGTGTGTGTGTGCGCATATTTGGTGGCCCTATCCGGAAATAACTATCCGGATCATTTCCAAGCTAACTGCCGTGTCCCTTTCAAGGGTGTGTGAAATAGCCTTAGGCCTCGATTTAGCTCCAGTGATTATGTGGCTAATCTTCCATAACAGGAAATTGGTGAGAGTTTTGTGAGGCTGGTAACGGGTCATCTAATTCCATTTCCTTCCTCTTTTGCTCCCATCACCTGCGAAACAGGTGATGGTGTGCTTTGCCTTCTAGTGCTTGGGATATGGCCGCATGTGAAACTGGGTTTGAGCAGGTGAATAATTTAAGGCAGCTAAGCATTTGCAAGGAAGCAAACTTCTCTTCTGTGTGAACTTGGGCAAGTGAACTTGTCTGTGCTCCAATTTTCTCATCTGTAGAGATTAAATACCTGCTCTCCCTCCCTCTTAGGCTGTGGTACATGTGATACAGGGACTGGATCTGACATGATTGATTTTTTTTTTCTTTGATTGTATTGTCTCAACCACAGTTTTGGTAAAGCACTCAAATAATAATAATAATAATAATGGAATTTTTTAAGTGCTTACTATGTGCCAAGCGCTGTTCTAAGCACTGGAGTAGATACAAGGTAAACATGTTATCCCATGGGGGACTCACAGCCTTAATCCCCATTTTACATATGAGATAACTGAGGCACAGAGAAGTTAAGTGCCTTGCCCAAGGTCACACAGCAGAAAAGTGGCGGAGCCGGGATTAGAACCCGCGCCCTCTGACTCCCGAGTCCATGCTCTTGCCACTAAGCCACGTTGCTAGACACACTGAACAAAAACAATGATAATGATAATAACTTTTTTTTAGTATTATCATTAGGTTATTTGTTGACTCAAATCTTCTAGAATGCACAATATTTTCCACAGAGGAAGTTATGGACACTTCAGAAATTGTTATAACAGTTTTTAAGCCTAGAGAAAGCATTAGAGTAGCTGTCCCATAGAGAGAATGGTAATTTGCATGCTTCCCTTTGTACGGTATAATTAAAAAAACCCACCCAAAACCAGAAAACTTCAACCAGTGTTGATAATAATAATAATAATAATGGCATTTGTTAAGCGCCTAGTATGTGCAAATCAGTGTTCTACGGCCTGGGAGGATACAAGGTGATCAGGTTGTCCCATGTGGGGCTCACAGTCCTAATGCCCATTTTACAGTTGAGGTAACTGAGGCCCAGAGAAGTAAAGTGACCTGCCCAAAGTCACATAGCTGACAAGCGGCGAAGCCGGGTTTTGAACCCATGACCTCTGACCTCCCAGCCCGTGCTCTTTCCACACTGAGTCACACTGCTTTTCTAGGCTCAATGTGGGACAGGGACTGTGTCCAACCTGATTACCCCATATCTACCCCAGCGCTTAGAAGAGGGCTTGGCACATAGTAAGTGCTTAACAAATACCATAATTATTATTATCATCCAATGGGAAACTTTTTTTAACGGTATCTGTTAAACCCTTATTATAGGTCAGGCACTCAACTAAACACTGACAAACAGGTTGAACGCAGTCCATGACCAACACAGGAATCACAGTCTTACAGATGAGAAAACGAAAGCACAGAGGAGTTGTGACTTGCCCAAGGTCACACAGCAAACAAAAGGCTGTGGTAGGAGCAGCAGCGTGGCCTAGTGGATCGAATGCAGGCCTGGAGGGCAGAAGGACCTGGGTTCTAATCCCAGCTCTGCTACTTGTCTGCTGTGTGAACTTGAACAAGTCACTTTACTTCTCTTTGCCTCAGTTACGTCATCTGTAAAACGGGGATTGAGACTGTGAGTCTCAGGTGGGACGTGGACTGTGTCCAACTTGATCGGCTTGTATCGACCCCAGTGCTTAGTACAGTGCTGGGCACACAGGCCTTCCCAGACTGAGCTTTCCCTTTTCCCTCTGCTCCCTCCTCCTTCCCCCCTTCACCCCCTTTTCCTCTGCTCCTCCCTCTCTCCCTTCCCCTCCCCCCAGCACTGTGCTCCTTTGGATAGATTTTTATTACCCTATTTATTTTGTTAATGAGGTGTCCATCCCCTTGATTCTGTTTCTCGTGATTATGTCCTCGTGTTTTTGTCCGTCTCCCCCGATTAGACTGAGAGCCCATCTTTGGGCAGGGATCGTCTCTATCTGTTGCCAAATTGTAATAACAGTAATAATAATGGTGGTATTTGTTAAGCGCTTACCATGTGCCGAGCTCTGTTCTAAGCGCTGGGGTAGACAGAGGGGAATCAGGTTGTCCCACGTGGGGCTCACAGTCTTAATCCCCATTTTACAGATGAGGTAGCTGAGGCACCGAGAAGTTAAGTGACTTACCCAAAGCCCCACAGCTGACAAGTGGCCGAGCCGGGGTTCGAACCCATGACCTCTGACTCCAAAGCCCGTGCTCTTTCCACTGAGCCATGCTGCTTCTGTACATTCCAAGCGCTTAGTACAGTGCTCTGCACATAATAAGCGCTCAATAAATACTATTGAATGAATAGTAACAAATACTATAAAAAAAAAAGAAGTGGCGCAGGGATTAGAATCCAGATCAATGTTCTTTCTACCACGTCACTAGGTCACCACCAGATCAAGGACAGTGCTCTTTTCTTCTTCTATTGCACTCACAAGTACTTGTCAGAGTGCTCTGCACCCAGGAGGTGCTCAGGAAGTCCTTTAGACTGAATGATAATAATAATAATAATAATGCTAAGAAGAACTATGTGCCAAGCATTGCGCTAAGGTTGGAATTGATGCAATAAAATCAGATTCAACTGTCCCTGTCCCACATGGAGCTCATCCCCTAACAGGGGACGAGAACAGATATTTAGACTCTATTTTAGCAGTGGGAAAATTGAAAAAACGGAGAAATAAAGTGACTTGTTTCAGGTTGCACAGCAGGCAAGTGGCAGAGTTTGGATTAGAACTCTCAGTGAAGTGTTGAAATCCGTGTTGTCATCCTTAAAATGGGCTATAGAAAAGCATAAAACTAATATCACAGTAATATCACACCTTTTTTGTGTAGCAATTAGGCCAATGCCAGGCAGAAAAGTACTTACTTAGATCTGTACAAAGAAAGTACTTCATAAGTACTAATTCATTCATTCAAATGTATTAATTGAGCGCTTACTGTGTAGAGACCACTGTGCTAAGTGCTTGGAAAGTACAACTTGGGCAATAAATATTGATAATTGATACTGATATGAATAAATGAATGCTAATAAATAAAGTTCTAATCCCCACTCCACAACTTGTCTGCTGCGTGACCTTGAGAGAGTTATGTAACTTCTCTGTGCCTCGGGTCCCCCATCGGTAAAATGGCGATTAAGACTGTGAGTCCCATGTGGGACATGAAGTGTGCCCAGCCTCATTAACTTGTATATACCACAGTGCCTGGCACATAATATGTGCTTAACAAATACCAGAAAAAATTCTATTACTACTACACACCCTGACTGCAGAATCAATGTGGTGAAGGTTAAGCGTGATGCTTTCAGGTCAGGCGGTCAGGGCCTAGATTTCATCCCATCTGGGTAATATGGACATAGCAAAACCCCAAAGATTATCTGTATCAGACTCACCAAGAGACAATAGGAAAGGTAGAGAAACTGAGGAAGGAGAAGGGAATGGAATTCGAAGTACACGGGAATGAATGGGAGAATAATATAATTTTATTTGTTTATATTGATGCCTGTTAACCTGTACTGATGTCTCTCTCCCCTCCTCTAGATGTGAGCCCATTGTGGGCAGGGATTGTCTCTCTATTGCTGCATTGTACTTTCCAAGAGCTTAGTACAGTGCTCTGCACGTAGTAAGCGCTCAATAAATACGATTGAATGAATGATTGAATGAATGGGGGTAGTCTGGAGAGTAGGGTAGAATGTAAGGTCGTTGTGGGCAGGGAATATGTCTTTTTATTGTTATACCGTCCTTTCCCAAGGGCTTAGTACAGTGCTCTGCACCCCGTAAGTGCTCAATTAATACGTTTGAATGAATGAGATTTTCTTGTAATGGAATTCTAATGAGTATCACTGCTCTGCACTCACAAAACACTCGATAAATACTATTTATTGATTGATTGAGGGCAGATTCTCTACATCCACTCTTCAAGGGAGGGCCCTTTGGTGTGGGGAGGAGGGGCCTCCTCGGTAAGTGACTATTTTATCTTAGGTGGGGAGTGGAGGAGAGGAAGCTTTTGAGGTGGCGAGGGGGATGTGGACAGGACTCCTACCGGGATCCCTTGACCCATACCCGACTCAGAAACTTAAAATGATCCGGAGCCTGCCCTGGGGCCAAGAGGATTGACAGGAGACTAAAGATACCTACATCAGTGCAGAGTGTTAGCCCATGGATAACAACATTAGGATTTGCATTTAAATGACTCTGGTCAGACTTTGAAGTTCAAAATGAGTGAAGCCGTCCTTGCTCTTTCTGAATTGGAGAACAGGGGTTGCTTCCAGGGAATCAGGGGCCAGTTTAAAGCCCAGATACAGTTCTGATGGAAACACGAGATCTCCCGTCTCTCAGGTTTGGGTCAACCCCAAAACTTTCCAGCCTTGCGAAATAAAAGAAAAATCCCACCAGTCCCAAAGAATACCAACCGCCAATCACAACTGTAAGCGGAGTTGCTGAGTTTCTACTTTCTTGGTATCCACAGAGTCCAGTCTTTCCAAAAAAGAACCTTAAAAGAACACCCTTCTTACCCAGAGTCTGGCATTTTAGTGGCATTGCCAATCTGAGGCCTCAGAGCATTTCAAACTTCATGCGAATGCCCCTCATTCCTAATAATGATGGTATATATTAAGCACCTACTATGTGCCAAACTAATCAAATCAGACCTGGTCCCCTTCCCAGTTTTAAGGAGGGAGATCAGTTGTTATATCCCAATTTACAGGGGAGGAAACTGAGGCACACAGAAGTTAAGTGACTCACCCAACAAGCAAGTGGTGGAGCTGGGATTAGAAGTCAGTTTGCTTGACTCTCAGGCTTGAGCTCCATCCACTAGACTATATGGGGAAAATCTAAAAAGTTACCGCCGACAAACTAGGGAGATGATTCATTCATTCAATAGCATTTATTGAGCGTTTACTATGTGCAGAGCACTGTACTAAGCGCTTGGAATGGACAAATCGGCAACAGATAGAGACAGTCCCCGCCCTCTGATGGGCTTACAGTCTAAATGGGGGAGACGGGCAGACAAGAACAATGGCGATAAATAGAGTCAAGGGGAAGAACATCTCATTAAAACAATGGCAAATAAATAGAATCAGGGTGATGTACATCTCCTTAAACAAAATAAATAGGGTGATGAAGATATATACAGTCGAGCGGATGAGTACAGTGCTGAGGGGAGGGGACGGGAGAGGGGGAGGAGCAGAGGGAAAGGCGGGAGAAGAGGGTTTAGCTGTGGAGAGGTGAAGGGGGGAGGGGTAGAGGGAGCAGAGGGAAAAGGGGGGAGCTCAGTCTGGGAAGGCATCTTGGAGGAAGTGAGCTTCAAAGTGATGATGGATGATGGGGAGTTGGGTGCCGAACCAAATGGGACAAAATGGATTCTTCTTTAAAGAAGCAAAGGGACTTACTGGAAAGATGACCAGACTTTGAGGTGATTTGCCACTTATCCGCTCTGCGACCTCGGGCAAATCACTGGACATCTCTGCCTGTCAGGGTTCTATTACTGTCTCTCTCCCCCATCTACCCCTCTCAGGGTCACACCTAGAGAGTTTCCAGTCCTCTACCAGTCTCATCTATAAGAGGGAGAGTCAAACAGAGGCACATGCATTCCATTCCTAGCTTGGCCAGTGGCTAGCGAGCGGCAGGCCATCTTCTACAAGTCAAAACTCACCTGCGCTGGGCAGCAGCAGCACGGGAGAGAGTCGAGGCCGGAGACTCAAGTTGACTGCCCGGAAGGAGGCAACGGTAAACCGCTTCCAGATTTTTCCCAAGAAAACTCTCTGGATCCACTACCAGAACGATGGCAGATGGAGATGGGACGTTCTGGGAGAGACGTGTCCACGGTGTCGCTCTGGGTCCGAGATGACAACAGCATAAGACAAGACAATGGTAATAATCGCTTTGCAAGTGGCAGAGGTAAGACTGCAATCTAGGTCTCCCGATCCCCATTCCCGTTTTCTTTTCACTCGGCTATTCCTCTCTGAAGTTAGGCCATTCTGGAGATACTGGGATTCGGGTTATGGCGACCCCATAAGTCATTCATTCAATTGTATTTATTGAGCACTTGCTGTGTGCAGAGCACTGTATGAAGTGCTTGGGAGAGTACAATAGAATGATCGGTATAATTCCCAGGACCAGACTGACTTGAATGATGGAAAGTGCGGGAGTGGGGAGAAAGGCTTGATAATCGCAATAATTACAATTATAATGATGATGATGATAGCAATTAAAGTCCTTATTAACCACGTACTGCATCGGGAGCACTGTGCTAATTTCCGAGGCGGACCATCTTAGGCCCTCAATGCAGCTGTCGATGCGGTCCATATGTTTTGTCTAGTTGACTTAGCCAAGAGGAATAATACGGTTTGGAAGAAGATCAATCACTTTTTCAATTCAAGTGTTGAGTTAAATTAAACATCCCAAACTGGCTTTAACTAAGAACATCACTCCTGTTTCAACAGCAGAAAGCTTCATCTACAATCACTTGGAGAAAGGCAACTCAGCTGATTCTCTTCCACAATAAAGAAATATTTTCTTTAATTTGTCCCCATTTCAAGCAATCACTAGCGTATAAAACCAACACCTTCGGGAGAGAATAAGCATCTGGGAGAGTGTAATGTAATTAGCGGACTTGATCCCGTCCCTCAAGGAGCTAACAGTCAAGCGGGGAAAGATGCACATTAAAATAAATTACAGATAAGAGGTGGTAATAGAGTATAAAGATATGTAAGTAAGCTGTGAGTACTTAAGTCCTAAGGTAGCACAGAAGTGATGAAATGAGAGTTGGGGAGTTAGGTGGTGAGGAGGTATGATTTCTGAATGACTTTGAAGCCAAGGGAGGGTATTCATTCATTCAATAGTATCTATTGAGCGCTTACTATGTGCAGAGTACTGTACTAAGCGCTTGGAATGTACAAATCGGTAACAGATAGAGACAGTCCCTGCCCTTTGACGGGCAGTGGTCTACTGGATGGGAAAGGGGAGGGAGTTGAGGGCAGGAGGGAGGGTAGAGATGAGGAAGAGGCCCAGGGAGGAGGTTGGCTCAAGAGGAGTCAAGTGTGCGGGCTAATGTCATGGGAGACAGAGGATGACGGGAAGCAGCATGGCTTAGTGGATAGAGCATGAGCCTGGGAGTCAGAAGGACCCAGGTTCTTGGAGAGGCAGCGTGGCTCAGTGGAAAGGGCCCGGGCTTGGGAGTCAGAAGTCATGGGTTCGAATCCCCGCTCTGCCACTTGTCAGCTGTGTGACTGCGGGCAAGTCACTTCACTTCTCTGGGCCTCAGTGACCTCATCTGGAAAATGGGGATTAAGACTGTGAGCCCCACGTGGGACAACCTGATCACCCTGTATCTGCCCCAGCGCTTAGAGCAGTGCTCTGCATATAGTAAGCGCTTAACAAATACCAACTTCACTTCTCTGGGCCTCAGTTACCTCATCTGTAAAATGGGGATTAAGACTGAACCTCACGTGGGACAACCTGATTACCCTGTAGCTACCCCAGAGCTGAACAGTGCTCTGCACATAGTAAGCGCTTAACAAATACCAACATTATTATTATTATTATTATTATTAATCCTGACTCTGCCACTTGTCCGCTGTGCAGACCTTGGCCAAATCACTTAATTTCCTCTGTGCCTTAGTTACCTCACCTGTAAAATGGGGATTAAGACTCTGAGCCCCACGTGGGACAGTGCATGGGTCCAACCTGATTAGTTTGTATCTGCCCCAGCGCTTAGAACAGTGCTTGACACATAATAAGCGCTTGACAAACACCATCATCGTCATCAAGTAGAGGGGAGAGAGAGCCGACTGAGTGAATTAAAGCCGACGTAAGGGAGTTTCTGCTTGATGCGGACAGGAATGGATACGTAACGAGGGTTTTGAGAGTGGGGAGCCTTCTGCAAAACAGTGAGCTAGAAAAACAATCTGGACAGCGGAGTGAACGTCGCTCACTGGATGTGCTGGATCGTCCTGCCTGATAGAAACCCATGGAGCCAAAGAGTGTTCAACAGAATCACTTGAGCAATCTGGATGATGGTGATCATGATGATGATGAAGATGGAGACTCCATTTTGTACCATCTGTTTTTTCGCTCTTCGAAAATTTTCCAGTGGCCTCTGCTCCCTTCAGCAGCTGTTGCATTTGAAACCGGTCAATTCAGATTCAGTTTGGCGCCCGGGAGAAAAACATGTATTTTTGCCTCTTGCGAAGTTTCTCTTTGGTCGGAGCATTTCCCCAAGGTTTATCCGAGGTGGGTCACTAGTCGGAGGCCTCCAAGTTATTTGCCAAGGATGTGAAGAACGAGCTTATCCATTTGGTTCCCTCCCCCGGCTTCCTCTG
This sequence comes from Ornithorhynchus anatinus, assembly GCF_004115215.2. NCBI lineage: Eukaryota > Metazoa > Chordata > Mammalia > Monotremata > Ornithorhynchidae > Ornithorhynchus > Ornithorhynchus anatinus. Next base: position 130,647,566 of record NC_041730.1, on the reverse strand, counting down.
ACTGTAAAGAGGTCATCTGCGGGACTTTTTTTTGAGGGGAGAAAGGGGGCGGGGACCAAAACCCTGAAGCAAACGCTGCCCAAGGGACTGGGCTGAAATCCATAGCCTTCTTATTAGTGTTCCCTGGGAGGAGGAGGAGATGAAACAGACACAAGCAGCGATCTGTAGGCAGAGGGAAGAAGGAGGGTGGTCTGCCTCGATAGGTCCTATGGCTCAGGCTAGGTTTATGCCGTTCCCATGTGACCTGCCCTCCCCTTGACAGATGACATCTCTCAAATCAGTAATCCCTGGCACCAGGCTCCCCTGACCTCCCTCTCCAATTGCTTTTCCCACACTGAGGTTTCTTCTTAAATTTCCCAAGGCCAGAATGTTTGCTGCTAATCCTGATGTGTGTTCCCAAATTTCAGCGGAATTCCTGAAATTCACCGTCAACTAGACAGAAACGGTATGGCCTAGTGGAAGAACACGGGCCCGGGAGTCGGAAGACCTGGGTCCTAAGCTCTGCTGGGCCACTTTCCTCCTGGGTGACCTTGGACAATTTTCTGTGCCTCAGTTATCTTATCGGAAGAATGGGGAGTCAATACCCGTTCTTCCTCCCCCTTAGTCTGTGAGTTCCTCGTGGAACAGGGACTGTGTCCAACCCAATTACATTATTTCTACCCCGTTGCTTGGTACAGTGCTTGATTCATAGTAGGCACTTAACAAATACCACAATGAATGAGTAAGTGAAGAAATGAATGAATGCCAGAGGGTGGTACGGTCATTTGGATCGGTTCTAAAGCTTTAGTGGTCAGTTTCCTTGGACATTATTTAGGACGGGATGGGTCCAGGGATCTTCCAGAGACAGGTTATTTCCCGGTTATAACCCAAAGAGCAGGACTTGTGTTTACTTACTCTATTATATTCTCCCAAGAACTTAGTACAGTGCTCTGCATAGGGTAAGTGCTCAAGGAATACTACTGATTCTTTGATAATAATAAACAATCGTATTTATCACTCCTATTTATTGAGCCCTTACTGGGTGTAGAGCACTGTACTAAACACTTAGGAGAGAAGAGTGCAACAGAGTTGGTAGACACCATCCCTGCCCAAATTATCAGTAATAATAATAATATTAATAATAATCAGGATGATGTAGATGGTATTCACTGAGCACGCACTATACGCAAAGAGCCGAGGTCAATACAGAATAATAAGGTCGGACATGGTTTCTGTCTCATAATCTAAAAGGGAGTAAGAGTACAGATTTTTTAACCCCATTTCACAGATGCAGAAACCTAGGCACAGAAAAGTTAAGCAATTCACCTTAGGTCACCCAGCGGGTCAGTAGTAAAACTGGAAGTAGAAGTCGGGTCTTCTGAATCCCAGGCCCAGGCTCTTTTAATAATAATAATAATGATGTTGGTATTTGTTAAGCGCTTACTATGTGCCGAGCACTGTTCTAAGCGCTGGGGTAGACACGGGGGAATCAGGTTGTCCCACGTGGGGCTCACAGTCTTAATCCCCATTTTACAGATGAGGGAACTGAGGCACAGAGAAGTTAAGTGACTTGCCCAAAGTCACACAGCAGACAAGTGGCCGAGCCGGGATTCGAACCCATGAACTCTGACTCCAAAGCCCGTGCTCTTTCCACTGAGCCACGCTGCTTTTCAGTAGACCACGCTGCCTCCTGTATCGGTGTAATAGTTACCATCATTTTCCACATTTCTCTAACTCTCTAGGAAGCTCCCCTCTTCGGATGGCACCTGGAGAGTTTCCAGTCCTCTACCAGTCTCGACTACGGGAGGGAGAGTCAAGCAGGGGCCTGTCCAGTCCATTCCTAGCGTGGCCAGTGGATACTGAGAGGAAGGCCATCTGCTACAAGTCACACTCACCTGTGCTGGACAATAGCGGCATAGGAGAGAGTTGAAGGCGGAGACTCAGGTTTACTGCTTGGAAGGAGGCCATGGTAAACCACCTCTGTATTTTTACTGAGAAAACTCTATGGATCCAGTACCAGAACGATTGCAGATGGAGGTGGGGGCGTTCTAGGAGAGATGGGTCCGTGGCGTTGCTACGGGTCGACGGCTTAAGGCGAGATTACCATCTCTACTCAGATGACACGCAGATCTACATCTCCGCCCCTGTCCTCTCCCCCTCCCTTCAGGCTCGCATCTCCTCCCGCCTCCGGGACGTCTCCACCTGGATGTCGGCCCGCCGCCTAAAACTCAACGTGAGCGAGACCGAGCTCCTCATCTTCCCTCCCAAACCCGGTCCTCTCCCAGACTTCCCTATCACCGTGGATGGCACGACCATCCTTCCCGTCTCTCGGGCCCGCGACCTCGGTGTCATCTTTGACTCGTCTCTCTCGTTCACCCCCGACATCCGATCGGTTACCGAGACCTGCCGGTCTCACCTTTACAATATCGCCAAGATCCACCCTTTCCTCTCCACCCAGACGGCTACCTTACCGCTACGGGCTCTCGTTATATCCCGGCTAGACTACCGTGTCAGCCTTCTCTCTCATCTCCCTTCCTCCTGTGTCTCCCCGCTCCACTCTATTCTTCACTCCGCTGCCCGGCTCATCTTCCCGTAGAAACGCTCTGGGCTTGTCACTCCCCTTCTTAAACACCTCCAGTGGTTGCCTATCGACCTCCGCTCCAAACGAAAACTCCTCACTCTAGGCTTCGAGGCTCTACATCACCTTGCCCCCTCCTACCTCTCCTCCCTTCTCTCTTTCCACTGCCCACCCCGCACGCTCCGCTCCTCTGCCGCCCACCTCCTCCCCGTCGCTCGGTCTCACCTATCCCGCCGTAGACCCCTGGGCCACGTCCTCCCGCGGTTCCGGAACGCCCTCCCTCCTCACCTCCGACAATCTAATTCTCTTCCCCTCTTCAAATCCCTACTTAAAGCTCACCTCCTCCAAGAGGCCTTCCCAGACTGGACTCCTCTTCTCCCTCTACCACCCCTCCCTTCACCTCTCCGCAGCTAAACCCTCTTCTCCTCCCTTTCCCTCTGCTCCTCCCCCTCTCCCGTCCCACCCCCTCAGCACTGTACTGGTCCACTCGACTGTATATATCTTCATCACCCTATTTATTTTGTTTAATGAGATGTACGTCGCCCTGATTCTATTTAGTTGCCATTGTTTTTATGAGATGTTCTTCCCTTGACTCTATTTATTGCCATCGTTCTCGTCTGCCCGTCTCCCCCGATCAGACCGTAAGCCCGTCAAAGGGCAGGGACTGTCTCTCTCTGTTGCCGACTTGTACATTCCAAGCGCTTAGTACAGTGCTCTGCACATAGTAAGTGCTCAATAAATACTATTGAATGAATGAATGAAGACTAGAAATCCAGGTGGGTAAGTGGAAACTCCTGTGGTGAAGTAGATGACCCTCTCTGTTGCTGGATTGTACTTTCCAAGAGCTTAGTACAGTGCTCTGCACACAGTAAGAGCTCAATCAACACGATGGAATGAATGATTCCACGGTTGTGGAGTTTCCATTCCTGGAAATTCTGGCTAGACAGCCATCTGTTTTGTATGATTTAAATTTGGACCTTCTTGGAGACTGGAGGTTGGACATCTTGACATCTTGCTGTCTCTTCTAACTCTCCGATCCTATCTGGTAGGTCCCACGGACCTGGGTTAGAATCCTGCTGTAGAAACCACAATTGGACAACATTCTCTCTTGCTCGGGATTGAAAACCACTTACTTTCCTTGGATCTAACCACTGCTAAGTTTCGCCGATTGCCCAGGAACCACAAATCACCGCAGCTTTGAACATATATCTTCATGGGAGTTTAACGCTCCACTTTTCATCCTTCACTCTCGATTGTTTGAACCTTGGCAAATCCGTTTCGACAGCTCTCCTTCTAGGGGGTCCCGGCACCGCCTCACTTTAACGGAGAAGACACTGCTTTCTTCTAACCATATGTTCTCTCATCCAAGATTTTCCTTTTTTTTTTTTTAGTTCAAATATAAAATAGAATGAAAGAAAGAACTATCCCTCCAGGAAACCTCTCAGAGAGTGTTGTTCTTAACAAAAAAACAAAAAAAAAATTATAAAAACCAGAGACGGAATAGACAGTTTGGCAAATAACACTCCTTCCCATAGTATGAGTCATTTCCAACCTCTCAAATAGAGCCTGCACAAAGTATTTTTGGACATTCTGTAGCACTGAGGGGCTATAAACCTCTTATTTACACAGCCATTTAGTAATTCTTCATTCCAGAGAAGCAGCATGGCCTAGTGGATAGAGCACGGGCCCGGGACCGTCAGACGTTGTGCGATCAGATCCAGGCTCTATCACTTGTCTGCTGTGTGGCCTTGGGCAAGTCACTTCACTTCTCCGGGTCTCATTTCTCTCATCTGAAAAATGGGGATTGAGACTGTGAGCCCTATGCGGGACAGAGACTATGTTAAACCCGATTACCTTGTATCTATCCTAGCGCTTAGAACAGTGCTGGACACATAGTAAGCACTTAGTAATAATAATGGTATTTGTTAAACACTTACTATATGCCAAACACTGTTCTAAGTGCTGGGAGAGATATAAGGTAATCAGGTTGTCCCACGTGGGGCTCACAGTCTTAACCCCAATTTTCCAGATGAGGTAACTGAGGCACAGAGAAGTGAAGTGACTTGCCCTAAGTCACACAGCTGACAAACGGCGGAGCTGGGATTAGAACCCACAACTTCTGACTCCCAAGCCCTTGCTCTTTCTACTAAGCCATGTTGCTTATACAATTATTATTACTATTATTGTCATTATTAACAATGAGAAGCAGCGTGGCCTAGTGGATAAATCATAGCTCTGGGACTCAGAGGACCTGCATTCTAACCCGAACTCTGTCACTTGTCTGCTGTGTGACCTTAGGCAAGTCACTTAAATTCTCTGTGCCTCAGTTACCTTATTTGTAAAATGGGTATTAAGACCCTGAGCCCCATGTCGGACGTGGACTGTGTCCAACCTGTTTAGCTTGTATCTTTCCTAATGCCTACTACAGTGCCTGACACTTAGTAAGCACTTAAATGCCATTTGAAAGACAATGTACTGGAATACATTGAAGAAGGGACAGATTTCTTGATACTTATGATTTGATAATAGTAAAAAAAGAAAAGTCACATAAGTACTCTGGTCTGGACGTGAGTTCCAATTTGAAATTTTAGAAGCATAAACTCCAGATAAAACAAAGATTAGCCTCCAAATTTATTGTTTCCTCTTCGGAAATTTCACAGATTGGAATGAAATGCAAATTCAGCAGGGTGCCTCTTGACAATCCCAAAAAGTAACAGTGAAGATTCACCCGATTTCTTAATTGATTCACTGCTGGATTTATTCCATAACCTATTTTAATCTATCCGTAATCTAGTTCGACGTCCGTCTCGCCCTGTAGACTGTAGAGCAGGGATCACCGACTCCGATAACAGTCCATTTCACCATCGGGGTTCCCACTTACCCACCTGGCTTTCTAGTCTTCTCTTATGCCGTCGAGTCGTCTCCGACCCGGAGCGACGCCGCGGACCCATCTCGCCCTGAAGGCCCCGCCTCGGTCTGCGATCCTTCTGGTAGTGGATCCGGAGAGTTTTCTCGGTCAAGATCCGGAAGTGGTTTACCAGCTCTGTTGTCCTTTCCAAAGCGTTTAGTTCAGTACTCTGCACACAAGTGCTCGGTAAATACAATTGATTAATTGACAGGATTAACTACTACATCTAATATATGTCTCCCCCACCCCGCCAGACTGTAAACTCATTGTGGGAAGGGCGCGTATCTGCTAACTCTGTTGTACTGTACTCTTCCAAGTGCTTAACACAGTGCTCTGCACCTAGTAAGTGCTCATTAAATTATACTGACTGATTAATAATTAGCAAGATGAAGTCCTTTCTCACCAGGGGCTAGCAATCTAAATGATCAATCTTGAGGAAAAGAATAAAGAGGAAACAATAATAGCAGGAGCAGTCAAGACTAGCCTGGTCATAGTCGAAGAAGATTTTGGAGATGAAGCGGGAAGAGGAGCAATCTGGACAGAAATTGGCATGAAAGATTCATTCATTCATTTAATTGTATTTATCGAACATTTACTATGTACAGAGCACTGTACTAAGCTCTTGGAAAGTGCAATTCAGCAATAAAGAGAGACAATTCCTGCTCACATCGGGTTTACAGTCTAGAAGTGGGAGACAGACATCAAAACAAGTAAAGAGGCATCAAAATAAATAGCACTATATATACATATATAGTGTTTTTTATAGTGCACTATAAATAATATACATATATATATATGTATATACATCATGTATATACATATATATATATATATATATATACATCAGAACAATTAAACAGGCAACGGCCACGTGGCCTAGAGAAGCAGCATGGCCTAGCGGGAAGACCACTGGCCTGGAGGTCAGAGGATCTGGGTTCTAATCCTGCCTCTGCCACTTACCTTCTGTGTTACCTTGGGCAAATCACTTAACTTCTCCGTATCTCAGTCCCTCATCGGCAAAATGGGGATTGAATACCTGTTCTCCCTCCTGCTTAGACTGTGAGTCCCAGGTAGGACCTGATTATCTTGTATCTGCCCCAGTGCTTAGTACAGTGCTTGGCACATAATGAGTGCTTAACAAATGCGGAAATATTAAGGTCGTAATAGATTGTAAGGTGCCTGAAGGCTGGGAATGAGCTTGCTAAGCCTAGCATATCACCTTATAAACTTAGTAGTACAAACGGATTAAGTGCTCAATGAATACTACTGATTGGTTGAATAATTAAATGAGTTGGGGCAAAAAAGTAGGCAGTGAGGGAGTCCTGATAGCTGTTTTCATAAACTGAAGGAAGACATGGACCAGCAGCATTCATTTTCTACACAGGATACAACAAAATGAATAGGCTTAAATGAAAAGACTTGTTAGACATGAAGTAAAACGTTAATTTCAGTGAAGATGTTTAGTTACCGGAATGGTAAGAGGTGGATTCTCTATCCTCAGAGGTCTTGGGGAGAGAATAAACAAACATTTATATCGGAGAATTGGAGCACGGGCCTGCCTTGAGGGTGGGAGGCAGGACTAAATCCTAGGCTAAATGACCTCTCGTGGCCTTTCCAGCTCAAAAATTTGAACTGGAATCAGAACTCCAGAATTACAGACAGTCTGGGCTATTTCAGATATTGTCTTCTTCGTACCTATGGCAGCTGAAAATCTAGCTATGAGACTAGAGGTTCTAGAACTCTGTGTCCCCCGCTATTTTCATTTTAATCATGGCTAAAAAATCCCATGTTTATTTTGGGAATACAGATCAAAGACTATCTTTTCACATAGTCTTTTTAAAACCTGCATCAGAAGAGAGCCAGAAAGAGAGCAGAACGGCCCATATGTTATTTATCGACTAAGCCAGACAGATAATTATTTTTTAATGAGTGTGTGTTCACGGACTGGATATGAGGTATTTTTGCTTTACGTGTACATATACAGATAGGCGTGTGTTGTGGGCAAGCTGATGTGTCCTTGCTTCTCTCCACTTTTAAAGCCTTATTGAAGGCTCCTCTCCTCCAAGAGGCCTTCCCTGACTAAGCCCCCTTTCGTCTTCCCCCACTCCCTTCTGAATTGCCCTGACTTGCTCCTGTTGTTCGTCCTTCCCCTTCCAGTCCCATAGCACTTATAATAATGTTGGTATTTGTTAAGCGTTTACTATGTGTAGAGCACTGGTCTAATAATAATAATAATGATGTTGGTATTTGTTAAGCGCTTACTACGTGCCGAGCACTGTTCTAAGCGCTGGGGTAGACATAGGGGAATCAGGTTGTCCCACGTGGGGCTCACAGTCTTGATCCCCATTTTACAGATGAGGGAACTGAGGCACAGAGAAGTTAAGTGACTCGCCCACCGTCACACAGCCGACAAGTGGCCGAGCTGGGATTCGAACTCATGAGCCCTGACTCCAAAGCCCGTGCTCTTTCCACTGAGCCACGCTAAGCGCTGCGGTAGATACGGGGTCATCAGCTTGTCCCACGGGAGGCTCACAGTTAATCCCCATTTTTACAGATGAGGTAACTGAGGCACAGAGAAGTTAAGTGACTTGCCCACAGTCCCACAGCTGACAAGTGGCAGAGCCAGGATTCGAACCCATGACCGCTGACTTCCAAGCCCGGGTTCTTTCCACTGAGCCACGCTGCTTCTCTATATACAAGCCTGTAATTTATTTATTCATATTAATGTCTTGTCTCCCTCCCTCTAGACTGTGAGCTCATTTTGGGCAGGGAACGTGAATGTGTCCGCTTACTGTCGTATCAAACTTTCCCAGGAGCCTAGTACAGTGCTCTGTACACAGCAAGCGCTCAATAAAAGTTGTTGAATGAATGAATTTGTCAATGAAAGTGCACCGGTATAAATCATTCTACTTAGTTTCATTGAAGAAAAGCACATAATTATTCATCTCTAAGCTTCACCCACTGGCTTGATGGAGCTTTGTAACTTTCCAGAAAACAGAAACCAAAGAAAGTAGTCGGAAATACAGCGCAAAACGTCGTTGCAATGTCTTCATATGCAAATCCCTAAACCTTTAAAACTTCTACCATTTACTTAGCATTTCTTCAAAGTTCCAGTTTGAAGGTCAGGTTCATTTGGTCAGAGTTTCAGCAGAGAGAGCAAAAGATAGCAAAAGAATAAAGAGGGTTAAAAGAAGATACTTGATATCCGGAAGGGAGATATTTGAGAGCCAAAGTCAATAGGAGGGTGGTAGAAGTCAGACTAGGATAGGAGGGGGAATACAAGGGGAAAAAAGGAAATATAAAAGCCCTGGAATGCTGGATCCTGAACTCCGTTTTGTTAGACGTACTGCTAGCAGGGAGGCAGTTTCGTATTCAGTTAATAATAATAATAATAATAATGTTGGTATTTGTTAAGCGCTTACTATGTGCCGAGCACTGTTCTAAGCGCTGGGGTAGACACAGGGGAATCAGGTTGTCCCACGTGGGGCTCACAGTCTTAATTCCCATTTTACAGGTGAGGGAACTGAGGCACCGAGAAGTTAAGTGACTTGCCCAGAGTCACCCAGCTGCCAAGTGGCCGAGCCGGGATTCGAACCCATGACCTCTGACTCCCAAGCCCGTGCTCTTTCCACTGAGCCACGATTCAGTTGGTTGATTAACCAACAATATTTATGTTGAATACATCACTCGCATATACCTTTATATAGATATAAACAAATACAGATACTCGATTTGAATTCTTGAATAGAGAAGCAGCGTCGCTTAGCGGAAAGAGCCCGGGCTTGGGAGTCAGAGGTCATGAGTTCGAATCCCGGCTCTGCCACTTGTCAGCTGTGTGACTTTGGGCAAGTCACTTAACTTCTCTTTGCCTCAGTGACCTCATCTGTAAAAGGGGGATTAACTGTGAGCCTCACGTGGGACAACCCGATTGCCCTGTATCTCCCCCAGCGTTTAGAACAGTGCTCTGCACATAGTAAGCGCTTAACGAATACCAACATTATTATTACTCCGTGTATACACGGACAGAGGGAGTGCGAGAGGGAGACAAAGAGATAGAGAGACGCAGATCACTATTTTTCTTTTCCAAAGCTGACGGTTCTACCCATGCCTGGGACCAGCACCTGTTTCAGATGACAGCGTGGCTCAGTGGGAAGAGCCCGGGCTTGGGAGTCAGAGGTCGTGGGTTTGAATCCCGGCTCTGCCGCTTGTCAGCTTTGTGACTGTGGGCAAGTCACCTGACTTCTCTATGCCTCAGTTACCTCTTCTGTAAAATAGGGATTAAGACTGTGAGCCCCACGTGGGACAGCCTGATTACCTTGTATCTACCCCAGCGCTTAGAACTGTGCTCTGTACCTAGTAAGCGCCAAACAAATACCAACATTATTATGATCATTATGACAAGTGAAGTCAGCGCCTCCCGACTCTCCCAAGCGGGTCCCAGCTGGGCCATTCAAGGTGGCAGAAGGGAGTGGGAGAAGAGTAGAGGGGGGCTTCGGCAGGGAAGACTTCTTAGAGGAGATGTGCCTTCAATAAACTTTGAAGTACTAATAATGTTGGTGTTTGTTAAGCGCTTACTATGTGCGGAGCACTGTTCTAAGCGCTGGGGTAGACACGGGGGCATCAACCTGTCCCCCGAGGGGCTCACAGTCTTAATCCCCATTTGACAGATGAGGGAACTGAGGCACAGGGAGGTGAAGTGACTCGCCCACAGTCACACAGCTGACAGGCGGCAGAGCCGGGATTCGAACGCACGACCTCTGGCTCCAAAGCCCGTGCTCTTTCCACCGAGCATCCATTCCTCTCGTGCTTCCCCCTGCAGCAGAGCTGGATAGTTGCGAGCATTGCTTCACCGCTTAGCTAACCTTAGTTTTCCTGACACTTTCCTCTCCTGGCTCTCCTCCTATCTCCCTCAGCTGTTCATTCTCAGTCTCTTTTGCAGGCTCCTCCTCCGCCTCCCACCCTCTAACTGGAAGAGTCCCTCAAGGTTCAGCTCTGGGTCTCCTTCTATTCTTCATCTACACCCGCTCCCTTGGAGAACTCATTTGTGCCCACATTTTCTCTCCCTGCAAATCCCATCTCTGTGTGGAGAATTGCCCAGTTGACCTCCCCGGCCCTGATCTCTCCTTCTCTGCGGTCTTGCACTTCTTCCGGCCTTCAGGACATCTGCGTATGGATGTCCCACAGACACCTCAAACATCACATGCCCAAAATAGAACTGATCTTCCCACTCATCCTTCCCCTGACTTTCCCAATCACCGTATACAACACCATCATCCTCCCTCTTTCATAATCCTATGAACTTGGCATTATCCTCAACTCATCTTTCTCACGGAACCCACATATTTAATCTGTCACCAAATCCTGCCCATTCGACCTCAGCAGCATCTGTAGAATCTGCTCTTACCGCTCCATCCAAATCGCTAAAATTTAAATTCACTCACCCTCTCCCACCTTGACTACTGCATCAGACTCCTCGCTAACCTCCCTGCTTCCAATCTCTTCCCATTCCCGGACATACTTTTTACTCCGGATTATTTTTCTAAAAAAGGTTCGGTCCACATCTCCCCACTCCTCAAGAACCTTCAGTGGCTACCCACCCGTCTCTGCAAGAAACAGAAACTCCTTACCATCAACCTTTAAGCATTCAACCCGCTTGTTCTTTTACCAAACTGATTTTCTGCTACAACCGATAAATCTATCAATCAATCATTGGTATTTATTAAGAGGTTACTGTATGCATGAGCGCTTGGGAAAGTACAGTATAACAGCACTGGTAGACGCGTTCCCTTCTGACAGTAAGCTTACAGTTTAGAGGTGGAGACGGACAATATAAATAAATTACAGACACATACATAAGTAATAATGTTGGTATTCGTTAAGCGCTTACTATGTGCAGAGCACTGTTCTAATCGCTGGGGGAGATACCGGGGAATCGGGTTGTCACCCGTGGGGCTCACAGTTAATCCCCATTTTACAGATGAGGTCACTGAGGCACAGAAGTGAAGTGCCTTGCCCACCGTCACACTGCTGACAAGTGGCAGAGCCGGCATTCGAACCCACGATCTCTGACTCCCAAGCCCGGACTCTTCCCATTGAGCCACACAAGGAGATGCATAAGTGCTGGGGGGCTGTCTCCGATTAGACCGTAAGCCCGTCAAAAGGCAGGGACCGTCTCTGTTATCGATTTGTACAGTCTAAGCACTTAGTACAGTGCTCTGCACGGAGTAAGCGCTCAATAAACACTTCTGAATGAATGAATGAATGAATGAGGGGCAGGTGAACGGAGGATGCAAATTCAAGCGCAAGGGCGACGCAGAAGGGAGCGCGAGAAGAAGCAATGAGGGCTTAGTCGGGGAAGGCCTCTTGGAGGAGATGGGCTTTCAGTTAGGCTTCGGAGGTGGGAAAGGTGATGATCCGTCCCTGTGAAGAGGGAGGGAGTTTCAGGCCCGAGTCAGGGCGTGGGCAAGGAGTAGGCGGAGAGAGAGGTGAGATCGAGTCTGCGCACTTCCTTTCTCTAACACCAGCTCACTCGCTGTACCTCAATTTGTCTACCTCACCTTTGACCCCTCGCTCACATCCTTCCCCTGGCCTAGAGCTTCCTCTCCATTCAGATAGAACAGATAACCTCTCTCCCCCATTTCAGAGCCTTTATGAAATCACCTCCCCAAGAGGCCGTCCCCCATTAAGCGTTCCTTTCCCCGTACTCTCTCTCCTTTCTGCATCGCCTACGCTCTTGGATCGGCACCCTCGGAGCATCTGCAGCGTGGCTCAGCGGAAAGAGCCCGGGCTTGGGGGCCAGAGGTCATGGGCTCGAATCCCGGCTCTGCCGCTTGTCAGCTGTGTGACTTTGGGCAAGTCACTTCGCTTCTCTGGGCCTCAGTTACCTCATCTGGAAAATGGGGATTAAGACCGTGAGCCTCGCGTGGGACAACCCGATTACCCCGTATCTACCCCAGCGCTTAGAACAGTGCTGGGCACATAGTTAGCGCTTAACAAATGCCGACATTACCTGATATTCACCCCACTTTCAGCTCCTCCCCCAACGCTTACGTACATATCCATAATTCATTTATTCACTCTAATGTCTGTCTTGCCCCGTAGACTTTCAGATCCTCGTGGGCGGTGAATGTGTCTACCAGCTCAACTGTACTGCATGCCGCCAAGTGCTTAGTAAAAATGATAATATATCGTTTTTCTCTGGGCCTCAGTAACCTAATCTGTAAACTGAGGATTAATAATAATGATAATAATAGTTATACTATATGCCAGGCACTGTACTAAGCGCTGGGGTGGATACAAGCAGATGGTGCCGAACACGGTCCCTGTCCCATGTGGAGCTCACAGTCTCAATCCCCATTTTACTGATGAGATAACCGAGGCCCAGAGAAGTGAAGTGACTTACCCAGGGTCACACGGCAGACAAGCGGCGGAGCCGGGATTAGAATCCATGACCTTCTGACTCCCAGGCTGGACTTCTATCTACTATGCCATGCTGCATCTCACGCTGCAAACCCCATGTGGACAGGGACTGTGTCCAACCCGATAAGTCTATATCCACCCCGGCAATTAGTACAGTGCTTGGAAAACAGTAAACGCTTAACGGATATCCTAAAAAATGAAGCCGTCAAATAGGTATGTTTCACCAGCTGAGCTCCTGAAGACCCAGATTTTGACTCCTTCCTTACTCCTAGAGTCTTTAGCTGAGGAACACGGGCTTCTTGGTCCCTCCCGTCATACCGTACTCTCCCAGGCGATCAGTCCAGTGCTCCGTAAATACCACGGATGATGTTCCCCACCCCATCATCCTGGTGGGACATTGACGACTGCCCCGTGTGAAACTCCATCCAAGTGGGCGACTGTGAAGTTTCCACCATCTGGTGTTTAGTGAGCGCCTAAAAACGCCTCCATTTTGGAGTCCCCGTTAGGCCTCAAGGGAAAATTCTGTGTTTCGCTCACTCCAACAGGATCTTTCCTGCTGTTCGGTTACCTTGCTATTTCACCCTAGTTTCATCGGGGTCAGAAACTCTGCTTCCTGAGAACGTACACCCTGCTGCATCACGCCCTGGGTGCATAGAAGACAGAGCACGGACCTGGGAGTCAGAAGGTCGTGGGTTCTAATCCCGGCTCCGCCACTTGTCTGCCGTGTGACCTCGGGCTTCTCCGGGGCCTCGGTTACCTCATCTGTAAAAGGGGGATTGAGACTTTGAGCCCCCCATTAAACAGAGACTGCGTCCAGCTCGATTTGCTCGTGTCCATCCCAGCGCTCACTACAGTACCTGGTACGTAGTAAGCGCTTAACAGACACCTTGATTATCTTCTACAAAAAGTAAAAGATTTGATCCTAATCCTCTGTGGATTTACAATCAAATGGCGAGTCTTTGGATAGAAACTGACGTCTGCACCAAAGTAAAGAGTGAGAGGCCAGATGCAACATGCAAAATGAATAAATCAGGAACACATAAACAAACATACATTTAGAGTTTCTTGGATGGTTGATGGGAAGGCCTGTTAAATTGAAACAAGGCATTCTATTAACAGAGGACTTTTTCATCAGGGGCAGATGGTGTTAGGTTCATTAAAAACATGGAAGCGGTTTAATGTTTTGCTTTCAAATGGGTTTTCGTTTTGCCTCGTGCAGACCCGGTTACAGGCTCAGTCATCGGAGCGAGCAAAAGAAGAGTCTTTCATCCTATTCCCTTCGGTGCTCCATTTCTCATCATCTCTTTGGTTTGCTGACAGTACCTAAAAATGTTCTGGGTTTTTTTAACGGTATATATTGAAGTGTTTCTAATACGCAGTTAGCGTTCTAAGTGCTGGGGTACATACAAGCTAATTAGGTTGGACCCGGTCCCTGCCCCGCATGGGGCTCGCATTCTTCATCTCCATTTTACAGATGAGGTAACTGAGGGCCGGAGAAGGTAAGTGACTTTCCCAAGGTCACACGGTAGACAAGCGGCAGAGCCGGGAGTAGATCCAGGTCCTTCTGACCCTCAGGCCCGTCCTCCATCCGCCAGGCCGTGCTGCATCTCTAGTTGAGAATGAGGAACCCTGAGTTTTAATTCCAGCTCCATCACTTGTCTGCTCTGTGACTTCGGGCAAGCCACTTAACTTTTCTGTGCCTCAGTTTCCTCATCCGTAAAATGGAATTAAGAACCGTTCTTCCCTTCTCTTAGACTGTCAGCTTCTCGTAGGACAGCGCCCGGGGTATCTTGTACATACCCTAGGGCTCGGCATAGTCCTTGGCACATAACGAGCACTTAAATGCTACAGTCATTAGGGTCCCTTGGAATTTCTACTGATCTTTCCCGGAAAGTGATTCCAAATCATCTGCCATAACGAGCACAAGTAGAGATATTTCCATTCACCACCACCTCACTGAAATCCAGCCAGCTGCTTTATGGATGGCGGTCATTTTAACGGAATACATAGTCCTTCTGCAGAAGGCAAATAGTTCAAAGGTTTTCTCCGTAGTAAGGTTTCAGATCATTACTCACATCAATCGAGACTCACGTGTCTATATGACTGAAGCTAAGAGGGAAACAGGATCCGCGTAAACACACCACAGTGAACCTCCTCTGGAAAATATTTCACTTATTACCTGTCAGAAATCATTAAATATGTAGGAAGCGAATGCCCTACAAAGCTCAGCTTCCACTTATCTCCAGAAATCCAAATGATGTACGAGGTGGAACGTGGCTCGTGCATCTCCCCGGTGCCCAGAAGGCCAGCTCTTCCCACGTCATATTCTGCTTCTGAATTCCAGCAGCACAAATAGGTCTAGTGAGCTCGGGGAAACTAAGGATGGAGAAGGACACGAAATATCATTTTGCCGATTGCCTCTGTGTCGCACGGAGTTACTCCACTCATTCGTTCATTCATTCAATCGCCTTTAGTGAGTGCCTACTTCACGCAGAGCACTGTATTAAGCGATGGGGAGAGCTCAGTACAGCAACAAACACGGTCCCTACCCACAGTGAGTTTCCAGTCTAGAGCGGAGGAGACAGAAACGAATAGAAAGAAATAAATGACAGATATGGAAATGAGTGGTGTGGGGCTGGGAGGGGGGGATGAACGAAGGGAGTAAGTCAGAGCGACGCAGAAGGGAGCGGAAGGAGAAGAAAGGGGGCTTAGACGGGAAAGACGGCAAATTCTGTTGCCGAACTGTACATTCCAAGGGCTTTGGTACAGTGCTCTGCACATAGTAAGCGCTCAATAAATACTATTGAATACTATTGAAAATACTACTGAATGAAAGGTGCCTTGAAGAAGCTGTGCCTTCAGTAAGGACTTCAGGAAGGAGAGTCATTGTGAAAGTAATTGCAACTCACTGTGGCAAAGAAGGTCACAGGGAAGAAGCGTGGCATAGGCCTAGTGGAAAAGAAACATGGTCCTGGCAGTCAGAAGACCCGGGTTCTTGTCCCGACTCTGCCAACTGCTCGCTCTGCGACCTTGGGCAAGTCACTTAGCCTCTCTGTACCTCAGTTTCCTCAACTGTGAAAGGAAGATTGATACCTGTTCTCCCTCCCACTTTAATAATAATAATAATAATAATAATGTTGGTATTTGTTAAGAGCTCACTATGTGCCTGGGACTGTTCTAAGCGCTGGGGGGGACAGAAGGGAATCAGGTTGTCCCACGTGGGGCTCACAGTCTTGATCCCCATTTTACAGATGAGGTAACTGAGGCACCCAGAAGTGAAGTGACTTGCCCAAAATCACACAGCTGACGAGTGGCCGAGCAGGGATTTGAACCCATGACCTCTGACTCCAAAGCCCGTGCTCTTTCCACTGAGCCACGCTGCTCTGTGAGCCCCTTGTGGGACAGGGAACGCGTCTGACCTAATCAACCCGTACCTACCCCAGAGCTTAGAGGAGTGTTGGGCACATAATAAGCGCTTAACAAATACCATCATCAGCATCACTTACAAAGTACCATCAAACAAACATCGCGGAGGAGCTCTCTCCCCGCCATCTTGAAAAGCGGAGAAGCAGCGTGGCTCAGGGGAAAGAGCCCGGGCTTGGGAGTCAGAGGTCATGGGTTCTAATCCCGGCTCCAACACCTGTCAGCTGTGTGACTTTGGGCAAGTCACTTCACTTCTCTAAGCCTCAGTTACCTCCTCAGTAAAATGGGGTGAAGACTATGAGCCCCACGTGGGACAACCTGATCACCTTGTATCCCCCCAGCGCTTAGAACAGTGCTCTGCAGATAATAAGTGCTTAACAGATGCAATCATCATTATTATTATTATCTTGGCCATGCCATTCTCCCCACTGTGCACTGATAAACACAAAAGCAATACGGTTATTGAGTTAGATCAATGGTCCATCCGGTAAAATATATTGTCTTTAACAGCGGCACCTGGATGCTCGGAGGAAGAGTGTGATGGTTACCTACTTCGATGTCCAATCTAATATCTTAGGATGGAATATCTATACTTATCCTTTATCTCTTAACGTATCTTCTAATAATGATAGTAGCAGTAATAGAACAATAGTTTTTTCTAGTAAAACAATAATGATATTGGTATTTAATTATTATTATTATGTGCCAAGCACTATGCTAAGTGCTGGGGTAGATACAAAATAATCAGATTGACAATGGTGATTGGCCCACACAGGGCTCACACTCTAAAATAATAATAATAATTATGATAATGTTGGGATTTGTTAAGCGCTTACTATGTGCCGAGCACTGTTCTAAGCGCTGGGGGGGGATACAGGGTAATCAGGTTGTCCCACGTGAGGCTCACGGTGTCAATCCCCATTTTACAGATGAGGGAACCGAAGCCCAGAGAAGTGAAGTGACTTGCGCACAGTCACACAGCTGACAAGGGGCAGAGGCGGAATTCGAACCCATGACCTCTGACTCCCAAGCCCGGGCTCTTTCCACTGAGCCGTGCTGCTTCTCTAGGGGAGGGAGGCAGATATTAGTGGATAGTGCATGGGTCTGGGAGTCAGCAGGTCATGATTTCTAATACGGGCTCGGCCACTTGTCTGCTGTGTGACCTTAGGCGAGTCACTTCATTTCTCTGTGTCTCTGTTTCCTCATCTGCAAAATGGGGATTGACACTGTGAGCCCCACATGGGACGGGGACTCTGTCCAACCTGATTTGCTTGTATCCATCCAAGTGCGTATTACAGTATCCGGCACATAGTAAGCTCTCAACAGATACCACAATTAAGTCCCATCTTACAGCTGAGAAAACTGAGGCACCAAGAAGTTAAATGACTTGTCCAAGGCAAGTGGGGGAGCTGGGATTAAAACCCAAGTCTTCTATCACCCAGATAATAGTAATGATGATGACGATAATACTAATACTAATAATGCTAATATTTGTTAAGCACCATTCATTCTATGTGCTGAGCTGGGTACAAGATAATCAGGCTGGACCCAGCTCCTGTCCCGCATGAGGATCACAAAATAGGATGGAGAACAGGTATTGAATCCCATTTCACAGATGAGGAAGCTGAGACAGATAATTTAAATGACTTGCCCGGAGCTTCTGACTCCCACAGGTCTGTGCTCTTTCCACTAATAATAATAATTATGGCATTTGTTAAACACTTAATATGTGCCAAGCACTGTTCTAAATGCTGGGGTAGATAATAATAATAATGTTGGTATTTTTTAAGCGCTTATACTATGTGCAGAGCACTGTTCTAAGCGCTGGGGGAGATACAGGGGAATCAGGTTGTCACACTTGAGGCTCACAGTTAATCCCCATTTTACAGAAGAGGTCACTGAGGCCCAGAGAAGTGAAGTGACTTGCCCACAGTCACACCGCTGACAAGTGGCGGAGCTGGGATTCGAACCTATGACCTCAATCCCAAGCCCGGGATCTTTCCACAGAGCCACGCTGCTTCTCATACAAAGTAAACATGTTGTCCCACGTGAGGCTCACAGTCTTAATCCCCATTTTACAGATGATGCAACTGAGGCCCAGAGAAGTTAAGTGGCTCGTCCAAGGTCACACGGCAGACAAGTGGCAGAACAGGGATGAGAATCCATGGCCTGCGACTCCCAAGTCCGTGCTCTTTCCACTAAGCCGCTGTTGCTAAAGTTACTTTAGTAACCCATGTTTCTTCATGATTATTTCAGATTCTAGAATGGAGAATTACATTCATTCAGTTAGTGTGGGGTTGATAATGAGTGTCAGATTTTTTCACAAGCGAATCATGGCTAAAATAGACATTTTCAGTGGAAAATTCAGTTGAGCATAATACTGCTTCCCTGTGGAGACAGGCTGTCAGATTGCCAAGTTTTTATTAAGTGCAGTGAAGCAGTAAGTTTCTAAATCTTTACCCAGGAAGGCTGAAAAAGGTAATGTACCTTCAAAAGGACCTAAATCATTGCCAGCAAGAAGCTTCCTCATCCATAGGATTCAAGCTACTCTGATGTGGAATTCCAAAGGGGATCAACACAGCTGCAAGAAACTGGCAAAATATAAAAATCATCTTTTAGTAATCCCTTAAGATCCCCGAAATGCCAGGGAATCACACACTGCATTTCTACATTTCTTCACTGGTGTTTACATTTTCCACATTTTGTGGTTCTCCCCAGTTCCCTCGGTTGACAAAAAGCCCCCAAAATAGCGTTTCCTGGCTAGGTAGCTAGTTTAAGAATTCCACACCACCCCGGAGAGACGTTTCTCATGTCTAACATTTCCAACATTTCAGGTTCAGCAACAAATAAAAATCAAGAAGTCTAGTTTGGCCAACATGGGCACCCACATGGATGCTAAATTTCAAAGCAAACTTCAACTTCCGTGGCTCATTTTCACTTGGTCTTGCCAATCATTTCTGTGCCGAGAAAAGTCCTGAAAAGTAATTCTGGGCAGCCAACAACGCAGAAACACGAACGTTCTATTATAAACTGAATTAGAACCAGAAAGCCTAAACTTCCAGAAAAATACAAGCCAAAAAAATATTAAGGGAAAGAGATTTAGGGTCCAAACTAGTTTGTGTAGGCCCGTGGTTCAATCAGTTCTTCTCTCAGGTGGATTTCCACTACACAGTTTGGGGAAA
The DNA here is from genome assembly GCF_004115215.2 of Ornithorhynchus anatinus. Lineage (NCBI taxonomy): Eukaryota > Metazoa > Chordata > Mammalia > Monotremata > Ornithorhynchidae > Ornithorhynchus > Ornithorhynchus anatinus. The sequence goes on along the minus strand of NC_041730.1, from coordinate 130,628,077 downwards.
ATGTTATTAAATGACTATTGAACAGTCTTCCTACAATATAAATCTATCTCCATAGCCCACGGCCCACAAATTGGTGTAAGTTCATCGGCTGAAGGAGGAAACATGTGCGTACACATGCACGGCAGAGGTCACGGGGCTAGTACTCTTTTGATATTTTCTGAATTATGAGGTTCCTTAAGCAGACAACAGCATTTTGTAGACATGACTGTAGGTTCAAAAGCCATGATTCGAACGGAGCCATTGAATTATGAACATGCTTAAGTCAGGAAAACCCAAAGATGGAAATTAACCTTTAAGTTTAGAACCTATGAAGGAAGAGAGCAGTTCATCTTCTTACTTCTTTCCTCATTTCTTTATTATTAATGGCGTCTGTTAGATGCTGACTTTGTGCCAAGCACCGGACTTAGTCTTCGGGTAGACACCAGCTTAATTAGGTTGGACAGAGTCCATGCCCCACACGGGGATCACAGTCTTGATCCCCATTTTCCAGATGAGGCACAGAGAGGTTAACCGACTTGGCCAAGGTAGCACAGCGGACAAATAATAATAATGTTGGTATTTGTCAAGCGCTTACTAAGTGCCGAGCACTGTTCTAAGCGCTGGGGTAGACACAAGGGAATCAGGTTGTCCCACGTGGGGCTCACAGTCTTAATCCCCATTTAACAGATGAGGTAACTGAGGCACCGAGAAGTTCAGTGACTTGCCCACAGTCACACAGCTGAGAAGTGGCGGAGCCGGGATTCGAACCCCTGACCTCTGACTCCAAAGCCCGTGCTCTTTCCACTGAGCCACGCTGCATACAAATAGCAGAGCTGGGATTAGAACCCGGGTCCTTCTGACTCCCGGGCCCACGTTCTATCCACTAGGCCACGGTCCTTCTCTGAACCTCTCTTTCCCCGTGTACCTTCCAGTCAGAGAGCACAGTTCAGGCCAACTGCTGGGGAAAAAGATACGGTCGACTCGGTCAGTTTGAGCAAAAAATTACCATTATTGACTCAGGTCGCGTTCAGACTGGGCCATGGAGAACCTGTGAGGACAAGAAGGGCTCGGCGCGTTCGGGACATTCATCCTCGTAGCCCCAGCAGCTCACTAAGAAAACCATCCCAGGGAATTCTTGGCTCTTGCACATTCGTGGAGTGGAAAAATCCCGTCCTGGCGAAATAGAGATGTTGGCGAAACAGGAAAAAGCCACTGGACTTCCATAAAGGTTAACATTTCCTTGTGTCTTTACACTGACGAACATCACCGCAGAAGCTCTCGGTGTGGCTAATCCTTTGGTTTGGGACTGGAAAATTCAGCGAGCCCTCAGGTAACTTGCCTTTTTCCCTCTGCAGTGTGGGTTTTCCTTGGTTGATTTCTGTGAAAACCATACCTTTGCCTTCTCACGGCTGCTCTCGGTGGGAAGATGACTTTTTCACTAGATTTCTGCAGTAGCAGCCTTCTGATATGACTCGAGTCTTTCTCAGAATGCATTCACCCCCACGTAAACTCATTCACACCAATCACTCACACTTATTGAGCACTTACTAGGTGCAGAGCACTGTACTAAGCACTTGGGAGAGTACAGTGTTACAATAAAGCAGACATTCCCGGCTCACACGCCAACTTTTGTACTACAAAATCTTTTTTGCGGCACGCAGGTCTTGCTCTGAATTACCACTGTCACGTAACGCTCGACGGAAGTAATATTCGTTCCACCCCAAATTCATTTAGCACCGTGATTCAATCCCTCCCCTCTAGACCGCGAGCTTGTTGTGTGCAGGGAATGTGTCTGTTAATTGTTGTATTCTACTCTCCCAAGCGTTTAGTACAGTGCTGCGAACACGATAAGCGCTCAATAAACACGTCGAATGAATGAATGTCTACTATGTCTAAGACACTGTATTAAGCGCACGGGGAAGTTCAACAGAGGGAGTGGATACAATTCCTAACCTCGAAGGGCCTGTAATCCAGTGGGAGGGACACCATGAAGTAAATGAAAACTAACCAATGGGTTAATATTATTTACTGAGTGCTTACTGTACGCAGAGCACCGTACTAAACACTTGGGATAGTACAGTGTGACAGAGTTGGTAGACACTTTTTCTGCCCGCAGGGAGAATACAGTCTAGAGGACAGGAGGAAGAAGAAGTGGGTGTGTATGCGTTAATGCTTAAATAGTAGGGTTTGTAAAAAGATATATAAAGAGGCGTCATGGGTGGTTTTGAATCCTTTGGTTTAGAAGCGTTGAAGCAGGGAGGCTATAACACATCATCATCATAATAATAATGTCGGTATCTGTTAAGCGCTTACTACGTGCAGAGCACTGTTCTAAGCGTTGGGGTAGATACAGGGTCATCAGGGTGTCCCACGTGAGGCTCACAGTCTTCATCCCCATTTTCCAGATGAGGTCACCGAGGCCCAGAGAAGTGAAGTGACTTGCCCACAGTCCCACAGCTGACAGGCGGCAGAGCTGGGATTCGAACCCATGACCTCGGACTCCCAAGCCCCTGCTCTTTCCACTGAGCCACGCTGCTTCTCGTTTGGGGTCCTCGTGTGGGACAGTGGTTTAGAAGCGTTGAAGCAGGACCGGGGAGGCTATAACACGTCATATTATCTGATGTGTTAAGTTTGGAACGTATTGCCTTTTCCTGTTGACTTGCAAGAATTCACCCGTTCACAAATCGGCTGTTTGCACCATTTTGGTGGAACGTAACCTCCGGGAACAGCCGGGCCAGCCCGGGCCCACTTTCTCTCCAACACCCAGAAGCCTCACCGGCAGCCACAGACGTGACCTCATCACGCGTTGACGGACGGGTCGTCTCCGAGAGGGCTATCTGGGCTTCCCTCCAATCCGGTCGGGTGTCGGTTTGGACCAGGTTCCGCAGCCCTGGGGCTCCACCACATCCTTTTCTAAGCCTCCTGGATCAATGGACATTTAGCCTGTTTTTAAATGCTTCCACGAAGGAACGCCTTTCCAGTAGGCCACCGACCGTGGCTGTTTGGGATCTATGAATAATCCATTTAAAAATGCATAAAAACCATCAAACCAATTAAGGTCTTTTAGGGTGGCCGGGAGAATTGCAAAATGAACACGTTTCTGTTTCAGCCCAGGCCCGGGGGTAACCTCTTGACGAGGGTTTATAGCTTCCCGCCCTCCTCACACCTCTGGGCTCGTTATTTCAGACCATTTTAAAAAATCTAGGAAAGGCCCCGGTTAGCCGCGGCCCTAAAACGAACAATTAGGGGTCCGGAGGCTGCGGCCCTCAATTTCCTTTTAGTCGCTGAAATCCAAGACCTCCCTTCTCCTGTGTTTCTTACACTTTTAAGAGCAGGCTCCTGGGTAGTTTCAGGTATCAGATGACACCGGGTCAATAAATTGCATTTTAAAAAGGAACCAGTGATGGGTACATACCTCGTTGTAGACAATGATTGATGGACTTAAAGACGAACGAAATACATTCAATAGTTCTGTGCATGGAGGATCGGGCTAACGTTACCTCCCAAAAATGTCCCGAGGGATTCTCCTGGAAAAGGCCCCAAGTGAAAACCCAACGCCGCAGCACTCTCCACCCCACAGCCCTTCCGTACACATCTTTAAATCGTATGTTTATAGATGACTTCTTTATTTATACTGATGTCCGTCTCTCCCTCTAGACTCTAAGCTTGTCATGGACCATTCATTCCTTAATTCAATAGCATTGATCGAGCGCTTACTATGTGCAGAGCACTGTACTAAGCGCTTGGAATGGACAATTCGGCAACAGATAGACACGATCCCTGCCCAGCGACTGGTTTACAGTCTAATCGGGGGAGACGGACGGACAAAAACAAGACAACATAATCACGAGAAATAGAATCGAGGGGATGGACACCTCATTAACAAAATAAATAGGGTAATTAAAATATCTAGAGATGAGCAGGGTGCTGAGGCGAAGGGGGGGGGGGAGCGGAGGGAAAGGGGGGAAAGGGGGTTTGGCCGAGGGGAGGTGAAGGGGGGGCAGAGAGGGAGCAGAGGGAGCAGAGGGAAAAGGGGAAGCTCAGTGTGGGAAGGCCTCCTGGAGGAGGTGAGCTCTCAGTAGGGCTTTGAAGAGGGGAAGGGAGTTAGTTCGGTGGAGGTGAGGAGGGAGGGCATTCCGGGACAGCGGGAGGACGTGGGCCAGAGGTCGGGTCTGCGGATTCTACTGTATGGGGTCCTCCCATATGCTCAGTACAGTGCTCTGCACAGAGGAAGTGCCCAATAAATACCATTGATTAAATATCCGTGATTGAAGCTTAGGAGAGAGTTTAAACCAGCCGAGGAAATCGGGCCGTCGCGTTCCGCACGCAGTAAGAGCTCGGTAAATACGATTGAACGGATACAAGTCTTTACAGTGGCGATGGTGGAAGAGATATCGAAATTTTGAAAAGAGATAGAAACACCTGGCCTCAGTCCCTGTAATCACTCTTGCAATTCACCCACAGGGAGAGCTCCGTACAATATATATTTACTTACTTCTCTCCATTGTGCCCTTGGTGGCTTATTTGTTAATAAAGTTTTACGATTGCTATTTTACCTATCTTCACCTGTTGTCTTCTCCGTACTGGAGAATCACCGTGCCCAGGTAGAAAGAGCACAGGCCTGGGAGTCAGAAGACCTGGGTTCTAATCCAGTCTCCACAATTCACCTGGTTTGAGCCCTCGGACAAGTCACTGAACGGCTCTGCGCCTTAGTTTCCTTATCGTGAAATGGAGATTGGATACCCAGCCCCCCTCTGCCCTTAGACTCTGCCCCGTGTCTGAGAGGGAGAGTGTCTGATGGTATTGCATTTACCTCAGTGCTTAGCATCTAGTAAGTGCTTTAGGAGAAATGTTATAATTCACTTCATATCACGCTTGCATTGATCACGTCTCCACCATCGGCATTTAAGGTCCTCAAATGGGGATTAAACAGTCTCGTCTCCTTCCCGTGTAATCCCCCAGAGGTCCGATATCCAGTGGAGAAAGGGACTTGTCAAAAAATGCACGAGGAACCAGAGCATATCGGGGATCCTTAAGCCCAGGAGAGGAGTCGGACTGCCCAGCTGAGCCTCTACCGCAGTGATGGGAAGTTCAGATACCACCGGTGAATCAAAGAGCAGTATCTAATAATCATCACAGTGATAACTGTGGTGTCTGTTGAGCGCCTACTATGTGCCAAGCACTGCACTAAGTGCTGGCGTGGATACAAGCAAATCGGGTTGGACACGGTCTCTGTCCCACAAGGAGCTCGCAGTCTCGATCTCCATTCTACAGATGAGGGTACTGAGGCCCAGAGAAGTGAAGTGACTTGCCCAAGGTCACCTAGCCAACATGTGGTGGAGGCGGGATTAGAACCCATGATCTTCTGACTGAAAAGATGGAGCCCTGCAATCAATTATTCGGTTCCTCTCATTTTCTGAAGCAACGTCGGTCGGTCCATCGGTCAGTCGTAACTAATGATAATGATAACGGTGCTTGTTAAGCACTTACTCTGTGCCAAGCAGTCTGCTAAGCACTGGGGGTAGATACAAGATACATGGGCCTGGGAATCAGAAGGACCTGGGTTCTAACCCCGGCTCCGCCACGTCTGCTGTAGGATCTTGGGCAAGTCACTTCTCTGAGCCTCATCTACCTCATTTGTAAACTGGGAAATAAAACTCTGAGCCCTCTGTGGATCAGGGACAGTGTGCAACCCAATTACCCTGTAATTACCCCAGCGTCATTTAGTACAGTGCCTGGCACGTAGTAAGCCCTTAACAAATACCACGATTATTATTTTTACTATTATCTTCCCATTTTTGGAGCCGGCAGGAGAGTTGCTCTGCTTTGGCCTATTCTAGTCCACATTTTGTCCTGGTTTCAGTAACATTTTCAGGATGGCTGTCTGAGTCGACCCACGGTGGGTTGATGTGGCTGCTTCCCACCCACCGTGAATATCAGTAGGGTGGGTACGGAGGTTGCCAGCCCGGACCGTTTTTTCTTTTTTTAAATGGTATTTGTTAAGCGCTTACGATGTACTAAGCGCTGGGGTAGATACAAGCAAATCAGATGGGACCCAGTCCCTGTCGCACACAGGGCTCACAGTCTTAATCCCCATTTTACAGATGATTAAACTGAGGCCCAGACAAATGATGTGACTTACCCGAGGTCACGCAGCAGACAAGTGGCAGAGGAGGAATTAGAATCCGCGACCTCCGACTCCCAGGCCTAATGTCTTTCCACCAGATCGTTGTGTTTTTCATTTTCCTCCTCCTTATCCCATGTATCCTGAAGATCCGGTGAATCCTGGGCAAATAATAATAATAATAATAATGTTGGTATTTGTTAAGCGCTTACTATGTGCAGAGCACTGTTCTAAGCGCTGGGGTAGACACAGGGGAATCAGGTTGTCCCACGTGGGGCTCACAGTCTTAATCCCCATTTTACAGATGAGGGAACTGAGGCGCAGAGAAGTTAAGTGACTTGCCCACAGTCACACGGCTGACAAGTGGCCAAGCCGGGATTCGAACCCATGACCTCCGACTCCAAAGCCCATGCTCTTTCCACTGAGCCACGCCGCAAGTATTAACTGAAGCAGCCAAACGCCAGCCCCCAAACTCTAAAACCTTGACAGTTATGGGTGGACCTCTCATTCATCTTCAGCTAGTTACAGCTACGTTATGAATATTATTGTTATTATTATTATTGTTATCATATCTGTTAAGAGCTTACTATGTGTAAAGCACTAAGTGCTATGAGAGATACAAGTTAATCTAATTAATCAAGTCTAGTTAATCGAGTCTAGCTAATCAAGTTAATAGAGAAGCAGCCGGGCTCAGTGGAAAGAGCGTGGGCTTGGGAGTCAGAGGTCACGGGTTCTAATCCCGGCTCTGCCGCTGGTCAGCTGTGTGACCTTGGGCAAGTCGCTTAACCTCTCGGCGCCTCAGTTACCTCATCTGTCAGATGGGGATTAAAAAATCGTGCGCCCCAAGTGGGCCAACCTCCTCACCTCGTATCCCCCAGCGCTTAGAACGGTGCTTTGCACATAGTAAGCGCTTAACAAATACCACAATTCATTTATTTAATCAGGTTCGACACGGTCCCTGACCCACAGGGGCTCCAAGTCTAAGAGGGAGAACATTTTGTTTAATCCTCTCTCTGCAGTCCTGTCCTTAGGTTTTGTTCGTATTGACGTCGGTCTCCCCCTCTAGTCTTTAAGCTCACTGTGACCAGGGAATGTGTCTACCAACTCTGTTGTACTCTACTCTCCCAAGCGCTCAGCACAGTGTTCCGCAAACGGTACGGCAATAGCCCTGATGATGACGATGATGACCTTGAGAGGCCACTACTGAATTCCGATTTTATTCAGACTAAAAAGACTGATGATCATTACACCTACGGCATTTTTTAAGCACAGTATAAATCACCGGGATAGAGACTAGGTAGCCGTATTGGACACGGTCTCTGTGCTACATGGGAATCACAGTAGAAGAGAAGCAGCGTGGCTCAGTGGAAAGAGCCCGGGCTTTGGAGTCAGAGTTCATGGGTTCGAATCCCGGCTCGGCCACTTGTCAGCTGTGTGACTTTGGGCAAGTCACTTCACTTCTCGGTGCCTCAGTTCCCTCATCTGTAAAATGGGGATTAAGACCGTGAGCCCCACGTGGGACAACCTGATGACCCTGTGTCTACCCCAGCGCTTAGAACAGTGCTCGGCACATAGTAAGCGCTTAACAAATACCAACATTATTATAAATAGGAGGAAGAATGGATATTGATTCCTTTTTTGTTATTAACAATAGCATTAATAATAATAATTATGGTATTTCTGAAACACTTACTAGGTGCCAGGCACTGAACCGAGCACTGGGGTAGATAGAAGCAAATCAGATTGGATACAGTCCATGTCCCACACGGGGCTCACAGTTTTAATCCCCATTTTACAGGTGAGGTAACTGAGGCTCGGAGAAGTTTAGTCACTCGTCCAAGGACACGCAGCAGACGAGTGATGGAGCTGGGATTAGAACCCACGACCTTCCGAATCCCAGGCCTGTGCTCTTTAGGGTAGGTCTGTAGTTCACTTCTTAAGGGCCTGGACAGCCTCCTTCTCCGCTCTTTATTACTATGCCATCTTCTCTCCTTCAGTGGTGGAAATTGGGTCTCCAGCTGGATCTTCCGTCAAAGGGCAGGGACCGTCTCTATCTGTCGCCGTCTTGTACATTCCAAGCGCTTAGAACAGTGCTCTGCACATAGTAAGCGCTCAATGAATACTATTGAATGAATGAATGAATCTTTCGGATTACGGCGCAGAACCCTTCAAAGTGGGATAGGTCCCCCTGAAGCAGGTTACTCTCACTTAGAGAAACAGTGTGGCTCAGTGGAAAGAGCCCGGGCTTGGGAGTCAGAGGTCATCGGTTCGAATCCCGGCTCTGCCACTTGTCAGCTGTGTGACTGTGGGCGAGTCACTTCACTTCTCTGTGCCTCACTTCCCTCATCTGTCAAATGGGGATGAAGACTGGGAGCCTCCCGTGGGACAACCTGATGACCCTGTATCTCCCCCAGCGCTTAGAACAGTGCTCTGCATATAGTAAGCGCTTAACAAATACCAACATTATTACTTCTTCAGCTGCTCAACTCCCAACACTGCCATTTGGAAACTTCCCTCATTTTTCCGGTAAAACTCGACCAGCATATTAAAAGTAAAACAACCACAACAAAAAAAGATAAAAAGACTACATTCCTTTCTCTACCCTGGTTTTTCTAAGGTATAGTTCCAGCTTTCCCCATCACCAAATCTCTAAATAATAAGACCCCAGCTTTAAGATCCCATGCCACCTTGTTTGATTTAAACTGTCACAAAAAAGGTATGGGCTGTGAAATGAGCATCATGTTTTCTTCTCATAAAGAAACAAGATCATTAGCATTATTATTATCCTACTTGTTAAGCGCTTACTATGTGACAAGTACTATATTAAACACCGAGGGGTAGATTCAAGATATTCAGATTGGAAACAATCCTTGTTCCTACATGAGGCTCACTTTTGAATTAGGAGTAAGATTTAATTTCCATTTTAGAGATGAGTTAACTGAGGCACAGAGTAAGTGACTTGGCCAAGGTCACACAACATACACTGGCATTTATTGAGCGCTTACCATTTGTAGATCACTGTACCTTTAGTGAAGCTGACACTTGCGCCCTGTTGGTAATGATACGAAGCCCTCTTGACCAATTTTTAATGGTCACAAAACTGAAAATATAACTTGGAGACGTTTCCGGCAGGACGAGTGATCAAATGATAAAAAGAAATGTTTCGACTCCACTTTCCCCATGTTATTTTCCCTATCGCTTCCTAGCTTTCTAGGTTCCTCAGAAAATGACCCAGTTAATTTGTTTACCTTTCCCTGTGTCCTCTATATTGCGCCATTCTCAGCCAAGGCCAGATTTCCCTAGGAAATTCACAAGAGAGTGCTTTTTGGCTGAAAGAATCAATCATGAACTCTGGCAATGACGATTTTTTTTCTTTTTCCTTTAGGAGTAACCCCTGATGTATACTCAGCTGAGTTATTTATCAAATAAAAATTCCTTTGCCAGTACATAATTGAATTTCTTTTTAAGCTCTAAAATTGAAATATCCAATAGACTTGATTTGTTTAAGCTTCAGTGAAATGTAAGAAGATGAGAATGAGAGGAACAGGGAAGTTAGCACTTGGAAATAAAGGCCTTCTTGGGCCTAATTCAGCATGGGATGAATTGCCAGGGAAGAAAAGAAAAACGTGGATAAAAGGGAAGGGCAAATCCATGTGATACGGTTTAACGTAGATTTTCAGGGGTTGCTGCATTCTGCATCATCAGCAAAATTCTAGTTGGTCCGGCCATTATCGATAAAAGCTCTTCAAGGAAAGGAGCATGAAATGGAAGAGTTCAGCTAGCTGACCGTAAGATTATTTGAGCCAGAGACGATGAGAAGTCTCTAAACTACTGCGAATCCCCCCAAAATGGCCAAGTTAACTAGATGGAGTCCTTAACTCCTCTATATAACTGCCTGAAAAATAGGCTAACTCAGTAGCTGGGTCTCTAGCTACTAATAATCAATAATAAGCGAGCTTATTAGCTTGAATCTCCCCCAGTGTTTAGTTCAGTGTCTGGTGCATAGTAAGTACCTGATAAATACCCTAAAAAAATAGGACCCATTTTTGGCTAATCAATCACTGGCACTTACTGAGAGCTTAATATGTGCAGACATCATAGTAAGCATTTGGGAGAGGATACTAAGTCAGTGGGCCAGCAATAAAAAACGTGCAAAATCACAAAGGGTGAGGGATTTTGCACTGGAGCGAGGACAGGGATCCTTTAATTATAGCAGCAAAACTTATGATATATTTTTTGTTTTGGGTGTGTAGATGGGAGGGGGGTCCGGGCGGGGGTTGAAATTTATCGGAAGGCAGCACTGCCTAGCGGAAAGAGCACAGGACCGGAAGACCTCGGCAATAAACCCAATTCTGCAATTGGTCTGCTGTTTGACGTTGGCCAAGTCATTTGGAGAGCATTTCTCCCCAACCTCTCTTCTAAGGTTACTTCTTTTAAGATGGGAAAGAGGTAAAGTTGCATGTTGCAAACCTGTCTTCCTGGCATTCCTCACCCCTTAGATTTTTTAGAAATTGAACACGCATTGAATTGGGATATCCTTTTGGCGATCATCGGAATATCTGTGCTCATCCGCTCATTTGGATATATTTTTATTACCCTATTTATTTTGTTAATGAGATGTACATCCCCTCGATTCTATTTATTGCTACCGTTTTTTGTCTTTCTGTCTCCCCCGATTAGACTGTAAGCCCGTCAATAGGCAGGGATTGTCTCTCTCTGTTGCCGAATTGTACATTCCAACTGCTTAGTACAGTGCTCTGCACATAGTAAGTGCTCAATAAATACTATTGAATGAATGAATGGAGTGAACCTGACTCATAATAAACCTCCAATTGAGGGCTCTGAGATGTTAGACATTAAATGCTGATGACTCTGACCCTAATATGAAGGATCTCCCTTCTTGACCTTGTACAATCATTCACTGATTCAGTCGTATTTATTAATGATAATGATAATAATGATGATGGCATTTATTAAGAGCTTACCATGTGCCAAGCACTGTTTTAAGTGCTGGGGGGATACAAGGTAATCAGGTTGTCCCACATGGGGAAGGCACTACAGAGTCAGAGAATCATAGGGTTGGAAACCATACTGGGAAGTCTTCTGGCCCATTTTCCTTCCTTATTGCAGGACTCACCCTAAATAATAATAATAATAATGATGTTGGTATTTGTTAAGCGCTTACTATGTGCAGAGCACTGTTCCAAGCGCTAGGGTAGATACAGGGGAATCAGGTTGTCCCACGCGAGGCTACACAGTTAATCCTCATTTTACAGATGAGGTAACCGAGGTCCAGAGAAGTTAAGTGACTTGCCCACAGTCACGCAGCTGACAAGTGGCAGAGCCGGTCGAACCCATGACCTCTGACTCCGAAGCCCAGGCTCTTTCCACTGAGCCACGCTGCTTCTGCTTCCAACTTCATGGGACACCCCACCTCCTCTCTCCATCCTCCCTGAACAATCCAGTGGTCAGACACCGTGGTAGACACTAAGTTCCAAACATAACGTATTGAAGATTGTCATTTTACGGGCGAGAGGCATTTTGGGAACCGGCCTCTTTGGGTCTGGGTGGAGTTGAAGATTTCCTCAGCCGTCTTGCTGAGAGCCTTGGGCTATTTGGTTATTTCAACCAGTGAGTTATCCAAGCGGAGGTACCTAGAGGCTCAGTGAATAAGCCATAAAAAGACAGAGGTGGGATAGAAAGTCTTGCAGCATGGCCTAGTGGAAAGAAAATAGGCCTGGGAGACAGAGGACCTGGGTTCCAATCCCAGCTCTGACAGTTGCTTGCTGTGTGACCTTGGGCCAGTCACTTAATTTCTCTATGCCTTTGGTACCTCATCTGTAAAATGGGAATTTAATGCTACTCACTCCAATTTAGATGTGAGCCCCATGTGGGACAGGAACTGTGTCCCACCTGTCAAACTTGTATCTATCCTAAGACTTAGAACAGTGCTTGACACATAGTATAAACACTTAGCAGATACTTAACAAATAGAAAAGCAGTGCGGTCTAATGGACAGGGCATGGGCCTGAGAGTCAGAAGGACCCGGGTTCTAACCTGACTCGGCTACTCGTCTTCTGTGTGACCTTGGGCAAGTCACTTGGCTTCTCTGTGCCTCAGTTCCCTCATCTGTAAAATGAAGATTGATGCAGTGAGCACAGTGTGGGACGTGGACTGTGTCCGACCTGATTAGCTTGAATCTCCCCCAGTGTTTAGTTCGGTGTCTGGTGCATAGTAAGTGCTTAATAAATACCTTAAAAAAAGGGACCCATTTTTGGCTAATCAATCACTGGTACTTACTGAGAGCTGAATATGTGCAGACACCATACTAAGCATTTGGGAGAGTCCACTAAGTCAGTGGGCCAGCAATAAAAAAAAAAAGCAAAATTCATTCCACCTGGGAAAAGTGTGATATTAACAACCAAAATCAACAACTTAAAGTGAATCATTAAGACAGAACTTTCAGACTGTAACTAGCTCTGGTCTGAGTCTGCAGCTTTTCCAGAGATAAATGAGGTAGAAAATTCAACTCTGTGGCAGAATATGTTAAAAACACAGTCTGGGTGGTCCAGTCGTTTCTCCCGTGGGTGGAATCAGTAAACCGAGTTTTATTCCCGTGTCTGCCAAGGTTGTTGCGTGGCCCTGAGCAAGTCACCTCCGCTCCCTCTCGATCTGCTTCCCCACTCTGAAATGAGGATAATGACTTGCCTGGTGCGGGTGCATTAGAGGTTGACTCTTCAGTTCACGTTTAAGGGGATGGGGGATTTAAAGAGGTGACAAGGGGAAAGAGTGGAGGATTACGAGGCACAGGGGAGTTGAATAACAGGGTGAGGGTCTTGGCGGTGTTGTTAGAGGCTGCTGCCAGAATTAGAGACATTTGGTAAATCTATCTGAGTGACCTACCTAGTTCAGAGGGTCCTTGAGCTGCTCCCTCCGATGAAAACATATACTTTCATGCAGTATATGTGGAAACGAATATTAAGGCGATTTGTAAACTGTAAGTGACCAAAGGGAATTATTATCGTGGTTAGAATCACTTGTGCCTTTAGCATTCTATAGGATAACGACATGTCCAAATACTGAAACACTAATGCTGCCTGTTCAAGTCACACAGAGCAGAATATAATCTTCAATTTATGACAATTTTATAGCGGCAGAACTCTCTGCTTCCTCCCTTGACCCTCTCCCTATTCCAAAGAAGCCAAAGGAGACACACTTTGATCTAATGAAGGAAGTGTTTGATGCTTTATACTTAAAGTTTCACAAACTGCAAATGGCAGATGTTTAGAACTTGTAGTGAGTCAGTCTGGAGTGGAGAAAAGGAGGGAAGAAAGACCCAAAACATTTTTCGGTTCTCCAGATTTAAACATCATTTCAAACATGCCCTAAGGTCATATACAGACAAATACCTCCCCCCCCCCCCCCCAACACACTGCACACAGAGACACATCTTCAATAAATGCAAACAAATAACTTCCTGAAAAACAGGCACGATTCTCAGTTCTCACAAATTTGGATCGGACTTCAAATTTGTGAGGCTTCACTATATTACAACACTAAATAACCAGATGTTTTGGAATTTAAGTGGGACAGGATGGAGAGGTTGCTGGGGTGGAAAGAAGGAAATAGGAGGCGGAAGTGGTCGAAGTATGTGCTGGGGGAAGAATAGAATCACAGGTAGGAAAGAGAGAGTGAGAGAGAGAATGAGGGGGAGAGACGGGGAGAAGGGGAAAGATGGAGGAAAACAGGGTAAGAGAATCAGAGACAGAAAGAGAGAGAGAGAATCAGGGAATAATGTGGAAGATAAACCCTCAAATATAGACCCTTTGGCACAAAAGGCATTAGGCTGTCCAGTGATAAATTCAATAGTCTGGGCCAGCGCTTCTCTTCAGCAGGGATAGCATCTACCAACTCCGTCATATTGTGCTCTACCAAGCACTCAGTACAGTGCTCTGCACCCGATAAGTCTTCAATAAATGCCATTCATCGATTGAGTGCCGATTAATTCATTAACTTTCCCCCACGGCATTGTATCCCAACCCCCCAAGAGGAAACTTCATTTTCTCTGGCTCTCTCCCAGCTTCCCCAGGGGCTTGACACTCAGCCCCGGACACCTGTGGGGACCGGGGGAGGGTGAGAGACAGAAATGGCCTTTTTTATCAGACCCTTCAGCACTTTGGGCAGTTGAGAAGAAGGTGAGAAAGGAGGAAGGTGGCCTCGGATTTGCTGCCGGAGCCTCAGTTCCACCACTGATAGGTTTGTTTCCTGACCCGTTCCTGCTAGAAGGTCAAAGGAACACTCTCCGGTGAATTCCACAGAGCTCACACCCTACATTTTTCATAAGACTGCCCCTCTGCTGGGAGCTGTGGCTGGAATCCAGAAACAAGGCAACGACTGTGAGAGGAAAAGCGTCTGGGGTCCATCTATCTCGTCTATCACACCACTGACCTCTGGCCCACCGACCTCTCCTCACACTTTCCCTGGAACGCCCTCCCTCTTCATATCGGACTATTACTCTCCCCACTTTCAGAGTCGGTCATCGATCCATCAGTCAATCATGTTTATTGAACACTTATTGAGTGAAGAGTTGGGCAAGTACACTACAACAAAGTTGACAGACGCATTCCCTGGCCGCAGCGTCCTTCCGCTCTAGAAAAGGCTGAGAGTCCAGAGAAGAGTTTGCGGTCATTCACCTTGCATTCATTCATTCATTCATTCATTTAATTGTATTTATTGAGCGCTTACTGTGTGCAGAGTACGGTACTGAGCGCTTGAAAAGTACAATCTGGCAACAGATGGAGACAATCGCTAACAACGGGCTTTCCAAACCAGATTCGTGAGTGGTAGACGTCGTGTCTCGGCGTTACTCGATTACCGCATTAACCTCCTTGCTGACCTCCCAGCCTCCCGTCTCCCCCAACTCCAGTCCATACTTTACTCTGCTGCCCAGATCATTTTTCTACAAAAAACATTCAGTTCAAGTTTCCCCTCTCCTAAAAACCTCCACAATTGCCCATCCACCTCCGCATCGATGGAAAACTCCTTGCCGTTGGCTTTAAAGCATTCAGTCAGCTTGCTCCCTTCTACTTTAACTTGCTGCTTTCCTACTACACCCGGCCCACGCAATTCGCTCCTCGAATGCTAACCTACTCCCTGTACCTCCTTCTCGTTTTTCTCACTACCAACTCGTGTCCTGCCTCTGACCCGGAATGTTCTTTCTCTCCCTTCCTTCAAAGCCTTACTGAAGGCCCATCTCCTCCAAGGAATCTTCCCCAGCTAGGCCCTCGTTTCCTCTTCTCTCACTCCCTTCTGTGTCCCCCTTGCCCTTAGATTTGCACCTTTTGTTCGCCCTTCCCTCAGCCCCCCAGCACTTAGAGAAGCGGCGTGGCTCAGTGGAAAGAGCCCGGGCTTGGGAGTCAGAGATCAAGGGTTCGAATCCCAACTCGGCCGCTTGTCGGCTGGGTGACTGTGGACCTCACTTCACTTCTCTGGGCCTCAGTGACCTCATCTGGAAAATGGGGATTAACTGTGAGCCTCACGTGGGACAACCTGATGACCCTGTATCGACCCCGGCGCTTAGAACAGTGCTCTGCACATAGTAAGCGCTTAACAAATACCAACATTATTATTATTAGGAACACATGAACTCTTATGAACGTGCAAAGCAGTGTGGCTCAGTGGGAAAAGCATGGGCTCGGGAGTCAGGTTCTAATCCCGCCTCTGACATTTGTCTGCTCCGTGACCGTGGGCAAGCCACTTCACTTCTCTGTGCCTCAGTTACCTCATCTGTAAAATGGGGATGAAGACCGTGAGCCTCACGTGGGACAACCTGCTTTCCTCGTATCTACCGCGGTGCTTAGAACAGTGCTTGACACACAGTAAGCGCTTAACAAACACCGTCATTATTATTATCGTTGTCATTACTATCCATAATTTAAGCATATTAAGGTCTGTCTCCCTCTGTAGACTGTAAGCTCATCGTGGGGAGGCAACATGTCTACCAGCTCTATCATACTGTACCCTCCCAAGCATTTAAGTACAATGCTGTGCACACGGTAAGTGCTCAATAAATGTATTTGATTAATTGATTAACAGTATTAAGTGCTTTATTGAACTTCAGTGCTCTGCACATAGTATGCACTCAATCAACATGTCTGATTGATTCCCGAGATGGGCTTACATCTCAAGGCAGTTAGCAGAGCACGTGACAAACCCAAGGGTTGAGAACAGTCGATCACCTTATTGATACTATTGACCATAGTCAATCACACCCATAAATTCCAAACCTTCTTTCCCTGAATCACTGGCGGCCAGCAGTTTTTTCTAATCTGTGCAATTGATTCTCACTCTTCTGAGGCCCCAGATCTCAGAATTCCCTTCCCAGTCTCCTCCCTACTAGCCTTCAATTCTTCTTAGCCTCCTGACCCTTAAAACCGGATAATAATAATAATGATTATGGTATTTGTTAAGGACTCACTGTATGCCAGGTGAAGTACTAAGCACTGGGGTGGATACAAACAAATCAGGTTGGACCCAATCCCTGTCCCACTTGGGGCTCACAGACTTACTAGCCCTTTTACAGATGAGGAAACTGAGGCACGGAAAAGTAAAGTGACTTGCCTCAGGTCACTCAGCAGACATGTGGTGGAGCTGGGGTTAGAACTCACAATCTTCTGCCTCCAGGCCCATACTCTATTCACTGCGCCGTGCTGTTTCCCATAATAATTATAATTACTGTATTTGTTAAGCGCTTAGTATGTGCCAAGCACTGTTCTAAGCGCTGGGGTAGATACAGGGTAATCAGGTCGTCGCACGTGGGGCTCACAATCTTAATCCCCATTTTACAGATGAGGTAACTGAGGCACAGAGAAGTTAAGTGACTTGCCCAAAGTCACACAGCTGCTAAGTGCGGAGCCGGGATTAGAACTCATGACCTCTGGCTCCCAAGCCCATGCTCTTTCCACTAAGCCACGCTGCTTTCCCACGTAGCTTGCATTTAACTTGCTTATAGATCTCTTTGACCAAATGAGCCAGATCTAACGCAGTAGAATTTCAGAAATAGTGATTAAATCACCACCCCTAGACGCACATCCTATAACCCATGATTTGCCTTTAACTTAACAAAGGAACACACAAATGCCATGAACACAGCGTGGCTCAGTGGAAAGACCCCGGACTTGGGAGTCAGAGAGCATGGATTCGAATCCCGGCTCTGCCACTTGTCAGCTGTGTGACTGTGGGCAAGTCACTCCGCTTCTCTGTGCCTCAGTTACCTCATCTGAAAAACGGGGATTAAGACCGTGAGCCTTACGCGGGACAACTTGATGACCCTGTATCTAAACTTCATGTATTTGCTATGGCTTTAATGAGCTGTTCTTCCCCTCGATTTTATTTACTGCCATCGTTCTTATCTGTCCGTCTCCCCCGATTAGACCGTGCGCCGGTCAAAGGGCAGGGACTGTCTCTATCTGTTACCGATTTGTCCATTCCAAGCTCTTAGTACAGTGCTCTGCACATAGTAAGCGCTCAATAAATACTACTGAATGAATGTATCTACCCCAGCACTGAGAACAGTGCTCTGTACATAGTAAGCGCTTAACGAATACCAACATTTATTTATTTTTTTTTATTTTTTACCCCTGCCTGCGGTGCAGATTGCTGTTGTGTTAGGTGACTATTCTCATGCCCCTGTTGTTGCTGCAGATTTTTAATGGGATAAAACCCAGGGCTTAGGGCTAGTGAGGCGGACTCTGCTCTGGGGATTTGTAATGACTCTTATGCACGTGGTCTAATTCACCGAGGTAGTCCGAACGGCTTCTTCCCACTTCCCCCTGGGAAATGAATAAATAACCACAAAACGCTTAACAAATAGACAGCTAATACGAGAGAAACAAAGGGAACGGCTCTCCTCGAGGAAGTCGGACATGAGAATCAGGCTCTACCCGGTGGATTAGCTCGCAAATCTCTTGTACCGGGTTTCTGTTTTCTCTCTGAACGGAACTCTTTCTCCAGCGCTGCCTTTTCCTCCACCTGTTTCAGCAGCTTTTCTCTTGTCAGCTTAGACCAGGGATCAGAGAACTTTCCCCTTTAAGCAGGTATCCTCCCACTGTCCTCATTTTAGGAGTTTGATTTTGCATGTCAGGATCGCTGACGCTTTTCTCTCTTACAAAGTGTTTCACGCTCGAGGATTAAGGCACCGGTCCCGCGAACACGGATGCTTTACTGAATCGGATTCCCCTTTGGACCGGAGAAGATGATAAATACCAAAGTTATTATGTGATTTATCCTCCCTCTCGAGGGCAGAAGGGAGTTGAGGCGCTCACCGACTCTCTCGTGTTCCCCCGGGCTTGGGATGATGGGGAGAGGGTCCAGGTCTGCTCAGATATACTTCTGAGAGTCCACTGGAGAAAGCTACCGTGCTCTGCAGAATCCCTCAGGTGTTTGCTCGTGGCTCTCCCCTGCCACATCCCAGCTATATTCTGGGGGATGCTTCCCTTTGACATGCTAGTACCATACTTTTTCTTTTTTTTTTTTAAAAAAAAAGATATACTTTAAGTACTTACAATCTACCAGGAACTCTGCCAACTGCTGGGGTAATAATAATGTTGGTGTTAAGCGCTTACTATGTGCACAGCACTGTTCTAAGCACCGGGGTAGATACAGGGTAATCAGGTTGTCCCACGTGAGGCTCACAGTTAATCCTCATTTTGCAGCTGAGGTCACTGAGGCACAGAGAAGTGAAGTGACTTGCCCACGGTCACACAGCTGACAAGGGGCAGAGCCGGGATTTGAACCCATGACCTCTGACTCCCAAGCCCGGGCTCTTTCCACAGAGCCATGCTGCTTCCTTTCATTCATTCAATCATTTTTACTGAGGACTTACTGTGTGCAGAGCACCCTATTGCGTGCCTAGGAGAGTACATCAAACCAGAGTTGCTAGAGACGTTCCCTGAGCACAAGGATCTTACAGTCTCGCTATAAAAATGCTAAAGATGGCTGACGGATTTACAGGATTTGGGAGTAACCTGCTTAATCTGATTTTCTACATACTTAATAATTGGAATAATTGAGATATCTGTTAAGCACTTACCCCTCTCAGGGTGGCACCTGGAGAGTTTCCAGTCCTCTACCATTTTCGGCTATGGGAGGGAGAGTCAAGCAGAGGCCCGTCCATTCCATTCCTAGCTTGGGCAGTGGCTAGCGAGTGGAAGGCCATCGGCTGCGAGTCAAAACTCACCCGTGCTGGACATCGGCGGCACGGGAGAGGGTCGAGGGTGGAGACTCAAGTTTACTGCGTGGAAGGAGGCGGTGGTAAACCGCTTCCGGATTTTGACCGAGAAAGTTCTCCGGATCCACTCCCACGATGATTGCAGATGGAGAGCGGGGCGTTGTGGGCGAGACGTGTCTGTGGTGTCGCTATGGGTCAGAAATGCCTCGATGGCATAAGACCATACTGGTTAACCGCTTCCTATATATTAAGAACTGAGCTAAACGCTGAGCAAAATGCAGTACTGACAGATGAGACATAGTCGCTGTCTCGAATGGGGCTCTTTATCCCCAGTTTACAGATGAGGGTATTGAGGCTCATCAAAGTTAAATGAGTTGCCCAAGGTCACACAGTGGGTAAGTGGTAGAACTCTATGCGCTTTCCATCGGACCACACTATTTCCCCTAACAATTTTATCTTTGTCTATCCTGGCATCATTCGACTGTGCGCTTTTCCGTTAAGAGTGACAGGGATTAAATCTAATCCCTGATGTTAACCTTGTGCTGCGTGTACACATCACCTCTCTTTTTCAGACTAATAAGCGTTCCGTTACATTCTGTTGATTCGGGGAAGATTTAGGTGAAAGAGAGGATTTGGGAGAGAAGACGTATTCGGCTTTGGACATAGCGAGGCGCCAGGCGGATACCCATGTGGGAATCTGGAGGTAGGAGGAAACGCAGGAATGTGGAGGAAGGGAAAGTTTAGTGTTAGCAAAGGAGATCTGTGGAGGGGATAGTTGAGACGTGGGAGCAGTTGAGCTCCACAAAGGGGTGTAGAGTGAGAAGAGGGAACTCAGAACGGAGTCTTGAGGGAGGCCCATTCTCAGGAAGGGACCGGTGGAGGGAGATCTGGGGAAAGAGACTGATAAGGAGTAGCCAGAGACAGGAAAGGAGACTCCAAAGAAATCAAATGAGCTAGAGTTTCTAGACCCTTTCAGAGTCGCACCTGGAGAGTTTCCAGTACTCTACCGGTCTCGATTACGGGAGGGAGAGCAACACAGAGGCCTACTCGTTCCATTCCTAGCTTGGCCAAAGGCTAGCGAGCGGAGGGAAATCTGCCACAAGTTAAAACTGTGCCGGGCAGTAGCGGCACGGGAGAGAATCGAGGGCAGAGACTCGAGTCGACCGCGCGGAAGGAGACGATGGTAAACCACTTGCGTATTTTTACCAAGCAAACTCTATGGATCCACTACGAGAATGATGGCGGGTGGAGGTGGGGTCCATGGTGAGAGAGGCATCCATGGTGTTGCTATGGATCAGAGATGACTCAACAGCGTAAGACAAGTGTTTCTAGAAGAAGAGAGTGGTCCGTAATTTCAAAAGCTGCCAACTTGGAGGTGGAGGGAGATTAGAACTGAATTGAGTCTGTTAGATTTGGCAAGGAGCAGGTCACTGGTGACCTTGTAATGATTATAATAATGGTATTTTTTAAGAGCTTACTATGTGCAAAGCACTGTTCTAAGGCCTGGGGTAGATGCAAGGTAATTAGGTTGTCCCACATGGGGCTCCCAGTCTTAATCCCCATCTTACAGATGAGGCAACTGAGGCGCAGAGAAGTTAAGTGACTTGCCCAAAGTCACACAGCTGACAAGCGGCAGAGTCGGGATTAGAACCCATGACCTCTGGCTCCCAAGCCCGGGCTTTTTCCACTGGGCCACGCTGCTTCTCTAGAGGGAAGGCTCAAGAGAGAAAAGGGGTGCAGCCCGTCTTCTAGACCATAAACCCACTGTGGGCAGGGATTGTCTCTCTTTATTGCTGAATTGTACTTTCCAAGCACTTAGCACAGGGCTCTACACACAGTAAGCGCTCAATAGCAGAAGCAATAGCACAGAAGCAAGGTGGCTCAGTGGGAAAAGCACGGACTTGGGAGTCAGAGGTCATGAGTTCTAAACCCTGATCCGCTGCCTGTCAACTGTGTCAACTGCCTGTCAACTGTATGAGAAGCAGCGTGGCGTATGAGAAGCAGCGCGGCTCAGTGGAAAGAGCCTGGGCTTTGGAGTCAGAGCTCATGAGTTCGAATCCCGGCTCTGCCACTTGTCAGGTGTGTGACTGTGGGCGAGTCACTTCACTTCTCTGGGCCTCCGTTACCTCATCTGTAAAATGGGGATTAACTGTGAGCCTCACGCCGGACGACCTGATTACCCTGTATCTCCCCCAGCGCTTAGAACAGTGCTCTGCACATAGTAAGCGCTTAACAAATACCAACATTATAATTATTATTACAGTACTCTGCACACAGTAAGCACTCAATAAATATTATGGAAGCAGCGTGGCTCAGTGGACAAGAGCCTGGGCTTCGGAGTCAGAGGTCATGGGTTCGACTCCCAGCTCTGCCACTTGTCAGCTGTGTGACTGTGGGCGAGTCACTTCACTTCTCTGTGCCTCAGTGACCTCATCTGTAAAATGGGGATTAACTGTGAGCCTCACGCCGGACGACCTGAATACCCTGTATCTCCCCCAGCGCTTAGAACAGTGCTCGGCACATAGTAAGCGCTTAACAAATATCAACATTATTATTATTATTATTAACTGTGTGACTTTGGGCAAGTCACTTAATTTCTCTGGGCCTCAGTTACCTCATCTGTGAAATGGAGATTGAGACTGTGAGCCCCCGGCACTTAAAACAGTGCTTGGCACGTAGTAAGCTCTTAATAAATGCCATCATCATTATTATCATTACTATTAACAAATATAACTGAATCTACGAATGATTGTACAAGGTCAAGAAGGGAGATCCTTCATATTGAGGTCAGAGTCATCAGCATTTAATATCTAACTTATCTCAGAGCCCTCCAATGGAGGTTTATAATAATAATAATAATGTTGGTATTTGTCAAGCGCTTACTATGTGCAGAGCACTGTTCTAAGTGCTGGGGTAGATACGGAGTATTCAGGTTGTCCCACGTGAGGCTCACAGTTAATCCCCGTCTTACAGATGAGGGAACTGAGGCTCAGAGAAGTGAAGTGACTCGCCCACAGTCACGCAGCTGACAAGTGGCAGAGCAGGGATTCGAACCCATGACCTCTGACCCCCAAGCCCGGGCTCTTGCCACTGAGCCACGCTGCTTCACAGGTTCACTCCAGATATTCTGATGATTGTCAAAAGAATATCCCAATTCAATGTCTGTTCAATTTCTGAAGAATCTAAGGGGCGAGGAATGCCAGGCAGACGGGTTTGCAACATGCAACTTTACCTCTTTCTCATCTTAAAAGAAGTAGCATTCGAAGAGAGGGTGGGGAGGAATGCTCTCCAAACATTAACCCTTGAGACGAAGCAAAGCTCAAACACACGAACCTGCCTTTTCAAGAGCTGCTTCCCCTTTGCCTGAATGGAATTAGATATTAGAATCTACTCCCGACTGCCTAGTTCGGCGATCGGTCCGAACAGAGCGGATCCACTGCTCGGGGAAAATGCTTGCACGTTGTTCAGTCTGAGTGAGGAAAGAGGCATACTGAGAAGAAAAAGCCCAGGGAAAGGTCCTGATCCCTACTTCTGGCAGATGGAAATGATTTGAACTCCTCGAATATCATTTTACACTCGGGGGAAATCAAGCAGGTGGTGATGTTGTTACCTTTAACCAATGCTTGAAAGCAATTATATTCCAGTTTATTACCCAGAATGATTTTGGTTTATAACTGGTGGGGTTAGAAGAAAGTAAATTAATGCATCGGTGTTGTTTCCCCCCTTTCCAGTTCTTTCTCCCTCTGCTGCTCTGACTCTTGGACTCGGTGATCATAGTTCTTTACACAGTGGCATCTGGGCCATAAATTGTGACTCTAATGAGCTCTGGATTAAACAGCTGGATCCAAAGGGAAAGAGCTGTCTCCAGAAAAATGAGTACAGCCACCCCCCACCTGCCTTTTTCAGAGGAGTAGCCCGCAGTGGGAAGCAAAGCTTTGTCACCGTGAATAAAGTTGCTCCGTACAAGTTAGAGTTCTGGGGAAGATATTGCTTCAAACTTTTTGGCTTAGTGTTGGATTCCCTCTGAAGTGCAACCTGATCTGTAAAGCTGCATCACAGGAGCACTTATTGCTCTTGCACAATTTGGGATTTAAGAGAAAGAGAGTTTTCCTTCCAGAAAGTTTATAATTTTTTCCAAGTGATTTCTGCTGAGTGGTTGATTTTTTTTTTTTTTTTAATGGAATACGTTAAGAACTTATTATGTGCCAGGCACTGTACTAAATGCTGGGGTAGATAGAAGGTAATCGGGTTGGATCGAGTCCATATCCCACATGGGGCTCACATTTTTAATCGGCATTTTAAGACGAGGCAACTGAGGCTCGGATAGGAGGAGCGACTTGTCCGAGGCCTCACAGTAATAATAATGATGATGTTGGTATTTGTTAAGCGCTTACTATGTGCCGAGCACTGTTCTAAGCGCTGGGGGAGACACGGGGGAATCAGGTTGTCCCACGTGGGGCTCACAGTCTTTAATCCCCATTTTACAGACGAGGGAACTGAGGCACAGAGAAGTTAAGTGACTGGCCCAAAGTCACACAGCTGACAAGTGGCCGAGCCGGGATTCGAACCCACGAACTCTGACTCCAAAGCCCGTGCTCTTTCCACTGAGCCACGCTGCTTCTCCACAGTAGAAAAATGACGGACTGGGATTAGAACCCAGGTCCTTCTGACTCTCAGGTCTCTACTCAATCGAATCCGCTCTTGTGGGGGAATACTCTGCCTCTTGTCAGCTCTGTGACCTTGGGCAAGCCACTTCACTTCCTGGGGCCTCAGTTACCTCAACTGTAAAATGAGGATGAAGACTGTGAGCCCCATATGGGACAACCTGATTAGCTTGTTTCCACCCCAGTGCTTAGAAGAGTGCTCGGCACATAGTGAGCACTGAACAAATACCATCATTATTATAAGGTGCAATGGCTTGGGGTCGGAGGTGCGGGTGGAGAGGACAGATTCTGAGAGGAGGCGGGAGAGCTCTCCTTGAGATACTGGAAAAGTCAAAGAGGGAGCAGGAGGGGGGAAAGAGTACGGTGTAGTGGAAAGAGGACAGGCGCGAGAGTCAGAGGACCTGGGTTCTAATCCCGGCTCCACCACTTTCCTGCTGTGTTACCTTGGTCGAGTCACTCAACGGCTCTGTGCCTAAGGTTCTCCAACTGTAACATGGGGATTCATTACCCATTCTCCTCTTATTTATACTGTGAGCCCCATCTGGGACAGGGACTATCTCCAACCTGATTAACCTGTATCTACTCCAGTGCTTAGAACAGTGTTAGACACGCAGGAAGTACATAACAAATACCATAAAAAAGGAGGGAGGGACCGGAGCCCATAAGGAGCTTCCATGAAGAGGATGAAGAAACTAAGGTGCTGAGGTCATATTTTTAATTCCCATTTTAAGACAAGGTAACCGAGGCTCAGATAAGAGGGGCGACTTATCCGAGGTCTCACGGTAGAAAAACGACAGAATGGGATTTGAACCCAGGTCCTTCGGACTCTCTGATCTCTACTCAATCGAATCCCCTCTTGTTGTGGAATACCCCGCCTCTTGTCGGCTGTGTGACTTTGGACAGGTCACTTAACTTCTCTGTGCCTCAGCTCCCTCATCTGTAAAATGGGGACCAAGATTGTAGGCCCCACGTGGGACAACCTGATTACCTTGTATCTACTCAGTGCTTAGAACAGTGCTTGGTATATAGTAAGTCCTTAACAAAAACCATTAGTATTATTATTACTTTTTCAAATCACAAATTACTGCAGACAGTTAATGTCTGGCTTTTCTAGGTGATTTTAAATATCCTAAAATGAAGTGGTATCGAGGGACGGGAAAGTGGGCAAAGATGTATACATAGAACATGTTTTGCTCCAGGAAATTTAACTAATGTTGGCGTGTTGCAGTTTCTCATGGAATCTGGGAAAGAAACCTGTGCCAGGAGCCAATCCCATTCTTGATTGCCACTCAGTTAACTGAGGAAGTTCTTTAGTCTTCCTCTATTTTTTCTTTCTTTTAAAACGAGTTTAAGAATGTCCATCTAGTAGGGGATCAGCAGAGTAATTCAATGAGCAGTTAAATAAGTAAGCACATCGAGTTTTTATATGTGATGGGTGAAGAGATGGTCGCATAGGATTCAGAACGACAAGCAGCAAGAAGAACAAAAGGATGAAAAGCCCTACTGTAAGCACATTATCAGGCTCATTTGGGCCTAAAAATACACTTTGGCTTCCTTTCGATGGTTATTTCAGGTAAAAGCATTATTTTTAGGCTTGAGATGTCTGGTCACATGCAGTCTAAAAAATACTTTTAGGTTCAAACTATTCATATAATTGAGAAGCAGTGTGGCCTCATGGAGAGGGCTAGGACCTGGGAGTAGGGGACCTGGGTTCTCATACCAGTTCTGTTTCTTGCCTGCTGTGTGACCTTGGACAAACCACTTAACTTCTCTGTGCTACTGTCTGATCATCTGTGAAGTGAGTAGTAAATGATTTTTCTCCCTCCTACTTAACTAGCAGCCCTATTCGGGACAGAAACTGTATCTATCCCAGTACTTAGTGCGGTTTTGGGTACACAGTAGGCTCCCAACGAAAACAGTTACTATTAATCACATAATTCGCTAGTGTAGACCTGCGCTATATCTTAGTTTTGATTCTCAGTCAAACAAAACATCTGTTGGGATGTCTTCCTGTGGGGCTTTGAAACAAGACTCTTGGGTTCTGGTGGAATTAACAAGAACACGGGAATGATGCTTGTCTCCTTCTACAGTCCAGATCGCACTCCTTCACTCCTCTGGTGCTGAACATCTCACTCTGCCTCCATCTCTCCTATCTCGCCACAAACCCTTAGCCCGCATCCCGTCTCTGACCTGCAACACCTTCCCTCCTCAAACCCGACAATTACTCTCCCCCTCTTCAAAGCCTTATCGAAGGGCATCTCCCACAGAGGCCTTCCCAGATGAAGCCCCACTTTTCCTTATCTCCCACTCTCTTCCGCATCGCCCGACTTGTTCCCTTTGCTCTTCTCTCCTCCCAGCCCTACAGCACTTAACTACCTATCTGTAATTTTATTTAGCTGTATTTATGTCTGACTCCCCACCTCTCGCCTGTAAGCTCATTGTGGATGGGGAATGTCACTGTTTATTGTTGTGTTGTACTTTCACAAGTGCTTAGTACAGTGCTCTGCACACATTAAGTGATAAATAAAGAAGACTGACTGAATGAATGAATGATGGAGCAGGAAGATGTCCTTAGGATGCCTTTTTTCTTTCTCTTTTTAGCCCTCTAGACTTTAAGCTCCTTGTGGGCAGGGAACATATCTACCAACTCTGCTATATTGTGGACTCCCAAGATCTAAGGACAGTGTTCTGCATGCAGTAAGCACTCAAAAGCTATGATTGATGGATTCATGGAATCAGTAGTTAGGAGTTAAAGACATTTGGGGAGGTGGAAGTTGGTGGGGGAGGGGGTTCTGCTCTCATATCTTGCCATTCGTGCCAAAATGACGGCTCAGAGATTAGGCAGAGAAATAAATTGACTCTCAATTATCCAGGCACAGATAATCCAGTTTGCGGTGAGGTTGTAGCAAAACAGTCTCAGACAGTGTTTTATCCTAGATGGAAACTGGCAGTCGTTGCCAAGGGTAGACCATCATGGGGAACCGTTATCAAAGAAGGAATGGTTCATCTTGGATAATAACTTGGTAAGGACCAAGAGACAAGGAGGAAAAAGAGAAAATAGTACCAGGCCTAGCAACCATTTAACGTAACAGAAGAAGGGACGGTCTTTTTGGATAATAATAATAATGATAATTATGGTATTTGTTAAGTGCTTACTACATGCCAAGGACTGTTCTAAAATCTGGGGTAGATACTAGATGATCAGGTTGCCCCATGTGGGGCTCACAGTCTTAATCTCCATTTTACAGATAAGATAACTGAAAGACAGAGAAGTTAAGTGACCTGCCCAAGGTAATACAGCAGTCGAAAGATGGAGCTGAGATTAGAACCCACGTCCTCTGACTCCTAAGCCTGAGCTCTTGCCGCTTGACCATGCTGCTTCGCAGTAGCCATGCTGCTTCTTGGAAGCGCAATAAGGCTGTGTCTTTGGGTCCCACTTTGGCCATTTCAACCCCCCCCCCCACCAACTCACAGGGGAATTTCATCAACAGTGGTGTCTCCTTCAAATGCAAAGGACAACTCTATGTTCTAGTTTGTGTATTTTCCAGTTCTTCACTTCTCATCTCCACTTACCTGATTTATAGCACCTTCTTTGGTGATTTAGTGCCTTCTCCAGGGGTAGGCAAGTGAGGGAAAAAATCAATCGTATTGACTGAGAGATTACTGTGGGCAGAGCACTGTACTAAGCACTGAGGAGAGTACACTATAACAGCGTCGATAGATAGGTTCTCTGCCCACAGAAAGCTTACAGTCTAAATGGGGAGACGAACATTAATATACATAAATATATTATGGGTATAATTGAGGTCAACTCGATATTGCTGTGGGTCAGCACTTTGGTTAAAAAACATCGGTGAACATACATATTAGATTGTGACTATTGGTTTAAAAGTGTTTTTTGTATGAACTGGGAATTTTAATTATTGACCAATTCATATAGCTGAAGAGATACAAAGTTGTCTAATTCCATCCTTTTTTCTCCAACATTATCCCCTGCTCATCTCTCTCTTTCAGCCCACACCATAAAATGCAATCCTCATTGTCTTTACTCATCATTGGTCAAATAATTTACAAATATTCCACTGAATATTGAGTGTAATTAAGAGGCAGTTGAAAATCTACCCCAAAGACCCAAAGGTTACAGGTAGTAGTCGTAGTAATATAATGTATAAAGTACTTACTGTGCAAAGCACTCTAATAAAGTACTTACATACAGATCTGTAATTCATTTATTTATATTACTGTCCGTCTCCCTCTCCAGACTGTAAACTCAGTGTGGACAGAGAACGAATCTTCTAAATCTGATGTATTGTACTCTCCCAAGCACTCAGCACACAGTGCTCTGCTCATAGTAAGCACTCAATAAATAGGATGAATTGGTAATTGAATGACTAAGCACTGGATTAGACAGGATCCCTGTCTCTCAAGGGATCCACTGTCTAATTATAAGGTGGGAAGGGGGCTCGTGACGAACACACAAGGGAAAAACATCCAAAGTAGAAACACGGAATGGGCATAAGAGGATGAGGAGAGGGATAAATACAAAATCGAATAAAAGCTGTAGGGGACGGTGGCTAAAAGAGTGGAGTCCGACAGACTTCTGGTAAAACGCTATTGACGAATACTATTCATAGTAAAGGAATTTATTGAGCATGCTTTAGATTCAATGCATTATACTCTGTACTTGGGAAAGTTCATCAAATAAATAGGTTCCTTGCACAGAGGGAATTTACGGCATATCAGGAGAGATGAGAAGCAGCAAGGTCTAATGGAGAGGGACCACTCCCCTCCCCATCGCCCCTATTCCCTCCCTCTGCTTTACCCTCTTCCCTACCCCACTGCACTTGTGTATACTTATACATATTTATTACTCTATTTTATTAATGATGTGTATGTATCTATAATTCTATTTATCTATTTTGATGCTACTGATGCCTGCCTACTCGTTTTGTTGTCTTTCTCCCCCTTCTAGACTGCAAGCCCGTTGTTGGGTAGGGATCGTCCCTATCTGTTGCCGAATTGTGCTTTCCAATCACCTGGCACAGTGCTCTGCCCACAGTAAATGCTCAATAAATATGACTGAGTGAATGAGAGCGCTGACCTGGGAGTCTGAAGGACCTGCGTTCTAATTCCCCCTCCACCGCTTTTCTGCTGTGTGACCTTGGGTAAGTCACTTCACTTCTCTGTCCCTCAGTTTCCTCATCTGCAAAATAGAGATTCAGTGTCTGTTCCCCCTCCTATCTATACTGTGAGCCCCCCATGGGGCCTGATTATCTTCTATCTATCCTATTGCTTAGTACAGGGCTTGACACTTAACAAATGACCACAGTTGCCATTATTAGGACATACATGGAGATACATGAGCAAGGAAAATAAGGTGTTTTCAAACTGACTTAATTCCACATTTGAAATCTTAACATTTTCTTCATTCACCTTAACCAGGCCCCAATACCCTACGCAGTTCGAGGTGTAGACAGCAGGCCAAAGGAAGCTAAAATTCTATTTGCCTGGTTTAATTGGCCCGGTGTAAGATATGTTGTGGTCTTTGACTACTGTACTAAATATATCATCCCCATAAGTCACAAAATGGAATCCATTATAAGAGATAACGTAGCAGATGGCTCCCTTCTTATAAAGAGCTCAGGATGAACTTCTAAAGTTAAACGCAATCAGCAAACACCATTAATTTGTCCCATTTTTATATATGCCATAGACTTCCAAGATTAAGAGGAATCTCAAAGGACTAAATTCACTAGACCCTTGTAAAAAGAACAATGTAAAGTTAGACCTGTCGGTATGCAGAAAGCCTATATATCTTGGAAGCAGATGTGCTCTAATAATTCTTATGTGTGCCCTGGTCACTAGCCAGTGCTTTAAGTTTACCAGATCCTCTAACAAGAGCAAAGTGGCTTTAAGCTGTGCTCAGCTGATTTTAAATCCAGACATACATAAAAAATATTAGCGGACTTTAAATTGGTATTTTTACGACTTTGCAAATCCTCTCTTTGCTTAATGCGAGACACACACGCTACGGATTTTTCAGGTGACTAGGGAGATATTTGGGGACCGAGGAGAGAAATGAGTCCTATAAATGAGAGCCCCTCCCCAGCCCAACCACCCACCCACCCGCAGCTCAACCTCTCCCCAGTCTCGGAGTATTCTGCTGGGAGAGGGCATTCAAAGGAATGAAGGCAATTTACGTGAAGCTCCGTGTGTGACAGCTGTAAACCTCGTGATACTAATACAACACTGGAGAAGTGGGAAGGACGCAAATAGTATCTTCATTTTCGAAATGGAGAAAGAACAGCAGAGGTAAACCAAGACTTCCCTTAGGTTACTGAATGATAGCAAAATAAGAAAGAGAATCTCCGCCCCCCACCCCCCGACAGATAGCCGATAGCACGCATGCAGATGGCAGTCCCAGCTGCACTGTAAATCACATCTCAAAAATAATTAGCATCTCAGGCATCGGCTAATATAGCCGACTGGGTTATGCACCGGAGACCCGAGTTCTGCTACCGTCTCACATATGACCTTGGAAAGTCACTTCATCTCTCCCCGCTTCACTTTCCCCACTTGTAAAGCAGAGATAATAATGCTTGTCATTTACCTCACAGGATTAATGAGATGAAGTTTGCGAATGCTTCGAGTTCCTTGGGAAAAGGAAATGCGCTTTATAATTTATCATGATCGTTCACGTTTGCTTCAAGGTCCTCCGCGCAGGGGCTCTATCACAACCCGGCACCACTGAGCGGGCATGGAATGTTCCAGAGTTCAGCAGATGGACAAATATTAGAGAAACAACAGGCAGGAGGAATAGTAAATTGCCCCTGGAGAGGAATTCCAAATGACCAAGCCTCCCTCTCCTGGATCGGAGCATGTGGGACGTGGATTTTGTCCAAACTGATTATCTTGTATCTACCCCAGGGTCAGGTACAGTGCCTGGCACACATAGTAAGTGTTCAACAAATATCATAAAAAAAAAAAACAACCCGCCTTCTTGGGGGAGAAGATACCAGCAGCATGAGGTCCCTGCTAATCCCCTTCTCCACTGGCCCACCAAGCTACATTTTAGAAGGGAAGCTGGCCCACCCTTGTTCCAGCCTAGCGTGGGTGAGGAAACAACTACTGCATGAGCAATTCTTTGGACTGTTGGACTCCGATTCACGAGGAGCCTCTAGCCTCCAGCCACCATATTTTACTGCTCCTATCCTAGTCATTGTCATCCTCGCCTTTCTTTTCTTTTTCACTTTTGATTCATTCGTTTTTTCTGATGAATCTCATCAACCCCCTTCCCCAACCTTTTAACCTAGATTTTGAGCCGCCTAGTATTGCATAGAGTAGATGCTTAATAAATACATTTCTCACTACTCAAAGAGCTTGCAAAATTTATAAAAGGAGAATGAAGAGACTAGAAAGAGGGAGATTCATTCATTCAATAGTATTTATTGAGCGCTTACTATGTGCAGACCATTGTACTAAGCGCTTGGAATGGACAGTTGGGCAACAGATGGAGACGATCCCTGCCCATTGACGGGCTTACAGTCTAATCGGGTGAGACAGACAAAAACAAAACAACTTAATCAGGATAAATAGAATCAAGGGGATGTACACCTCGTTAACAAAATATGTGGATAATTGCTTTAATGGTTTAGAATTTAAATTGATACTTAGAAAAGTGCTCAGCTGGTAGTTGGGAAGTTGACCTAGGGAGAGGAAAAGGGATCAGGGAGAATCTTCTGGAGGAGGAGGGATTTCGGGAGGGTTTTGAAGATCGGGGACAGAGCACTGTCCTAAGCACTGGTGGAGCATAGTAAAATGACAGGATATGATTCCTCCCTTCAAGGATTCTACAATTTGGCAAGGGCAGAATCAAGGGACTTGGGGTTAGAATTAGAGTGAGAAGGTAAGTCTAGGCGAAAAGAAGTGTGTGAGCTGAGGTGTCTTTAATCCACTGATTTGGAATTTTTTCATCACATTCTAGATTCCTTGGTGTTTTCTCAAACACTGTAGGTTTGAATAGGTTGAACAAAACTGGGTCTAGTACACAGCCATGATTACTACAATTCTAGCATCCTGTAGGGGAATTTCTCCTTACAACAAGCAAATGAAAAAAAATTAACTTTAAACTGAGGGGAAAAAAAGCTCCCCACCTTTCTTCTTCCCAACTGCCTTGAAGTGGCTGAATGGAGTTTTCTGATCTCCTGGTGAAAGGTTTTATGGTTCCACTGATTTTCTAACAGAATAAGAACCCCCACAGCAACTGAAGAGTACCTGCTGTCAATTTTTTAATGGAATTTGTTAATCCATTCATTCATTTATTCATTCAGTAGTATTTACTGAGCGCTTACTATGTGTAGAGCACTGTACTAAGCGCTTGGAATGAACAAGTCGGCAACAGATACAGTCCCGGCCTTCGGACGGGCTCACCGTCTAATCGGGGGAGACGGACAGACGAGAACGATGGCGATAAATAGAGTCGAGGGGAAGAACATCTCGTAAAAACAATGGCGACTAAATAGAATCGAGGCGATGTACATCTCATTAACAAAATAAATTGGGTAATGAAAATATATACAGTCGAGCGGACGAGTACAGTGCCGAGGGGATGGGAAGGGAGAGGGGGAGGAGCGGAGGGAGATGGGGGGAAAAGAGGGTTAAGCTGCGGAGAGGTGAAGGGGGGGCGGTAGAGGGAGTAGAGGGAGAAGGGGAGCTCAGTCTGGGAAGGCCTCTCCAGACACTGTATTAAGTGCTGGGGTAGGTACAAGCTAGTCATGTTGGACACAGTCCGTGATGCACATGGGGCTCAGAACCTTAACCCCCGCTTTGCAGATGAGGCCGCTGAGGCACAGAGAAGTTCAGTGACTTGCCCAAGATCACACGGCAGGCAACTGGTCGGGAAAGATTTAGAATCAGGTCCTTCTGAACCTAGGCCCAGGCAAAACTATTTCCTTTTCAAAAGCGGACCCTCCTTTCAGAAATTTCCTTTCCTTTGAGTTGACTGGAAGCTTCAGAATGCTAGCCTCTAAAGACAGAAGCAAGATCCGTTACACCAATCGATCTCTCAGTGGTATTTATTGAGCATTTACTCTGGGAGGAGAACTGTACTAAGCTCTTGGGAGAGTACAGTGCAATAGTACTAATAATTATGGTACTTGTTAAGCGCTTACTATACGCCCAACACTGTACTAAGAGCTGGGATAGATACTAGTTAATCAGGGTGGACAGTCCCTGTCCCACACGTGGCTCACGGTCTTCATTCCCATTTCTCATTTGAGGTAACAGAAGGACAGAGAAGTTAACTAATTTGCCCAAGCACCTATAGCAGACAAGTGGGAGAGCTGAGATTGGAACCCAGATCCTTCTGATTCCCAGGCCCGTACTCTACCCACTAAGCCAAGCTGAGATTTAATAGACACGTTCCCTGCCCGCAACCAGCTTACAGTCTAGCATCTACAGTCAACAGTCTCACCTGTTCATAACAAGCACATTGCTGATGATCATGTGGGAGATTTCTCGTCTTGTGCTGTCACGTCATTTCTGTCCCATAGAAAATCCAAGGACACAGCTCTCCTCTCTCCCAGAGCGCCCTACCTCCATCTGCAATCGTTCCGGTAGTGTATCCGTACAGTTTTCTCTGTAAAAATATGAAAGCGGTTTACCACCGCCTCCTTCTGCTCAGTAAATTTGAGTCTCCACCCACGACTCTCTCCCGTGCCACTGTTGCCCGGCAAAGGTGAGTCTGGACTTGTAGCAGATTGCCTTCCCCTCGCTAGCCGCTGACCAATGTAGGAATGGAATGGGTAGGCCTCTACTTGACTCTCCCTTCCACAGCCAAAACATGTCTAAAACTGAGCTCCTTATCTTCCCTCCCAAACCCGGTCCTCTCCCTGACTTCCCTGTCACTGTGGACGGGACCACCATCCTTCCCGTCTCACAGGCCCGCGGCCTTGGTGTCGTCCTTGACTCCGCTCTCTCGTTCACCCCGCACATCCAATCCGTCACCAACACCTGCCGGTCTCACCCTCACGATATCGCCAAGATCCGCCCTTTCCTCTCCATTCAAACAGTTACCGTGCTGGTACAAGCTCTCATAATATCCCGACTGGATTAGTGTGTCAGCCTCCTCTCGGATCTCCCTTCCTCCTCTCTCTCCCCACTCCAGTCTATTCTTCATTCTGCTGCCCACATCATCTTCCTAAGAAGTGCTCTGGCCATGTCACTCCCTTCCTCAAAAACCTCCAGTGGTGGCCTATCAACCTTTGCATGAAACAAAAAGTCTTCACCCTTGGCTGCAAAGCTGTCCATTCCCTTGCCCCCTCCTACCTCTCCTCCCTTCTCTCTTTCTACCGCCCACCCCGCACGCTCTGCTCCTCTGCCGCCCACCTCCTCACCGTCCCCCGTTCTCGCCTATCCTGTCCTCGACCCCTGGCCCACGTCCTCCCGCTGTCCCGGAACGCCCTCCCTCCTCACCTCTGCCAAACTGACTCTCTTCCCCTCTTCAAAGCCCTACTGAGAGCTCACCTTCTCCAGGAGGCCTTCCCAGACTGGGCCCCCACTTTCCCTCTGCTCCCCCTCCTCGACCCTCCTCCCCCACCCTCTGTTCTTCCCCTTCCCCTCCTCTCAGCACTGTGCTCATTTGTATATATTATTACCCTATTTATTTTGTTAACGAGGTGTATATCTCGTTGAGTCTATTTATCTTGATGATGTTGTCTTGTTTTTGTTTTGTTCTGTTTTGCTTTGCTGTTTGTCTCCCCGGTTTACACTGTGAGCCCATCATTGGGCAGGGATTGTCTCTATCTGTTGCCGAATTGTACATTCCAAGCACTCAGTACAGTGTTCTGCACATAGTAAGCGCTCAATGAATACTACTGAATGAATGGTAGAGTACTAGAAACTCTCCAGGTGCAATCCTGAGAGGGTGAGGGAGGTTAAGGGAAGGAAAATCAAACTAATAGACTCCTTACCATATTTTCTGTTGTATGCGCCTAGAAATAAAGTGCTAGTTTTATAACAAAATTAATGCCATAGTATTTTTCAAACTTTAACAACAATGAAGACCCAAGACACACATATTGTAGACAATAAATTTGTTCATAATCTGTGCATCTGGCCATTTTCTACTGATTCACGTAGTCTCCACCTGGGCAAACCCATCTAAAAATGAACAAACGCAAGATGATTCGAGCCTTATGACATATATGATGTCTCCTGCGATAAAATCCAATTTCTGTTGTAACTAAGAATTTACAAGTTGGCGTCCCTCGCTGGTCTCTTTACTTTGGGAATTGCTCAATATAATAACTTGCTCATTAATTTCAGCATCAGATGATATGTTCTTAATTATCTGAATAACTCTCAAGTAGAGTTGTCCTTTCTTTTCACAGAAGACACTACCAAGGATGAAATTTACCAGTGAATGTACGTGTGTTCGAAGAAGCCAGTTTGGGATCCAGTCCTGACCACATCGTACATATTAAAATGACATCCCATGTTCTCTTGCCATCTAATGTTCGCAGCATCTGGTCCTGCAGTCTCTCCCACCTCCAGAGATCTCATTCCTTAGGAAATTTTCTGTTCAAATTGCTACTATGCTGATCCAAGCATTATCATATCCCGCCGTGACTATCATCAGCCTCCTTTCTGACCTCCTTGCTTCTTGTCTCTCTCCCCTCCAGTCCATATTTCACTCTGCCGTCTAGATCATTTTTCTAATAAAAGCTCACTGTCTTTATTTCTACTCAAGAACCTCCAGTGGGTGTTCACCTACCTTCACAGCAAACAGAAACTCCTCTCGATCAGCTTTAAATCCCACTCGAATCTCTCCCTCCTACACTTTTACCTTGCTGATTTTTCCTGCAATTTAACCTACATACCTTGCTCCCTTAATGCCAACCCACTCACTTTATCTCATCCTTGTCTATCTTGCTCCTGACCCCTAGCTCACATGCTCTCTCTGGCCTGAATCTCCCTCCCCAGTCAGAGAAGCGGCATGGCTTAAGGGAAAGGACATGAGCCTGGGAGTCAGAGGATCTGGGTTCTGATCATGACCCTGCCACTTGCCTGAGGTATGACCTTGGGCAAGTCACTTATGCTTCTTTTTGCCTTGGTAAATTGTAAAACGGGAATTAAAATTGTGAGCACTATGTTGGACAGTGTCCAACTCGATTATCTCTCGTCTACCCTAGCTCTTAGTAGATTACAGTGTCTGGGACATAGTACACGCTTACCAGATCCCAGGGATATATATCTGTGACAGACGACCACTCTCCCCACCCTTCAAGCTTTATTAAAATCACAATTCCTCCAAGATGCAATCCCTGACAAAACCTTCATTTCTTCTACTCCCTCTCCCTTCTGTGTCTCTTATGCCCTTGGATTTGTACCCTTTAAGCACTTGTTATTCACCTCACCCTCAACCCCACAACATATATGTACATATCCGTATTATTTATTTATATTAATGTCTGTTGCCCAGTCTAGACTTTAGCTCCATGAGGGCAGGGAACAAGTCTACCAACTCTGTGGCTGTGTACGCTCACTGGAGCGCTCACCTCCTCCAAGAGGCCTTCCCAGGCTGAGCCCCCCTTTCCCTCTGCTCCTCTTTCCCTCCCCCCCACCCTCTGCTCTTCCTCCTTCCCCTCCCCTCAGCACTGTGCTCATTGGTATATTTTATTTATTACTCTATTTATTTGGTTAATGAGGTGATTCTATTTATCGTGATGATGTTGTCTTGTTTTTGTCCTTCTGTCTCCCCCGATTAGACTGTGAGCCCATCACTGGGCAGGGATTGTCTCTATCTGTTGCCGAATTGTCCATTCCAAGTGCTTAGTAATAATAATGATAATGTTGGTATTTGTTAAGCGCTTACTATGTGCAGAGCACTTTTCTAAGCACTGGGGTAGATACAGGGTAATCAGGTTGTCCCACGTGAGGCTCACAGTTAATCCCCATTTTACAGATGAGGGAACTGAGGCACAGAGAAGTGAAGTGACTCGCCCACAATCACACAGCTGACAAGTGGCAGAGCCGGGAGTCGGACCCGTGACCTCTGACTCCGAAGCCCAGGCTCTTTTCACTGAGCCACGCTGCACAGTGCCCTGCACATAGTAAGCGCTCAATAAATACTATCGAATGAATGAATATTCTCCCAGGTGCTTAGTACAGGACTCTGCACACAGCAAATGCTCAATAAAATGTGACTGTTTGATTGTAAGAGGTGGATCAGGGACTAGAACTCAGGGCTCCTATTTTGTCTGCTTCCTGCCTGTCAACTTGTCTTCATGTGCATTGGTTGCAGTCTGTGAAAGAAATGCTTCATCCTCTGCTTGCATGAACTGGACTACTTTTTGAGAATGACATCATGCCTTCCAAACTGCCAAAGTGGTGCATAGTGCTAGCTCTCAATTCACTGTGATTTTTCTTTAAACAAAGTCTTGACTGGAATAAAACACTTTCCTTAGAGTAATCATCTATGACGGGATCCAAATGCAACCTTTTCACTCAAGCAAGTTGACGATGACATGATAAACACAAACTGTAATTTTTAAAAATTGTTTTCCAGAGGAAATCTGGAAGTTGTCAGGAGCATGTCCCTGAAGTTACAGAATTTACAGAAATTTACAGAAACACCGCCTCATGAAAAGAAGCCCCCAGTAGATCTTCAAATGACGACAAACACTAAAGCTCTCTAACTTTTAGCGCACTCTAGGCTAGAAGTCACAGAATATCGCGGGTTTCAAATCTGCTAGCTGTTCATTCTCAGAAGAGATCACTGGAGGAGAGTCGGCAACTAACGATATTAGTGATGGTTGTCTCTTAAGATTCATTTATCGTGAGATGAATTCTTAGAAATTTGGTAAAGGCAGCATTTACTTAATACTGGGAGAAGTGTATTAATAATAATGTTGGTATTTGTTAAGCGCTTACTAGGTACAGAGCACTGTTCTAAGCGCTGGGGTAGATACAGTGTAATCAGGTTGTCCCATGTGAGGCTCACAGTTAATCCCCATTTTACAGATGAGGGAACTGAGGCACAGAGAAGTGAAGTGACTCGCCCACAGTCACCCAGCTGACAAATGGCAGAGCCGGGATTCGGACCCATGACCTCTGACTCCCAAGCCCGGGCTCTTTCCACTGAGCCACGCTGCTTCTCTAAAATGATAATAATAATAATAATGATGGCATTTCAGTGCTCACTGAGTTTATTCTTTCCCAGGCCATGGTTTGGCACCTATTAAGAACTTCATAAATACCATTTCTACTATTCTGAAAAATATCCCCAGTCACCTTACTGCTCTCCCTGCCTCCTATCTCTCCCCTGGTGATGAATCAGCCGGAGGCATCTACTGAGCATCCACTTGTGCAAAGAGAACCGTACCGCAGATGACACGCAGATCTACATCTCCGCCCCTGTCCTCTCCCCCTCCCTTCAGGCTCGCATCTCCTCCTGCCTCCGGGACGTCTCCACCTGGATGTCGGCCCGCCACCTAAAACTCAACATGAGCAAGACTGAGCTCCTCATCTTCCCTCCCAAGCCCGGTCCGCTCCCAGACTTCTCCGTCACCGTGGATGGCACGACCATCCTTCCCGTCCCGCAGGCCCGCAATCTCGGTGTCATCCTTGACTCGTCCCTCTCGTTCACCCCACACATCCTATCCGTTACCAAGACCTGCCGGTTTCACCTCTACAATATCGCCAAGATCCGCCCTTTCCTCTCCACCCAAACGGCTACCTTACTATTACGGGCTCTCGTTATATCCCGGCTAGACTACCGTGTCAGCCTTCTCTCCGACCTCCCTTCCTCCTCTCTCGCCCCGCTCCGGTCTATTCTTCACTCCACTGCCCGGCTCATCTTCCCGCAGAAACGATCTGGGCATGTCACTCCCCTTCTTAAACAACTCCAGTGGTTGCCTATCGACCTCCGCTCCAAACGAAAACTCCTCACTCTAGGCTTCGAGGCTCTCCGTCACCTCGCCCCTTCCTACCTCTCCTCCCTTCTCTCTTTCTACCGCCCACCCCGCACGCTCCGCTCCTCTGCCGCCCACCTCCTCGCCGTCCCTCGGTCTCGCCTATCCCGCCGTCGACCCCTGGGTCACGTCCTCCCGCGGTCCCGGAACGCCCTCCCTCCTCACCTCCGCCAAACCGATTCTCTTTCCCTCTTCAAAACCTTACTTAAAAATCACCTCCTCCAAGAGGCGTTCCCAGACTGAGCTCCTCTTCCCCCTCTACTCCCTCTGCCATCCCCCCTTTACCTCTCCGCAGCTAAAGCCTCATTTTCCCCTTTTCCCTCTGCTCCTCCACCTCTCCCTTCCCATCCCCACAGCACTGTACCCGTCCGCTCGACTGTATATATTTTCGTTACCCTATTTATTTTGTTAATGAATTGTACATCGCCTCGATTCTATTTAGTTGCCATCGGTTTTTACGAGATGTTCTTCCCCTTGACGCTGTTTAGTGCCATCGTTCTCGTCTGTCCGTCTCCCCCGATTAGACTGTAAGCCCGTCAAACGGCAGGGACTGTCTCTATCTGTTGCCGACTTGTTCATCCCAAGCGCTTAGTACAGTGCTCTGCACATAGTAAGTGCTCAATAAATACTATTGAATGAATGAATGAAA
The DNA here is from genome assembly GCF_004115215.2 of Ornithorhynchus anatinus. NCBI lineage: Eukaryota > Metazoa > Chordata > Mammalia > Monotremata > Ornithorhynchidae > Ornithorhynchus > Ornithorhynchus anatinus. Next base: position 130,588,461 of record NC_041730.1, on the reverse strand, counting down.
GTTTTGAGAAGAAGCGGGGCTTAGTGGATAGAGGATGAACCTGAGCGTCAGAAGGATCTGCGTTTTATTCTGGGCTCTGCCACTTGTCTCCTATGTTACTTTGGGCAGGGAACTTCACATCTCTGGGCTTCCCTTACCGCATCTGTAAAATGGAAATTAAAACTGTGAGTCCCAAGCGGGGCATGGACTGTGTCTAACCGGATTAGCTCTTTTCTCCCTCGATGCGTAGTACGGTGCCTGGCACATAGTGACCACTTGACAAATTTTAAAACATACCATTCAGGAGAGTCTGATGGAGGAAAAGCACACAACTAGTTGTTCTGCGTTCAACTAGTTTACGCTCTGATCAATCAACTGTATGCAGCGTGCTGTACTGAGAGTACAACACAACGCTATAACAGACACACTGCCTGCTCACAGTGAGTCAGAGACAGAAAGACACAAACGGTATATAAATAATGAGAGCGGGAGAAAAACTGTCGATAGCAGGTAGGGGAGAAGCTGAGCAGTGAAAGTCCCTCTATGCCCGGCCACCTGTCCCCTCACAAAACTGCAGTAATAATGTTGGTATTTGTTAAGCGCTTACTATGTGCAGAGCACTGTACTAAGCGTTGGGGGAGATACAGGGTATTCAGGTTGTCCCACGTGAGGCTCACAGTCTTAATCCCCATTTGACAGATGAGGGAACTGAGGCCCAGAGAAGCGAAGTGACTCGCCCACAGTCACCCAGCTGCCAAGTGGCAGAGCCGGGATTCGGACCCATGACCTCTGACTCCCAAGCCCGGGCTCTTTCCACTGAGCCACGATGCTCCCTGCCAGTTTCCCGGCTTCCACCTCACGGCCGACGTGACTTTCGGGGCCGGTCAACCCTCCTCCTCAACCATCCAGTCGTTTCACTGAGGGCTTAAGGTGTGCAGAGCATTATACTACGCACTTGGGAAAGTAGAGAAGCAGCATGGCTTAGTGGAAAGAGTCTCACCTCTGTCGAACGAATTCTCTTCCCCTCTTCAAAACCCTACTTAGAGCTCACCTCCTCCAAGAGGCCTTCCCCCCTTTTTCCCTCTGCTCCCTCTGCTCCCCCTCTAACCCCCCTTCACCTCGCCGCAGCTAAACCCTCTTCTCCCCGCTTTCCCTCTGCTCCTCCCCCTCTCCCTTCCCCTCCCCTCAGCACTGTACTCGTCCGCTCACCTGTGTATATTTTCATTACCCTATTTATTTTGTTAAGGAGATGTACATCACCTTCATTCTATTATTTTGTTAACGAGAAGTACATCACCTCGATTCTATTTATTTGCTATTGTTCAAATGAGATGTTCATCCCCTTGATTCTATTTATTGTCACTGTTCTTGTCTGTCCGTCTCCCCCGATTAGACTGTAAACCCATAATTGGGCAGGGACTGTCGCTATCTGTTACCGATTTGTACATTCCAAGCGCTTAGTACGGTGCTCTGCACATAGTAAGCGCTCAATAAATGCTATTGAATGAATGAATGAATGAATGAATGAAAGAGCCTGGGCTTGGGACTCAGAGGGCGTGGGTTCTAAACCCGGTTCCACCACCTGTGTGCCGTGTGAACAAGCCGCTTCACTTCTCTGTGCCTCAATTCCCTCATCTGTAAAATGGGGATGAAGACTGTGAGCCCCACGTGGGACGATCTGATTACTTTGTATCTACCCCAGGGCTTAGAACAGTGCTTGGCACGTAGTAAACGCTTAACAAATACCATCATCATCATTAGTATTAGAGATGCAGCGTGGCGTAGTGGATAGAACACGGACCTAGGACTCCGAAGTTCACGATTTCTAATCCCGGCTCCTCCGCTCGTCTGCCGTGGGACCTTGGGCAAGTCGCTTCACTTCTCGAGGCCTCAGTGACCTCATCTGTAAAATGAGGATTGAGACTGTGAGCCCTGCAGGAGACAGGAACTGTAACCAACCCAATTTGTTTGTATGCACCTCAGTGCGTAGAACGGTGCTTGGCACATAGTAAGCGCTTAATAAATGCCATAATAATAATAATAATGATGATGATTTTTATTATTACTACAATACAACAGAGTTGGTAGGTACATTCCCTGCCCATAACATGCTCAGAGTCTATAGGGGGAGAGTCTTACTGTGTGCCAGGCTCTCTGCTAAGCACTAGGGTATATATAAAGTGATGAGGCTGGTCACGTTTCCTGCCCCACGTGGGGCTCGCAGTCTTCATCCCCATTTTAGAGATGGGGTAACTAAGGCCCAGGAAAGTTAAGCGACCTGCCCAAGGTCACACAGCTGACAAGTGGCAGAATCGGGATTAGAACGCAGGTCCTTCTGACTCCCATGTCCTGCACTATCCACTAGGCCCCACGCTGCTTCTGAAATTAACACAGATTCGGCCTTGGATTCAGGCTATTTCCCTCAAGGGCCTAAAATAACGAGCAATGAAAGAGAAAACAGATGATGCGGACTAAGAATATCCTTCTTCAAAGAAACGTGGAGTGCGCGCGGCTTCTCCGAAAGTGGACGGTGCAACAAACCCGTGGACTGTAGTCAAGTGTCTACTACTTCCACTTCCAAAAGTTAACCCCACAAAAGGGCTTTTTTGCTTCACTTCTTTCCCTTATTCTGAGAGACCAGAACTGCGGGGACCCTCTGGCACCTAGTTTTCAATTCATTAATTCGATATTTATTGAGCCCTTACTATGTGCAGAGCACCGCACTAAGCGCTTGTGACATGACTGACGCACATTCACTGTCTGTGTGACCCTGGGCAAGTCATTTGATTTCTCTGTGCCTCAGTCTCCACATCTGCAAACTGGGGATAAAATAACTGTTCTTCCTCCCTAGACCTGGAGCCCCTGGGGGACAGGGACTGCGTTCTACCTGATTATCTTGTATTTACCAAGTGTTAGCAGAAGGTTTGACGCATAGTAAGTGCTGACCAAATCCCACCTTAGAGTTCTTCTGAGAAGCAGATCTGCTTAGGAATTAGTCCGCTTGCTTTTCACTCCCCCAAGATGCTCTGTGGGGACTTTCACCCGTCCTCCCTGCCCCCATCCAACCTCCACAGTCTCAGGCTGAAAATCTGAGAACCATTGAGAGAGTATTAGAAAGTCAATATCAATAATTGTGGCATTTAATAATGATAATGTTGGTATTTGTTAAGCGCTTACTAGGTGCCGAGCACTGTTCTAAGGATGATCATAACGTTGGTATTTGTTAAGTGCTAACGGTGTGCCGAGCACTGTTCTTATTAAACACTTGATAAATCACATCGATTGTAACATTACATTATATAGTAACATCAGGGTAATAATAATGTTGGTATTTGTTAAGCGCTTACTATGTGCTGAGCACTGTTCTAAGCGCTGGGGTAGATACAGGCTAAGCAGGTTGTCCCACGTGGGGCTCACAGTAGGGTACAATATAACAGAGTTAGTAGAGGTGATCTCTTTCCACAAGGAGCTTACAGTCTATAAGGAGAGTCTGCCATTAAAATGAATTACAGATAGGGGAAATAGTAGAATATACAGAAATGGATGGAAGTGCTGTGGGGCTGGGGCGAGGATCAAAGAGGAGAAGAAGAAGAGGAAGAAGAAGAGGAAGAAGAAGAGGAGGAGGAAGAGGAGGAGGAAGAGGAGGAAGAAGAAGAGGAAGAAGAAGAGGAGGAGGAAAAGGAGGAAGACGAAGAGGAAGACGAAGAGGAAGACGAGGAAGATGACGAGGAAGACGAAGACGACGAGGAAGACGAAGACGATGAAGACGATGAAGAAGACGAAGAAGACGAAGAAGAAGAAGACGAAGAAGACGAAGACGAAGAAGACGAAGAAGAAGAAGAAGATGAAGAAGACAAAGAAGACGATGAAGAAGACGATGAAGAAGACGAAGAAGACGAAGAAGAAGAAGACGAAGACGAAGAAGAAGAAGACGAAGACGAAGAAGAATAGTATTTGTTAAGCTCTTACTATTTGCAAAGCACTGTTCTAAGGGCCAGAGGGGATATCTCAGCTCGGCCACCTGTCAGCTGTGTGACTGTGGGCAAGCCACTTCACTTCTCTGTGCCTCAGTTCCACCATCTGTAAAACGGGGATGAAGACTGTGAGCCTCCCGTGGGACAACCTGATGACCCTGTATCTACCCCAGGGCTTAGAACAGTGCTCTGCACATAGTAAGCGCTTAATAAATACCAACATTATTATTACAAGGTAATCAGGTTGTCCCACATGGGGCTCACAGTCTTAAGCCCCATTTTACAGATGAGGGAACTGAGGCCCAGAGAAGTTAAGTGACTTGCCCAAAGTCACACAGCTGGCAAGCGGCGGAGCCGGGATTAGAACCCACGACCTCTGACTCCCAAGCCCGGGCTCTTTCCACTGAGCCACACAGTAGTTGCCCATCCGCCTCCGTATCAAACGAAAACTCCTCACCATTGGCTTTAAATCACTCCATCACCTTCCCCCCTCCAAAGTCACCTCACTCCTCTCCTACTCCAACCCAGCTCATCCCACACTTCGCTCCTTTTCTACTAACCTTCTCACCGTACCTCATTCTCATCCCCGATTAGACCGTAAGCCCGTCAAAGGGCAGGGACCGTCTCTATCTGTTGCCGACTTGTTCGTTCCAAGCGCTTAGTACAGTGCTCTGCGCATAGTAAGCGCTCAATAAATACGAATGAATGAATGAATGAATGAATGAGTGAATCTATCTTGCTGCTGACTCGCTCGCCCCCGTCCCGCCTCTGGCGTTGAATGCCCTCCCTCCTCAAATCCAACAGACGCTGACTCCCCCCCGCAACTTCAAAGCCTTATTGAAAGCCCATCTCCTCCAGGAGACCTTCTTTGACTCAGGCCCCCTTGCCTCTCCTCCCACTCCCTTCTGCATCATCCTAACTTGAGAAGCAGTTCGGCTCAGTGGAAAGAGCCCGGCCTTGGGAGTCATGGGTTCGAATCCCAACTCTGCCACTTGTCAGCCGTGTGACTGTGGGCGAGTCACTTTACTTCTCTGGGCCTGAGTTCCCTCATCTGGAAAATGGGGATGAAGACTGTGAGCCTCACGTGGGACGACCTGATTACCCTGTATCGACCCCAGAGCTTAGAACAGTGCTCTGCACATAGTAAGCGCTTAACAAATACCAACATTATTATTATTAACTTGCTCCCTCTGTCCTTCCCCCCTGAACCTCACAGCACTTATGTACATATCTGAAATTTATCTATATTAATGTCTGTCCCCTCCCCATCCCGCCTCTAGACTCTGAGCTCGTTGTGGGCAGGGAATGTGTCTGTTCGCCGTTGTATTGTACTCTTCAAAGTGCTTAGTTCAGTGCTCCGCACACAGTAAGCACTCAACAGATATGATTGAATGAATGAAACGGGCTGTGTCCAATACCGACTTTTATATCTTTTCCCAGTTCTTAATACAGAGTACTCTGTGGAGCCCACAGTAAGTGCTGACTGATAAATGCTATTGCTCCTGCAACAGAAGGCCCCTTTCTGGATCGAACATGGAGAGTTTCCAGTCCTCTACCAGTCTCGCCTATGGGAGGGAGAATCAAGTAGAAGCCTACCCAGTCCATCTTGATTCTATTTATTTCTACTGTTCTCGTCTGTCCGTCTCCCCCGATTAGACTGTAAACCCGTCAAAGGGCAGGGACTCTATCTGTTACCGATTTATACATTCCAAGCGCTTAGTACAGTGCTCTCCACATAGTAAGCGCTCAATAAATACTACTGAATGAACGAATGAATGAATTTTAGCTTGGCCAGTGGCTAACGAGTGGAAGGCAATCTGCTATATGTCAGAACTCACCCGTGCTGGGCAACTGCGGCATGGGAGAGAGTCAAGAGTGGAGAATCAAGTTTACTGTGAGGAAGACGACCGTAAACCACCAAGAAAACTGGACGGATACACTACCGGAACGATTGCAGATGTTTCTGGGAGACGTGAGTCCATGGAGTGGCTACGGGTCGAAGATGACTCCGCAGCTAAAGACGCTCACCCAACAAGAGGGAAACAGCCTGGCCTAACGGAAAGATCGCACACCTGGGCAGCAGAGGGTCTCGGGTCTGAACCTAGCTCCTCCATTTGTCTACTGTGTGACCTTAGGCAAGTCACTTAACTTTTCTATGCCTCAAGTTACCTCATCTGTAAAATGGGGATTCAACTGTAAGTAGTGTTGCCCAGTGGCTAGAGCAAGGGCCTGGGAGCCAGAGGACCTGGGTTCTAACCCCAGGTCTTCAACTTTCCTGCTGTGCTACCTCGGGCAAGTCACTTCATTTCTCTGTGCCTCAGTTTCCTCAACTGTTACATGGGGACTTAATAGCCGTTTTTTCTACCTGCCCCATTTGGGGCAGGGACTGTGTCCCGCTTGATCAACCTGTGCCAACACAAGAGTTTAGAACAGTACTCGACACATATCAAGCGCTTAACAGATACCATTAAAAAAAAAAAAAGACTGTGCTCCCCATGTGGGACATTTACCGTGTACAACCTATTACATATCCATTTATCTACATATTACATTGAGGAGCACCGTGGTTCAATGGATGGAGTCAGAAAGACCTGGGTTCTGATCCCAGCTCTGCCACTGGTCTGTTGCCTGACCTTGGGCAATTCACCTAACTTCTTCGGGCCTCAGTTACCTCAACTGTAAAATGGGGATTAAGAGCGTGAGCCCCATGTGGGACAGAGACGGTGTTCAACCTGATTAACTTGTAATAATAATAATAATAATGTTGGTATTTGTTAAGCGCTTACCATGTGCCGAGCACTGTTCTAAGCGCTGGGGTAGACATAGGGGAATCAGGTTGTCCCACGTGGGGCTCACAGTCTTCATCCCCATTTTTTTACAGATGAGGGAACTGAGGCACAGAAAAGTTAAGTGACTCGCCCACAGTCACACAGCCGACAAGTGGCAGAGCCGGGATTCGAACTCACGAGCCCTGACTCCAAAGCCCGTGCTCTTTCCACTGAGCCACGCTGTATCTTCCCCAGTGCTTAGTACAGTACTTAGCATATAGTAAGTGCTTAACAAGTACCATAATCATTTACTATTACTCCAGTCCTTACTACAGTACCTGGCTCACATCAGTCAATCCATCAATGGTAATTATCGAGTGCTTACTACATGCGGAGGACTGTACTAAGTGCTAGGGATTGTACAAAAAAACTGAGAATTAGCTGACATCTTCCATGCCCATGATGAGCTTGCAGTCTAGAAGGGCAGACAGACCCTTACATAAATAAATAAATTAAATAAATAAATAAGTAAATAAAGGAAAGAATAAATAATTTCTAGTATAAAATTTAAAGATATGTACATAAGTGCTTTGGGCGCTGAGGGTGGAGCAGATATCAGATGACCAAAGGTCACAGATCCAAGCGCAAGAAAGAACAGACTGGGGAAAAGAGGGCTTAATGAGGGAAAGTCTCTTGGAGGAGATGTCACCTTTGTAAGTCCTTAATAAATACTCTTAAAAGAGAGAGAGAGAGTTGTTAAGGGTAGGCATTAAAGGCCTTGGTTAAAGACACATAGTTAATCAAGTTTCTCTTCAGTTCCAGTGTTCGTATTCTCCCCGTCAACCAAAGCTACCCAGAAAGCTACAAAAGTTCATTCAGAAGATTCACACCATCCAGAGCCATAATTACGATAACGATGATAATTACGAAAAGTACTCACTCTGTGTCAAGCACTGTGTTAAGGTTTGGGGCAGATTCAAGATATTCAGGGGAACACAGTCCCTGTCCCTCGCAGGAGCTATCAGTTGAAGAAGGAGGGAGGGAAGGGATTCCATTCCCATTTTTTACTGATAAGCAAACAGGGTCAGAGAAGTTGAGTCACCCAGGGTTTCAAAACCGGGCAAGCGTCGGAGCTGGGACGGAGATCCTCCGGTCTCACGCTCTTGGCACCACACGGCACAGCTTCCAAGACGGAGGCCGCGCCTCAGCCACTCAGATGCCTAGAAATGTCCCTGCCAGATTCTCTCTTGGCCCTTCCATCAGAGGGAAACTTTCCCAGTGTTCATCCTGGCCCAACCAAATGGCAGGATTAGACCTTGCCCCCTGAGAGATCTCAAGGGAAGCGGCGTGGCTCAGTGGAAAGAGCCTGGGCTTTGGAGTCAGAGGTCATGGGTTCGACTCCCTGCTCTGCCACTCGTCAGCTGTGTGACTGTGGGCAAGTCACTTCACTTCTCTGGGCCTCAGTGACCTCATCTGTAAAATGGGGATTAACTGTGAGCCTCACGCGGGACAACCTGATTCCCCTGTACCTACCCCAGCGCTTAGAACAGTGCAATGCACATAGTAAGCGCTTGACAAATACCAACATTATTCCTCCTGGACCGTTCTTGGGCTCACTTATATCTCGTGGCCTAGTGGATAGTGCACGGGTCTGGGAGTGGGAAGGTCACAAGTTCTAATCCTGGCTCCGCCACTTGTCCTCTGTGTGATCATAGGCAAGTCACTTCACTTTTTGGGGCCTGATGTGTATATATCTACAATTCTATTTATCTATTTTGATGCTACTGATGCCTGCCTACTTATTTTATTTTGTTGTCTGTCTCCCCCTCCTAGGCTGTGAGCCCGTTATTGGTTAGGGATCGTCTCTAACTGTTGCCAAATTATATTTTCCAAGCGCTTAGTACAGTCAATAAATACAATTGAATGAATGAACGAATGAAAGGGCCTCAATTACCTCATCCGTAAAATGGGGATTGTGACTTTGAGCTGCACCTAGGACACGGACTATGTCCAATCCAATTTTCTTGTATTATAATTATGGTATTTGTTAAGAGCTTACTATATTCCAGACACTGTTCCACATGGGGCTCACAGTCTCAATCTCTGTTCTACAGATGAGGTAACTGAGGCTCAGAGAAATGAAGTGCTTGCCCAAGCTCACACAGAAGACAGGTGGCGGAGCCGGGATTAGAACTCATGACCTGCTGACTTCCAGACCTGTGCTCTATCCACTACACCGTGGTGTTTCCCCATTATGCCATGCTGCTTAATAAAGTGTATACATTTATAATAAATGAATATAAATGAATAATAAATGCCATCTCTGGATACAACGTTACACTGTCCCACTATTTGGGCGTCCATCGAATATTTGAACGGAATCCTTCAAATAATTCCTACAACCTCTCCCAGAGGCATTTCATTAGGGAGAAGTAATGAAACACTGATCCAACGTGAGGAGCTTAATACACAGCCCATTATGAAACTCTAGGGATTGGGTCAACTCCTCAAAGAAAACTTCGTCCCGAGGCTATTTCTAGCCATTCGTGAATGTATGTCTTATCCCTAGTCGTAAAAGTCAGTAAATCAATCAATAGCATTTATTGAACATTTGGTCTGTGCAGAGCAGTGCATTGAGCACTTGGGAGAGTAATAATAATAATGTTGGTATTCGTTAAGCGCTTACTACGTGCCAAACACTGTTCTAAGCGCTGGGGTAGATACAGGGTGATCAGGTTGTCCCCCGTGAGGCTCACAGTCTTAATCTCCATTTTACAGACGAGGGAACTGAGGCACAGAGAAGCGAAGTGACATCATCACAATAATAATTATGCTATGTGTTAAGTGCTTACTATGTGCTGAGCCCTGTTCTAAGCGCTGGGGTAGATACAGGGTAATCAGATTGTCCCATGTGGGGCTCACATTTTTTAATCCCCATTTTTACAGATGAGGTAACTGAGGCCCAGAGAAGTGAAGTGACTTGCCCACAGTCACACGGCTGATAGGTGGCAGAGTGGGGATTCGAACCCATGACCTCTGACTCCCAAACCCGGGCTCTTTCCACCGAGCCACGCTGCTTCGTTAAGTGCTTACCGTGTACCAGGCACACAGGGGTGGAAACGAAACAAATCAGGTTGGACGCCATCCCTGTCCCAGATGGGGCTCACAGTCTCAATCACCATTTTATAGACGAGGTTACTGAGGCACAGTGAAGTGATTTGCCCAAGGTCAAATAGCAGTTAAGAGAGTAGAGTGAAGTGAGCAGACGCCTGCCCTCAAGGAGCTTGAAATCCATAATTATGCCTGTACAGTGAGGACTGGAAGCTCCTTGTGGGCGGAGATTGTACCTACCAACCCTGCTGGTAGTTGGTACCAACTCCCTCCTCACCTCCGCCAAACTGATTCTCTTCCCCTCTTCAAATCCCTACTTAAAGCTCACCTCCTCCAAGAGGCCTTCCCAGACTGAGCTCCCCCCTTTTTCCCTCTGCTCCCTCTACCCGCCCCCCCCTTCACCTCTCCGCAGCTAAACCCTCTTCTCCCCCCCCTTTCCCTCCGCTCCTCCCCCCTCCCGTCCCCTCCCCTCAGCACTGTACTCGTCCGCTCGACTGTCTATATCTTCATCCCCCTATTTATTTTGTTCATGAGATGTACATCACCCTGATTCTATTTATTTGCTATTGTTTTAATGAGATGTTCTTCCCCTTGACTCTATTCATTGCCATCGTTCTCGCCTGTCCGTCTCCCCCGATCAGACCGTAAGCCCGTCAAAGGGCAGGGACCGTCTCTATCTGTTGCCGATTTGTCCATTCCGAGCGCTTAGTACAGTGCTCTGCACATAGTAAGCGCTCAATAAATACTACTGAATGAAAGAACTGTATTCTCCCAAGTGTTTAGTAGACTAGTCTAACAAGATTAAAACATCCAATAAATACCACCGTTTGCCTCATTACCTTTAGGCATGGATCTCTGGCAGATCCTCAATACAACCCGACAGTTTGGTAGAGCTCTTTCTAAAATTTAAGCTAATAAAGCCGCGAAAATATCGGAAGAGCGATTCGCCAAAAAGAGTTAAAGCGTGAGAACCCACGCCGACAGACGCAAACACGAATGAATTTGGTTTTAAGAGATCCTTAAGGAATTAATCATGATTAGCCGCTTAACAGAAGTGCTGCCGTGCGGGGATTGCAATTTGAGATTTCTCCAGTCTTTTCCCTTGACCTTCCCCGGTCACCTTTTTCTATTGCAAATGAAATGTTGCATTTTGCCACAAGCCCCACAGTGTAGCCGAAAAGTGTTTCGAACCAATGTCGTTAGGTAAATTCATTCCTGAAACGTTTGTCTGTTTTAAGTGTGTGTGTGTGGGGGGTGTTTGTGTGGGTGAATGAAAATGCACCACCCTCTGCCCCAGCACCCCAAAAAACACACACACAACACCCCCCCCCGCCTCCTCCCGTCGCCCCGACCCCACCATACCCACTGAGGGGGTAGTCTGGTGTCACCAAGGTCAACTGGATAAGATAAAACGTGGATTAGTGGAAAGAGCCCGGGCATGGGAGTCAGAGGTCATGAGTTCTAATCCCGGCTCCGCCCCTTGTCAGCTTAGTGACCTTGGCCAAGTCACTTCACTTCTCTGTGCCTCAGTTACCTCATCTGTAAAATGGGGATGAAGACTGTGAGCCCTAAGTGGGACAAGCTGATTACCTTGTTTCTACCCCAGCGCTTAGAACAGTGCTTGGCACATAGTAAGCGCTTAACAAAATACCAGCATTATTATAAAAATCCAGGAAAATAAGGAAAAAAATGCAGATAACTTCTGCAGGGCAATTCTCTCAGGAAGAGCAGCCTCCCCGAATACTTCCCAAAAGAACATCTAAAACATTTACTGCATTTTTAAAAATACAGAGTCGCCTTTGTTTCGAGGGTTGTGAAGTAGCTTTGATGCTGGGCAGGCGTATTTTTCTTGCTCCTCAACCGCGTCGCGTGGGGCTACGGAATGATTGGGCTCAAGTTGTTTAAAAAGCAGATAATTCGGGGAGAATAGCAAAACAGACGCGCGCCCGGTGATTGCCATAAAATCGCTTAATGATGTTTGGATTCTTCGGGACAATTTCAAAAGAGCTGAAATGAAGAGGTCGTAGTTTGCTTAGCGGTGAAGAGGGACAGTTTGAGAAACACATGAAGTTGATTCTGGGACAAGCTGAGATCCAAGAACTGTCAGTGCTAACCTGGAAGCGGATATTTGCTCACGACGCTCTGGATACATTATCCCCAACAGTCTGGATACATTACAGAGCCACTGGTATTTTTAGGATCCATTTTTTTCTGGCTGCGGCCGTAACGTGGAATAAGTTACGTCTGTATGAGAGCCCCCACTGAATTTAAAAAATCTTCTTTTTTTCCTTAGACTACGTACTGGGATGCGTACCCCTGTGCTCTGCACACAGTAAGCGCTTAACAAATACCAACATTATTATTAATGAGTGCCTACCACGTGCAAGGCACTGTGCTAAGCCCTTGGGAGAGTACAATAACACAGAGTGGGTTGACATGTTCCCTGCCCACGGGACCTTATAGTCCAGAGGGGAAAACAGACATTAGAACAAATTACGATACGGACATAGTGCTTTGGGGCTGAGAGTGGAGTGAACAATAATAATAATGTTGGTATTTGTTAAGCGCTTACTATGTGCTGAGCACTGTTCTAAGCGCCGGGGTAGATACAAGGTAATCAGGTTGTCCTTCATGAGGCTCACGGTTAATCCCCATTTTACAGATGAGGGAACTGAGGCACAGAGAAGTGAAGTGACTCGCCCACAGTCACACAGCTGACAAGTGGCAGAGCCAGGATTGGAACCCATGTCCTCTGACTCCCAAGCCCGGGCTCTTTCCGCTGAGCCACACTGTTGTTTAAAGGGAACAAATCCAAAAGCAAGCGTGCTACGGAAGTGAGAGGACTTGGGAGAAATGAGAGCTTATTTGGGGAAGTCCTCTTGGAATAGATGTGATTTTCATAAAGCTTTGACGGTGGGGAGACGGGTGGTCTGCCGGATATAGAGGGGAGGGAGTTCCAGGCCAGAGGGAGGTTGTGGGCAAGAGATAGGTGGGGAGATAGAGGAGATGGAGGTACAGTGAATAAATTGGTGTTGGAGGAGGTTATTGTAGGACTCTACAAACAGTAAGCAGTGTGGCCTAGGGAAATCAGAAGGTTCTAATCCTGTTTCTGTCACTTGTCTGTTACGTGACCTTTGGCAACTCACTTAACTTCTCTGTGTCTCATTTACCTCATGTGGAAAATGTGGATTAAGATTGTGAGCCGCCTGAGGGACATGGACTGTGTCCACCCTGATTATCGTGTATCTCCCCTAGTAGAGTGTCTAGCAGAGTAAGCACTTCACAGATACCATAAGAAACAAAAAGTAAGCAGACAACAAATGCCATTGCTCAGATGATCAGTTCATTTTTCTGCACTCTCTGGCTTTCATGATAATAATAATGATGATGGTATTTGTTTAGCACTTACTAATAAGAATAATTATGGTATTTGTTAAGCACTTACTATGTGCAGAACACTCTTCTGAGCGCTGGGGTAGATACAGGGTAATCAGGTTGCCCCACATGGGGCTCACATTTTTTAATCCCATTTTTCCAGATGAGGTAACTGAGGTCAAGAGAAGTTAAGTGACTTGCCCAAGGTCACACAGCAGACAAGGGGCAGAGTCGGGATTAGAACCCAAAACCTCTGACTCCCAAACCCGTGTTCTTTCCACTAAACCACGCTGCTTCTCTATGTGCTTAAAGGTTGGATACAGGAAAATAGAGCAGGACACAGTCCCTGTCTACATGGGACTCACAGTCTTAATCTCCACTTTATAGATGATGCAACTGAGGCACAGAGATGTGAAATAACTTGCCCAGGGTCACACAGAAGACAATTGGTGGAGCTGGGATTAGAACCCATGACCTTTGGACTCCCAGGCCCGTGCTCTGTCCACTAGATGCTTCTTTTCGTCTTAACCTCCGCATCACTTGCCTATGAAGCTGAGATCTCTCTCCGATATCTTGGGCTGAGGAGAGAAGAGGTATGAGCTGAAATCCTGGAAGAAATTGAGAACCAAAATATCTGGAAAAGCTTTTGATGTAAAATGAACCTGGCACTGTGAGCCCTGGGCCGCTCTATCAGTAAAAAGAGGGAAGGAAATACTCTCCAGTAATAATTGAATCAATCAATGGAATTGAGTGCTTACTCTGTGCAAAGCTCTGTAACGAGCACTTGGGAGAGTATATTAGAGAAGGCAGAAACGATCCTTGCCTTCAAGGAGTTTATAATCTGGATGCAGGAAGGGGATAACAAAAATATAAAATCAGCGGTGCCTAGATTATATTTAGATTAGTTTTAGATTAGATTAGATTTAGACATACCCAAGGGGTGGGTTAGTCCAAAGTAGACAGGCCCAGCCGTCGATATATATCAGTCAGTCGTATTTATTGAGAGCTTACTATGTGCAGAGCACTGAACTAAGCTTGGAAGAATACAACACAACAACATAACAGACACAATCCCTGCACCCAGTGAGCTAACAGTTCCCGCAAAGCAGGCCAGTATGGCTAAGAAAGTCATTTTTCCCTGAAACTCCTTCAGGGCAGGGATCATGCCAAGTAATTCCGGTGTAGGATCCCAAAGGTTTAGTACAGTGCTCTGCACATTGAATGTGCTCAAAAAGTAATAATAATAATGTTGGTATTTGTTAAGCACTTACTATGTGCCGAGCACTGTTCTAAGCGCTGGGGTAGACACAGGGGAATCAGGTTGTCCCACATGGGGCTCACAGTCTTAATCCCCATTTTACAGATGAGGTAACTGAGGCACCGAGAAGTTAAGCGACTTGCTCAAAGTCACACAGCTGACAAGTGGCCGAGCCGGGATTCGAACCCATGACCTCTGACTCCAAAGCCCGCGCTCTTTCCACTGAGCCACGCTGTTTCTCTTCGACTCTTTTGATGGGCAGATTTTGGTATCCACAGTGCGGACAAACTCTTATTTCTGGCGAGGATGGATACTGCAGTGTTGCTCTGTCCCTGTGCGTGATTGGAGGATCAAATACGTAGGGGTGGGGGGACGGGGATATGTTTGCTGGTACTGTTTAGACCCCCCAAACCCAGAACATCATAAATTGGCACTCAATAAATGCCAATACTGGTTTGGACATTTTTCCTATGTCTCTCACCCCCACCTGCTCAGCCTCACCCTACAAGAAACGGTCAAATTTGACTTGTTCAGTTTCAAACTTCCAAATCCACGTGGGGTGGAAATGTTACTGCAAAGTTTCAAGTTATTTTTCTTATGTGCAGCTTGGAAAAGAGCAGAGATATTAACTAATCACTAGTATTCATTGACTGCTTATTCTATGCAGAGCCCTGTATTAAGAGCTTGGGAGAACACGGGAGAGTTAGTGATCCCTGCCCTCAGGGGCAAACACCTTAATGAGAGATTACGTACAAAAAAGAAATGTGTCGCATGCTCTTCCATCTCTTTGAGATCAGAATGAAGAGAAGCCAAGATTGGGTAGCTTCAAGGGGAAGAATTAGCCATTTTCATTGTTGCGATGAGCTATTCGCCCCTTACGGATTTTTGAAGGAGTTGTGTTCTGGCAGAGAAGCACTGGGAAAAATCAGGCATCTGAATTGTATATAGAAGAGAAATGGCACCACTGGAGCAATGTAAAAGGTGCGAACCTATTTCAATATGAGGTTTATGTTGTCTATGCTCATTATATTTTTGAATAATGGGTTTCTGTGCGTGCAGTGGACTCTAATGGAGTTTGGGAGTTGGTGTGTTCATGCACACACCAGGCAGAGAATGAGAGACAGAGACTGAGAAATAGAGAGGGACATAGAGAAAGAGAGATAGGCAGAGATGGGTTACGATAAGGAAAAGAAGAAATAGCATGAAATCAGGAAAGAGAATAAAATTGCTTCCCACATCAGAAAACCTATCTTTGGAGTGACATCTTTTAAGCTAATGTAGGGGAGGTAGGGGTGACCCCATTATTTAAAGCATTTCAAATGAAGCTTGACAAGGCATCTCTCCAAAGGGATGATCTTTAGCAAATTGACATCGAGTCATTTCTGATTCATTGTAACTTTATGGGTACATTTTCTCCACCACGTCCTATCTTCTGCCATAATCCATAACCTTGCTAACGCTTCTTCCGTTATCCTTATGGTCTCTATTCATCTAGCTGCTGTTCTGCCTTTTCCACGTTTTCTCTGGACCTTTCCTGGCGTTAGTGTCTTCTCTAGAAAATAAATCCTACTGATTATGTGGCCAAAATATACTAATCTTAGTGGAGCCATTCGGCTCCAATGTGGCTTAATTTGCTCCAAAATCCATCTGTTTGTTTTTCGGGCCGTGCATGGCATTTGCCAAAGCCTTCTCCAGTACCACATTTCAAAATAATTGATGTTTTCTCTCTCCTGCTTTTTCCACTGTCCAGCTTTCAGATCCATACAGCGTCACTGAAAATCACAATAGACATTTAATAATAAGGCAAAGAAAGTCAAGGTTTTGGTCAGTCTAGCTGTGATTACTGAGCACACCAAGACCAACCAGGTCTGTAGGAAATCGCCAAAGGAGAAAAAAAAAAAACTGGCGCTGGCTAATGGAAGGTGCATTACAGTCACTATGAGATTGGTTAGGGATAGGGTTTGCTCCCCTTTCAAACTCTCATGGATAAAGATGAAACAAACTTTGTATGTAGATTCCATAGCAACATGCTAGTAAATGACTTTGCCTTGTTCTTAAAATGCATAGTTGAAAACTTTAAGCAGTAGAAAGTATCCTTGTTGGTGAATAGAAAATATATTCTCTCTTTCTCTCTCTCTATAATATATATAAATATATGATACATATATTATATAAAAAATACATATATTTTAATACATCCTAATACATTTAATATATTTATAGAAAATCTTTTTTCTCAGCTCCTCCATGAGGCCTTCCCTGATTAAGCCTTCTTTTCCCAGACTCTCCCGCCCTTGACATATGCATAACGTCACTGCCTTGTCCCGGAAACTGGGCCTGGATGTGCATACGGCCAGGACGCTTATTACCGCAGTCTCAGATTCGCTTCCTCCTGAGGACCAGGACCTTTTTTAAAAAACAAAAATTAGTGGCGTTTGTTAAGTGCTTACTATGTGCCAGGCACTCTTCTAAGCACTGGGGTAGATATGAGTTAATCAGGTTGGATACAGTCCGTGTCCCCAGTGAGTCTCACAATTTAAATCCCCATTTTCCAGATGAGGTAACTGAGGCACAGAGAAGTTAAGTGACTTGCCCACATTGACAAAAGCACTCAATAAACACCACTGATTGATAAGAAAACAAGGAGAGTAACAACATTTTCTCTCACACTGTGTAAAACTGAGTGCCCAGCTCCATCACCCCTTTTTCGTTTATGCCTAACAATAATTGTGCTACTTATGTGCCAAGCACTGTTCTAAGCATTGGTGTAGATAATAATAGTAATGCTAATAATGGTATTTGCTAAAAGCTTACTATTGAGAAAGAGCGTGGCTCAGCGGAAAGAGCCCGGGCTTGGGAGTCAGAAGTCATGGGTTCGAATCCCAGCTCTGCCACTTGTCAGCTGTGTGACTGGGGGCAAGTCCCTTCACTTCTCTGGGCCTCAGTTACCTCATCTGTAAAAATGGGGATTAAAAAATGTGAGCCCCATGTGAGACAATCTGATTACCCTGTATCTACCCCAGTGCTTAGAACAGTGCTCTGCACATAGTAAGCGCTTAACAAATACCAACATTATTATTATTATTATTATTTGCCTGCCACTGAGCTCATCTAAGCACTGAACTAAGCGCTGGGGTGGATAAAAGCAAATTGATTTTTAGATAGAAAAATTATATCTTATTTTATGCATTAGATTAAAAATGAGGCACAGAGAAGTGAAGTGGTTTGCCCTAGGTGACACAGCAGATATGTAGCTACAAGTTAATCAGGTTGGACACAGTCCCTGTCCCCCATGGGGCTCACGTTCGTATCCCCATTTTCCAGACGAGGCACAGAGAAGATAAGCGACTTGCCAAAAGTCACACAGCAGGCATCGGGAGGAGTCAGGTTTAGAACCCACGACCTTCTGACTCCCGGGCCCGTGCTCTATCCACTAAGCCACACTGCTTCTCATTTATAGGCGAACTGCCTCTGCCAATAATCTGGAGTTGGGAGCGATCGTTGCCCTGGGTCTGCCCTACCTCCAGGAATAGTTTTCTTCAGCGGATGGAGAACGGAGCTGCGCCCTTAGCCCAGGGTAGGGAGCCTGCGTTTCTTCTTTCAGGCCACACGACTGTGTTTAGCAGATGAGGTGTCTGTTTATAATTAAAAGAGGTCATGGCTGTTAGAGGTGCACTTGTCATTCCTACAGTTTCACTGGACCCTCCTTCAGCAGACCGCGTGCATCAAAGAAACGGCAACAATAAACATCGATTTCCACTTTATGGGAGAGGTACGTTGGTTTATATTCCAACTATTGAACCCCGTGAAGGCAGAAGACGGCCTACGGAACCCGAGAATTTCCCCACAGGGAAGGTGAGACGAGAGCCCAGTCGAAACCCACCAGAGCGTCCATCGAAAGGAAGCCAGCCGATAGCCACGTGGGGGATTCTGCGTTAATTCCAAAATGAAATGATCTTTGCCTCTTCGATCAAAACTGAGCAATCACTGATGGAAATGATCCAGTTTGCAGAGAAAACAAATCTCTTCGCTGTCCAAAATAGGACAAAAAAACCCAACCCAAAACTGTCCTTCAGTGTGAGATAAATCCCTTTCCAGCTTCACACAGAGAGGGTAAAAGGGGAGTGCATCAGTCACTGTACTTACTGAGCGCCTACTGTGTTCAGAGTACTAAACACTTGAGAGAATACAATAAAACAGAGTTAATAGACACGTTCCCTGTCCGTGATGAGTTTACACTGTAGAAGAGAGTGTGTGTACACTGTTACCACAGAAAAGATCTCTTGTTTATAACAGAAACCTCCCATCTGTGTCTTTAAACAAAAGGCAGTCCTACTCCCGAGTTCACAGTTCAGTGTTCCCCGGCTCAAAGATTAAGCCAAAGTTTTACTCTCTGCAGTTTCAACAGCTGGACCCACGGACCAACTCCACTTTCGACCTTACAGCCGGGTGTCAAGATGGCATTTGCAACAGATGAGATATGGAGAGTGATTAATCCATCATATTTACTGGGCATTCATTGTGTTCAAGGCACTGTAGCTGCCTCATCTATGAAATGGGGATAAAGACGGTGAGCCCCATATGGGACCGCGACTATGTCCAACCTGATTTGCTTGTATCTACCCCGGCCCTTAATATGCACTTAACGCTTACTAATAAGCGCTTAACGAATACCATGATGATTATTATCAAGTGCTTGGGAGAGTACCCTATAATAATATAACAGAGAAGGTAGAGATGTTCTCTATACGCAATGAACTGATAGTCTGGAGGGGGAGAAAGACATTAATATCAATCGATATATTAAGAATATGTACATAAATGAAGGGAGGGGTGAATCAAGGAAGCAAATCCAAATGCAAGCAAAGCTTCAGAAACAGATTCTCCTGTTTGGACCTCTGTATAGCCATGCTTGCCTCTATCTGGTGCAGTTGAGAAGAAGCATGGCCTAGTGGACAGAGCATGGGCCTGGGCGTCAGAGGACCTGGGTTCTAATCCTGGCCCTACCACTTGCTTGCTGTGTCAACTTGGACAAGTCGCTTAACTTCTCTGTGCCTCAACTACAAAATGATTAAATCCTCCCTACAACTTAGACTGTGAGCCCATGTGTTACAGGGACACACGGGAGGGGGTTCCAAGATGGGGGGAATAGCATGAGAAAAGGTCAGAGACCCAACCTCTCACCCACATCCCGCCTCTGGCCTGGAACACCCTCCCTCCTCAAATAGGACAATCACTCTTCTCCCGTTCAAAGCCTAATTGAAGGCACATCTCCAAGAGGTCTTCCGTCCTCCCCTCTCTCTCTTTTCCCACTCTCTCCTGCATCGCCCCGACGTGCTCCCTTTGTTCTCCCCCCCCCCCAGCCCCACAGCACCTATGTACATAGCGTAATTTATTTATATTAATGTCCGGTTCCCGCACTCGAGACCATAAGCTCGTTGGGGGCAGGGAATGTGTTCGTTTATTGTTATACTCTACAAGAGCTTCATGCAGTGTTCTCGATAAATATGATTTCATGAACGAATGAGTCGAGTGCGAGGTATTGCTTATACGGTAGAGTTTCTGGGAGCAAAGAGAGCGAGTTGAGGAAGAGCGTATTGCAATATGCTGCCGTCTGGTCTGCTTGCTCACTGTACTCTAATCACCGGAGAGATACGACTGGTGAGGGTAGGAGTGAGAATCACATGGAGCAAATAACTGACTTCACTGGATAGGAGAAGCAGCCTGGCCTAGTGGAAAAGGCACAGGCCTGGGAGTCAGAAGGACCTGGAGTTTTTTGTTTTTTTTGGTATTTGTTAAGCGGTTACTATGTGCAGAGCACTGTTCTAAGTGCTGGGGTAGACACAGGGGAATCAGCTTGTCCCACGCGGGGCTCACAGTCTTAATCCCCATTTTACAGATGAGGTAACTGAGGCACAGAGAAGTGAAGTGACTCGCCCACAGTCACGCAGCTGACGAGTGGCAGAGCCGGCAGTCGAACCCATGACCTCTGACTCCAAAGCCCGGGCTCTTGCCACTGAGCCACGCTGCTTCTCTGACCAGGCTCCACCACTCGTCTGGTCTATAACCTCAGGCAAGTCACTTACCTTCTTTGTGCCTCAGTTACCTCATCTGTAAAATGGGAATTAAGACAGTGAGCCTCAAGTGGGACTTGGACTATGTCCAACTTGAATCGCTTGTATCTACTCCAGTGCTTAGTACAGTACCCGGCACCTAATAAGCATTTAACAAATACCAGAAACCAAAAAAAAAAAAATCGATTCCTCAGATTCTTGTCCCTGACAACTCAGGACTGAGACTCATCTGTCATTCCCCACAGGAGACTCCATCATCTATCAGATGGGAGGTCGGTATTATCCATTTTCATTCATTTGACAAACATATCCTCCAGGGAGTCAGGGTGACCTAATTGAAAGAACGTGGTCCTGGCAGTCTGAATAGCCAGATCCTAGCCCACTAATGATAATGTTGGTATTTGTTAAGCGCTTACTATGTGCCGAGCACTGTTCTAAGTGCTGGGGTAGACATAGGGGAATCAGGTTGTCCCACGTGGGGCTCACAGTCTTAATCCCCATTTTACAGACGAGGGAACTGAGGCACAGAGAAGTTAAGTGACTTGCCCACAGTCACACAGCCGACAAGTGGCAGAGCTGGGATTCGAACTTATGAGCCCTGACTCCAAAGTCCGTGCTCTTTCCGCTGAGCCACGCTGCTTCTCTACTTATCTACTTGTTTTGTTAATAATAATAATGTTGGTATTTGTTAAGCGCTTACTATGTGCTGAGCACTGTTCTAAGCGCTGGGGTAGACACAGGGGAATCAGGCAGAGCCACTTGTCTGTCTGTTGTCTGTCTCCCCCTTCTAGACTGTGAGACCGTTGTTGGGTAGGGATTTTCCCTATCTGTTGCCAAACTGTACTTTCCAAGAGCTTAGAACAGTGCTCTGCACACAGTAAATGCTCAATAAATATGACCGAATGAATGAATACGGTGTGTACTTGAGTAAGTCACTTAACCTCTCTGGGCTTCAGTTTCCTCATCTCAGTCAATCAATCAACCATACTTATTGAGTGCTTACTGTATACAGAGCACTGGACTAAATGTTTGGAATAGAACAATAAAGCAATATAATCTTCCCTCCCAAACCCTGTCCTCTCTCTGACTCCCCTGTCACAATGGACAGCACTACCATCCTTCCCGTCTCACAGGCCCACAACCTTGGTGTCATCCTTGACTCCGCTCTTATTCGCCCCACACATCCAATCCGTCACCAACGCCCGCCGGTCTCACCTTCACGGTATCGTCAAGATCCGCCCTTTCCTCTCCACCCAAATGGCTATTTTACTGTTACAGGCTCTCATAATATCCCGGCTGGATTACCGCGTCAGCCTCCTCTCTGATCTCCCTTCCTCCTGTCGCTCCCCACTCCAGTCTATTCTTCATTCTGCTGTCCGGATCATCTTCCTACAGAAGCGCTCTGGCCATGTCACTCCCCTCCTCAAAAACCTCCACTGGTTGCCTATCAACATTTGCAAGAAACAAAAACTCCTCACTCTTGGCTTCAAAGCTCTTCATCGCCTTCCCCCTTCCTCCTCACCTCTTTTCTCTCTTGCTACTGCCCACCCCGTACGCTCCTCTCCTCAGCTGCTCACCTCCTCACCGTCCCCCATTCGCACTTGTCCCGCCATCGATACCTGAAACCACGTCCTCCCGCTGTCACGGAACGGCCTCCCTCCTTACCTCTGTCAAACTAACTCTCTTCCCCTCTTCAAAGCCCTACTGAGAGCTCACCTTCTCCAGGAGGCCTTCCCAGACTGAGCTTCTCCTTTCCCTCTGCCCACCCCCCGCCCTCCGCTCTTCCCCCTTCCCCTGCCCTCAGCACTCTGCTTAGTTGTATACATTATTTATTACCCTATTTATTTTGTTAATGAGGTGTATATCTCCAGGATTCTCTTTATCTCGATGATGATGTCTTGTTTCGTTTCGTTCTGTTTTGTTTTGCTGTCTCCCCCATTTAGACTGTGAACCTGTTATTGGGCAGGGATTGCCTCTGTTGCCGAATTGTACATTCCGAGCGCTTAGTACAGTGCTCTGCACATAGTTAGTGCTCAGTAAATACTACTGAATGAATATAACAGACACCTTCCCTGTCCACGACAAGCTTACAGTCTAGCAGGGAAGACAGACAATAATATAAATAGATAAATAACAGATATGTATTTAACTGCCGTGGGGCTGGGGTCGGGGGGTGAATAAAAAGAGAAAGTCACGACAAAGCAGAATGAAGTGGATGGTTGATCATAAAATAATGACAAAAAACCGGTTCTCCCTCCCTCTTAGACCTTAGCCCAAGGTGAGATAGGTGAGATAGGGACTCTGTCCAATCTGATTATCAATCAATCAATCAATAGTATCTACTTACTCCTTACTTGTGAAGAGCACTCAACTAAGTGCTTAGGAGGGTGCGGTACAAGAGTCGGTAGACACTTTTCCTGCCCAAAATAAGCTTTCAGTTTAGAGAGGCGAGCAGACATTAATATACTTAAATGCATCGTGGATATGTACTGAAGTGCAATAGGGCCGAAGATGTGATGAATACCAAGTCCCCAAAGGATAGAGATCCAAGAGCATCTACCCAAAAACTTACTATAGTGCTTGTTACCCAGTATTTATTAACCATGTACTATCATTATCCCCGGGTACTCCTTTACAGCAGTAAGAATCGAGCGACTTGTCCACATTCGTAGAAATGGGAATGTCTCATGGAAGTTCAAGATATGAAATATTCCTTTCCATTCTCTAACTGCAGAATGACCTCTTGAAAGTATCACAGAAGAGAGGAAATGTTGTTGGCCTGGAAATCCAATGATTTAGCGTCCTACCTCTCTGTACTGCTTCCGTGTGTTCCACCCCGCAAGATTTCACTGGTATGGAGAAGAGACTTCCCAAACGGACTAGCAAAATAAAGTTCAGTTAAAAACACATTGATATGATTCAACGGAACAGGTAAATAACACTGTTCAGTGATATCATTCTCTCTCTCTCTTTCTCTATATATAATATATATCGATAAGCAGTGTTATTTAACTGAATTCATTTATACATACATATATATATGTTTGCATATATGTGTGTGTGTGTATTTAGGTTTTTTTCTTTACACACACACACACACACACACACATAAATCTTACTAGAAATGCCAGTATGGTCTCTCAAGATACAAAACTATTGATTTTGATGAGATGAGGATCAGATCCAAGCCTGAAGACTTGAGGAATTCATGTGAATTCTTTCTATGACAAAAATGCATCAGATTCCATTCATAGGCTAATCTTACATCTCCTTCATGGCTATGAACTCAGTTTAGCTATCTTTTGTGATTTTTTTTTTTAAAAGGAGCTGGGGAGAGATTGCAGTGTTATTAACCTTCCTAAAGTTTAATGTTTTAATTTATTGATTGTAAAATTCAATTCACCATTGGATTTAAAATCCTTCACAGATTACTTTGGAATCCCTTTACTAGCCGGGCAGTAAAACTATGACTGCACCTAAAAATGTTGTTAATATTAAGTCTAGAATCCCACTTATTTCCCTATAAAAAGAACTTCTTTGTACCCTGGCCTTTTATTGCTTCACCCACTTTGTTTGCATAAGGGATTTCTACCTTTTGTCATTGGACTTAATCCTTCTAATCTGGTAAAGATGGATAATTAGTTTAGCTCTTTTCATCATTAACTGCAAACCACAAGACAGAACAGTTAAACTCCAACAGTCTTTAGCATTCCTGAAGTAAATGGGACCCATGAAATGCATCTTCCCTCTATTCCCGCCCTTCCACCACAGAATGCTTCCCTCCATCTCAGAGATGGGGGGACAGGGCCCTCTGTAGGCCTCCCCCATTTTATTCCGGGTGTCACGGGGCCCCTGCCTGCCCTTTCCACCTTGGTGGGTTAAGAGAAAAAAAGCAACATCGAGAGGCCTTCCAACTTATTCTCTTACTCTTACATACTGTCTCTCCCTTCTGTATTGCCTGTGCGTTGGATTTAAAACCCTTAAGTACTTGCTATTCACCTCACTCTCAGCACCACAGCTCTTACGCCCATACCGATAATTTATTTTAAAATCCATCACCCCCCCTAGATACCCACCTCTTGAGAAGCGCCTTGGCCTAGTGGAGTCAGAAGGATCTGGCTCTGCCACAGCTCTGCTCCGTGTGACCTTAGGCAAGTCACTCAACTTCTCTGGACCTCAGTTACATCATCTGTAAAATGGGGATTAAGGCTGTGAGCCCTCTGTGGGACAGGGACTGTGTCCAACTTGATCAATTTATATCTACCCCTGAGCTTAATACAATTCTTGGCCCATAGTGAGCCCTTAACAAGTACCATAATAATAATTATTAGTAATAATACCGGTATTTGTTAAACGCTTACTACGTGCAGAGCACTGTTCTAAGCGCTGGGAGGATACAAGGTGATCAGGTTGTCCCACGTGGGGCTCACAGTCTTCATCCCCATTTTACAGATGAGGGAACTGAGGCACAGAGAAGTGAAATGACTTGTCCAAAGCCACACAGCTGACAACTGGTGGAGCCGGAATCAGAACTCATGACCTCTGACTCCTAATAATAATAATGTTGGTATTTGTTAAGCGCTTACTATGTGCTGAGCACTGTTCTCAGCACTGGGGTAGATACAGGGTAATGAGACCGTCCCATGTGGGGCTCACATTTTTTAATCCCCAATTTTACGGCTGAGGTAACTGAGGCACAGTGAAGTGAAGCGACCTGCCAAGTTACACAGCAGATAAGTGGCGGAGCGGAGATTAGAACCCACGACCTCTGACTCCCAAGCATGTGCTCTTTCCACTGAGCCACGCTGCTTCTCTAAACTTATTCATCGTCTAAATTATTAAACTGTAAGCTCCTAGTGGGCAGGAAACATGTCTACCAACTCTGATGTATTGTATTTTCCCAAGCTTAATACAATGCTCTGCCCAGAGTAAGCACTCGGTGAATAGCATTGATTAAGTGAGTGAAGCTCTGGAAGCTCTGCAGAGGTAACAGAAAAACAAAGAAGTCTTTCGGCAGATGCTCCAAAGATGTCAAGAGTCCACAGCGCGAGTGTAAACATCAAGTGGGAAAAAGTAAGTGGAAAGAGAAGATTTTGAAAACCTAGCCTTCCCCCAGCCAAACAACTGCTCAACGCTCTTGCCCGTTCCAACCTCGGGATCAGTCTTAAACCCTTCTTTGTCTTGCCGCCCAGAAGCCCAGAAGTCAACAGATCTGGATTTTTTTTTTCCCCTTAGAAAGCACTGCACTGGTGATAGGTAAAATATGAGACCTCAGTGCACCTCCTGAGAGAATCATCTTTCTGATGACCTCTGCTTGAACCCTTAAATTCTTAAATCCCCTTTTCAAAACCCTACTGAGAGCTCACTTCCTCCAAGAGGCCTTCCCAGACTGAGCTTCCCCTTTTCCCTCTGCTCCCCCTCTACCCTTCCCTTCATCTCCCCTCAGCTAAGCCCTCTTTTTCCCCCTTTCCCTCTGCTCCTCCCCCTCTCCCTTCCCTTCCCCTCAGCACTGTGCTCGCCCGCTCAACTGTATGTATTTTCATTACCCTATTTATTTTGTTAAGGAGATGTACATCACCTTGATTCTATTTATTTGCTATTATTTTCATGAGATGTTCATCCCCTTCATTCTATTTATTGCTATCGTTCTCGTCTGTCCGTCTCCCCCGATTAAACCGTAAGCCCGTCAAAGGGCAGGGACTGCCTCTGTTACCGATTTGTACATTCCAAGCGCTTAGTACAGTGCTCTGCACATAGTAAGCGCTCAATGCTATTGAATGAAAGCAGTTTAGAAGTCTAAGTCTGATCAAACGCCCCCTTAGCTTGGCTTCATCTGGAAAAAAAAATACAAGCCCACCTCAGAAGAAAAACAGGCTGGTTTTACATTTAAGTTGCAGAGCAAGAACAAAAAGGATATGGGGAGGCTGTTGATGAGAAGGGAATTGCTGCATGGTAATAGTAAATGTTAGTCTTTCAGGAGCAAGACTGTGTAGAAAATGTAATTATGACTAAGGCATGAGAAAATTTCAAAATAATTGGCCAAAAGGTAGCACAGTCGGATGAAACTCGTATGATTCACCCTATCTTAGTTATTACGGGAGCAGAAACAGTATTCAGAAGTCACATCAGAGGCAAATCCCTAGTCAGTGGTTATCTTTTATGGGAATTATTCTGCAGTGGAAGGGTAACTTCATATTCCTCTACCCAGTTGGTTAAGAAAAGCTATTTGATTGAAATAATGCATGAATTCACCTGGAAAGATTGCCAACTATTTCTAATGGGAGCATTTGGAATGTCCACAACAATGTATCCTTTGACTTCAAGTTTCAAGGGCTCCCAAGATTTCCTTGATAATTTGTAGTAAATATTGACGTTGGCTTTGCTTCATTTGTGGCATTTACCTCTTGGGGTCAATGAATCCTGGTGTCCCTCTGGAAAGGACTCCCGATCTGTGTATCATTTGACACAGAGCCCCAGACTCGAAGAAGTTTCCTGCCTTTCAAGTCCTTATTTTTATTTTATTTTTTTTAATTTCAAGCCGTTGATTCCTCTGTTATGGGCTGCAAATCCCATCCTCCTGGGTCTCTTTGCTCACCAACTTTGCCCTGATGACTCCTTTGCACAAACACATTTCAGGGTTATGAGTAAAATTTCTCTGAGGTGGGAATGAAAGGTACCACTAATCGCTACTGCAGAATTCTCCAAGAATGTCCTCTTACCGTCTGGGTGAATGGAATTGTTTTTCGGTGCTACTGTGGATCGGAACCACCTTTCTGTCTTAATTTGAGATTGAGTAATAGTTTAAAGCTGTTTTATGAGGGAGGGAAAATTCTGCAAATTTCAAAACAACAACACACCTAATGTTCATTCATTCCATCATATTTATTGAGCGCTTACTTTATTGTGTGCAGAGCACTGTACTGAGCGCTTGGAATGTGCATTTCGGCAACAGAGACGATCCCTGCCCAACAACGGGGTCTTCCGAAAGGGGAAAGGGGCTCGGATCTAATTCAGGAACGTGATTTTTTTTTTACCCCCATTAGAGATTTCACCCAAATTTGAAGGGCTTGAGGCACACGCATGTTATCAAATCTGCTAAGTACTCAATCATTCAGTGGTATTTATTAAGCACCTACTGTTTGCAGAACGCTATACGAAATGCTTTGGAGAATACAACAGATCAATAAATAGTACTTAATGAATGCTTACTGTGTGCAGAGCAGTGTACTAAGTGCTTAGGAGAGTATGGTACAGCAGAGTTGGAAGGCATGTTCCCTGCCCACAATGAACTTAAAGTCTAAAGAGGGAGATGGACATTAATAGAAATAAATGAATTTCGGATACGTACATAGGTGCTGTGGGCCTAAAAGTGGGGTGAATAAAGGGTACAAATCTAAGACGCAGAAGGCCGTGGTAAAAGAGGAGATGAGATCCTGGCTGGAGAAAGCCTTTTGGAGGAGATGTGCATTCAATAAGGCTTTGAAGATGGGGAGAGTGATCATATAGAGAAGCAGCGCGGCTCAGTGGAAAGAGCCCGGGCTTGGAAGTCAGAGGTCATGGGTTCAAATCCCGGCTCCGCCACTTGTCAGCTGTGTGACTGTGGGCAACTCACTTAACTTCTCTGTGCCTCGGTTACCTGGTCTGTAAAATGGGGATGAAGACTGTGAGCCTCATGTGGGACGACCTGATTGCCTTGTATCTCTCCCAGCTCTTAGAACAGTGCTCTGCACATAGTAAGCGCTTAACAGATACCAACATTATTATTATTACTATTATTAAAAGAGGGAGATCCAGGCCGGATGCAAGATGTGGGCGAGGGGTGGGTGGCGAGATAGAAGAGACTGAGGTACAGTGAGGAGGTTGAAATTAGGAGTGAAGTGTTCGGTCTGGGTTGGAATAGGAAATTGGAATAGGAGAGCAGCAAGGTAGGGCAGGATTGAGTGCTTTAAAGCTGATGGTAAAGAGTTTCTTTTTTATGTGGAGGTGGATTGGCAATCAATGGAGGCTCTTAATAATAATAATAATAATAATGAGGGTATGTGACAAAGCTTATTATGTGTACCGGGCACTGTACTAAAAACTGGGGTGGATAGAGCGGGACACAGTCCCTGTCCCATGTGGGGTGCGTGTTCTCAATCCCATCAGAGAGGCGGCATGGTCTAGTGGATAGAGCCTGGAGGCAGAAGATCTTGGGTTCTAATCCCGGTTCTGCCACTTGTCTTCTGGCTGACCTTGGGCAAATCACTTCACTTCTCTGGGCCTCGGGTTCCTCAACTGTAAAATGGGGATTAAGACTGTGAGCCCTATGTGGGACAGGGACTGTGTCCAACCTGATTATCTCGTATCCACTCCAGTGCTTAGAACAGTGCCTGGTACATAGCACTTAACAGATGCCATTATTATTACTATTTTACTGATGAGGTAACTGAGGCATAGAGAAGTGAAATGACATGCCAAGGTCACGCGGCAGACGAGAAGCAGCGAGGTGTACCGGATGGAGCATGGGTCTGGGAGTCAAAAGGTCATGGGCTCTAATTCTGGCTCCGCCACTTGTCTGCTGTTTGATCTTGGGCAAGTCACTTAACTTATCCGTGCCTCAGTTACCTCATCTGTAAAATGGGGAGCGAGACTGTGAGCCCCAAAGACTGTCTCCCCCGATTAGCCTGTAAGCCCTCCAATGGGCAGGGATTCTCTCTCTCTGTTGCTGAATTGTACATTCCAAGCGCTTAGTAGAGTGCTCTGCACATAGTAAGCGCTCAATAGATACTATTGAATGAATGAATGATAAGGACTGTGATCAACTACCAATTTGCTCAGTATGGTGCCTGGCAAGTAGTAAGCACTGAACAGATACCAGAATATTATTATTATGATTTAGTGACACCCAGGCTCTCGTTCTTCTACTAGACCATAATGCATGGACAGAAGAGTTTTGTAGAAAAATGATCCAGGCAGCAGTAGGAAGCGGACTGGAGTGGGGAGAGACAGGAGGACTGGAGGTCAGCAAGGAGACTGTTGCAAGTAATAAAGACGAGACAGGATAATTGATTGGATTAAAGTGATAGCCTTTTGGTTAGAGAGGAAAGACCAAATTTTAGCGATACTGTGAAGGTTAAATTGACAGGATTTGATGACAGGTTGAATACGTGTGTTGAGCGGGAGAGATGAGTCCTTGCCTCATCCTACCCCCCCTCCCCCGTAGTGTACATGTAGTGTAGTGTAGATAACACTGTAGATAACCTTGCCCCTTCCTACCTCTCCTCCCTTCTCTCTTTCCACCACCCACCCCGCACGCTCCGCTCCTCCGCCGCCCACCTCCTCACCGTCCCTCGGTCTCGCCCATCCCGCCGTCGACCCCCGGGCCACGTCCTCCCGCGGTCCCGGAACGCCCTCCCTCCTCACCTCCGCCAAACTGATTCTCTTCCCCTCTTCAAAACCCTACTTAAAACTCACCTCCTCCGAGAGGCCTTCCCACACTGAGCTCCTCTTCTCCCTCTACTCCCTCTGCCATCCCCCCTTTACCTCTCCGCAGCTAAACCCCCTTTTTCCCCTTTTCCCTCCGCTCCTCCACCTCTCCCTTCCCATCCCCACGGCACTGTACTCGTCCGCTCGACTGTATATATTTTCGTTACCCTATTTATTTTGTTAATGAATTGTACATCGCCTCGATTCTATTTAGTCGCCATCGGTTTTTACGAGATGTTCTTCCCCTCGACTCTATTTATCGCCATCGTTCTCGTCCGTCCGTCTCCCCCGATCAGACCGTAAGCCCGTCAGACGGCAGGGACCGTCTCTATCTGTTGCCGACTTGTTCATCCCAAGCGCTTAGTACAGTGCTCTGCACATAATAAGCGCTCAATAAATACTATTGAATGAATGAATGAATGAATGATGGAAAGAAGTCTGTCTAGACTATAAGCTCCCAGGGGGCAGAGATCATATCTACCAATTCTACTGCATTGTACTCTCCTAAGCATTTAGTTCAGTGTTGGGAACATAACAGGTTAATAATGTTGGTATTTGTTAAGCGCTTACTATGTGCAGAGCACTGTTCTAAGCGCTGGGGTAGACACAGGGGAATCAGGTTGTCCCACGTGGGGCTCCCAGTCTTAATCCCCATTTTACAGATGAGGGAACTGAGGCACAGAGAAGTTAAGTGACTTGCCCACAGTCACCCAGCTGACAAGTGGCAGAGCTGGGATTCGAACTCATGAGCCCTGACTCCAAAGCCCGTGCTCTTTCCACTGAGCCATGCTGCTTCTCTCATTGATTGATTAGGTGACTAGGTGTCCGAATGTGCTCGGAGTCTAAATACAAGGTATCGAAGCTGCCGATTCCTTCCCTTTTCCCATCACACAGTTCCTTTCCACCCACAGGACTTCCCCATAGATAGCGGGGGGAGGGAAGAAGGGCAAAATATGGCCCACGTATTACGTCTTGGGGACCCTCTGCCTGCCCCTCTCCATTCCAGCTCTTCTTCAAACTACTGCTAGATTGTAGCCTCCCTGGGGGCAGGAATTGGGTCTACTTATTCTAATGCGCTCACCCAATTTGTTGCCGAGTAGCACTTTCCAAACGCTTAGTACAGTGCTCTGCACACAGTAAGCGCTCAATAAATATGATCGAATGAATGAAATTCTTAGTAGAGTGCTCTGCACACTGTAAGTGTTCAATAAATGCCATCGATAGATGAACATCCTCAATCCATAGTATTTTCCGGACACCCGTAGTGTTACAGAGCACTGTACAGAGTGTGGGAGAATACAATAAAATAATTAGACACGCATGATCTCTGCTCTTTAGGAACTTGCAAATTGACAGGGGAGACAACTGTTGGAAGTAAATTACAGATAGAAGGAAGTAATAGACTATAAAGATATGTACATAGGTGCTCATAATTTCCCACAGCACTTAACTGCTTATTTGGCAGGAAAGTGCTTAGTATCTTGGGAGTTGGAGAAGACAAAAGGCGGAGGGAGGGGATAAAAATTAAACCGACATGACCTACTGGAGGAGGTGGGATTTCACCAGGACTTTGAAGATGGGGAGGGCTGAGGCCTGCTGGGTATTGAGGGGGAGGAAGGCTTTATTTTTATGGCTTTGTTAAGCATTCACTATGTGCCAGGCACTGTACTAGATTCTAAATTCCCCCCTCTAAACTGTAAGTTCGCTGTGGGCGGGCAGAGTGTCCATTTAATGTTATATCCTTTCCCAAGTGCTTAGTACAGTGCTCTGCACACAATAAATATGACTGAATGAATGAATCAATGAATAAGCACTGGGGTAGATACAAGTTAATCACGTTGGACACAGTTGCTTTCCCACCTAGTGCTGACCATCTTAATCCCCATTTTGCAGATGAGGTAACTGGGGCACAGAGAAGTTAAGTCACCCGCCCAAGGTCACAGAGAAGACAAGCTGGGATTAGAACCCAAGCTCTTCTGATTCCCAATCCCGTGGTCTATCCATTAGGCTACCCCGCTTCTCAGGCCGAATGCCAGGCAGAAGGGAGACAAGAGCAAGAGATCACCAGTGAAAGACGAGACTGAGGCACAGAGAGCGGGTTGTCTTGACACCAACAAATATCCTGAGCTGGGTTTAGTGGGAGAAGAGAGTAGTTAAATAGAAGGGAAAGTACTCACTAAATGCTTTACAGTGGATGGCTAATAGTTTCTGTTTGATATAGAGAGGAATGACAGTTATTGTTGGTTGCTCCCTTTCCGTTTCCCTCTGCTTGGGGAGGTAGAAGCGAAAGCAGAGAAATGGGTAGAAGAATAATCCTTCTGCTATTTATTAATCACTTGCTATGGGTCTGTGCTCAGAGCTGGGGAAGATTCAAGACAATCAAGTCAGATAGTACCCGTTCCACATGGAGTTCATAGTCTTACAGTTTGGAAGAACAGAAATCTTCTCCTCTAGATTGTAAACTCCCTGTGGGCAGGATCCGTCTACCATCTCTACTGTACTGTACACTCCCTAGGACCTAGCACAGTGATCGGCATACAGTAAGCGCTTAAATTTCTCAGGAAA
Organism: Ornithorhynchus anatinus; assembly: GCF_004115215.2. Lineage (NCBI taxonomy): Eukaryota > Metazoa > Chordata > Mammalia > Monotremata > Ornithorhynchidae > Ornithorhynchus > Ornithorhynchus anatinus. Next base: position 130,555,892 of record NC_041730.1, on the reverse strand, counting down.
AAAGCCGACAAATCTGCACTCTCTCGAGCACTTAGAACGCTGGTCCGCCCTCAGAAACAACTCGATGAATATGATCGATTTGTTGATCACAGATTGATTTTACCGATAAGGAAACTGAGGCATTAAGAGGTTAAATGCCTTGCCCAAGGTCACGACAGGCCAACGACACAGTTGGGATTAGAACCAAAGCGTCCCGACTCCCAGACCTCTGCTCCTTCCGCTAGGCCGTACCGAAATGTTTGTCGGAAGTTTGAACTCGGGGAAGTATAGACCTTCAACCTAAGAGATTCTAAGGGCAGAGGTGCAGCCACCAGTATGTCTTGGATACCTCAGGATTCTGGCGTTGATGGCCATGATGTTCGTCATCTGAACCATGTCCAATTTGGGATTTTCCCAAATATTTACGGCCCACCTGCCTCCCCTGCCATAAAACTCAACACCCAGGCTTTTTTTTTTTTAGCCCATCTGCAATAAATTAGTTTTATGTCACGTTAGCACTGTGACGTCACTAGCTCTCGCTTCTTTGATGGTTCGACCATTGGGAAGATCAGGGAGGATCGGAGCGCTGTATACATTTGTAGGATAACCTTTGGCAGTGCTCTCTCCTACTTCTCTTCGGATGGTTTTCTGACTGCTTGAATCACTGAACCCATTGACCGTCTGAAAGGGAGGGGTGGGAAGATTCAGCATCAGCTTCTTCGTGGGTTTGAGTATACCTCGTTTCCATGCTAACGGCTGCCAGATACAGTTTTTTCCTCTGTGTCCCGGAGTGCGTCTTTAACGTTTGGAATCTCAACTAAGTTTGTGGAAAAACTATCATCCTGGTGGTGTGTCCTGTTGTGAGTCTTTAGAGCTGGGAATCTCTATTAAGTTTGAGGAAAGGCTATCATCCTTGGAGAAACGTCGTGGTTTAAAGGAAAGAGCCCGGGTTTGGGAGTCAGAGGTCATGGGTTCTAATCCCGGCTCCACCACTTGTCCGCTGTGTGACCTTGGGCAAGTCACTTCACTTCCTCTGTGCCTCAGTTCCCTCATCTGTAAAAACGGGGATTAAAAAATGTGAGCCCCACGTGGGACAATGTGATTCCCCTGCATCTACCCCAGCGCTTAGAACAGTGTTCTGCACATAGTAAGCACTTAAATACCATAATTATTATTATTATTATTATCCTGGTTTAAGGAGAGGCCTAGCTGAACACATCTCTGAGATTAAGTCCTGGGTTGAGGCAGAGACTGTGTCTATTCTCCTTCCACATCGGGTCAAAAGTCCGAAAAATTGACATCAAGTCTCTCAGTCGGCAATCTATTCTCTCATACTAGTCTGTGAGCTTTTGAAGGGTAAGGATCATGTCGTCCTACACTATTGTACTCTACCAATCACTTAGGACAGTGTTCTGCAAAATATGTAATAATAATGATGTTGGTATTTGGTAAGCGCTTACTATGTGCAGAGTACCGTTCTAAGCGCTGGGGTAGATACAGGGTAATCGGGTTGTCCCACGTGAGGCTCACAGTTAATCCCCATTTTACAGATGAGGTCACTGAGGCACCGAGAAGTTAAGTGACTTGCCCATAGTCACACAACTGACAAGTGGCAGAGCTGGGAGTCGAACCCATGACCTCTGACTCCGAAGCCCAGGCTCTTTCCACCGAGCCACGCTGCTTCCCTGTAGGCAGTGAATACCCTTGATTGAGCGCCATATTGGAAATCCGCAGTCTTCACCCCTACTCGATCATATGTCTTGAACATTTACTACGTCCTGTGCATGGTACTGTACTAAGTGGTTAGGGGAGTACAATATAGCAACGTAACAGATTTAGTAGACACGTTCCCTGCCCATAAGGAATTTACAGTCTTATAGGGATGTCTAATTTCCGCTAAGTTCAGAGTTCCTTTATAAGATTTTTCATTTACCTATCAATTATATTAAATTGAGTGCTTATTGTGGGCAGGCCACTGTACTAAGCATTTGGGAGAGTATAATATAACAGAGGTGGTAGACACGTTCCCTGCCCACAACGAGTTCACAGTCTAGAGGGGGAGACAGGCGTTAATATAAAGACATTATGGATATGTACTGGAGGGCTGAGGAGCCGGTGAATAAAGGGTAAAATCCAACTGCAAAGGTGATGCGGAAGGGAGTGGGAAAAGAGGAAATGAGGTTTTAGTTGCACCTTGGAGATGTGCTTTTAATAAGGTTTTGAAGGCGAGGAGAGTATTTGTCTAACAGGAAGAGGGGGAGCATTCTAGGCTAGAGGAAGAACTTGGTTCAGAGGTCGCAGCAAGATAGATAACATCGAGGTACAGTGGGTAGGTTGGCATCAGAGGAACAAAGTAGGCAGGTTGGGTTGTAATAGGAGAGCAGCGAGGTGAGGTAGGAGGCGGCAAGGTGACTGAGGGCTTTAAAGCCAGTGGTGAGGATTTTCTCTTTGATGTGGAGGTGGAGGAGCAAGCGTTGGAACTTCTTGGGAGGTGGACGAACATGGGCCGAACGGTTCTGTAGAAAAATGATCCGGGCAGCAGAGTAAAGTATGGACTAGATTGGGGAGAGACAGGAAGATCAGCAGGGAGGCTGATGCGGTAATCAAGGTGGGATCGGATAATTGCTTGTATTCAAGTGATAGTTTGGATGGAGAGGAAAGGGCCGAGTTTAGCGATGTTATGATTAGGATATCATTTGTCACATAGAAGAAACTGTATGGCCTAGTGGAAAGAGTTCAGAACTAGGTTCATTCATTCATTCATTCAATAGTATCTATTGAGCGCTTTACTATGCGCAGAGCACTGTACTGAGCGCTTGGGACGAACAAGTCGGCAACAGATAGAGACGGTCCCTGCCGTTTGACGGGCTTACAGGTTAGAATCCTGGCTCTGCTACTGGCCCGTTTTACGACCTTGGGAAAGACACTTAACCTCTCTGTGCCTCGCTTTGCTCATCCGTAAAATAGGGATGAAACCCCTGTTCTCCTCCAAGTGCTTAGTACGGTGCTCTGCACATAGCAAGCACTCAATAAATACTATTGAATGAATGAACCTTAGATTAAGAGCCCCATGTGGGTCAAGGGTCTGAATCTGATCTGATTGTTTTAACCTTTAGAAGAGTGCTAGGCTAATCCTAAGAGCTTAACAAGTACCACAATTTTTCTGATTCTATTACAGTATAATGACAGCTCCTGAAGATATAAAAAAGAGGTTTCTGTCTGATTTTAGATCCCACCAGCTCAGTTTCGCAAACAGTTTCAGAGATTCTTGCCCCTCTTCTGTCCTCCTGGGACCTCGGATTTAACAGTAGTCCAAATGGCACTAATCCTTTATCTCCCATTGTCTCTTCGCACTCTTCAATCTATCCTCGATTTATTTTAATGGCTGCCTCCCCCAGGAGATGGCACGTTGTCTGTGGGCAGGGATCTTGCCTACCAACTCCGTTGGTACACCCTCCCAAGAGCTCAGTACAGCGCTCGGCACAGAGTAAGAGCTCAGTAAATACCACTGACCGATCGATTGATCTCTTCCACTGCCGAGTCCTTTCAGAGACTCTCACTGCCCGTCTACAACGGGAAACAGCAGAAGACAGAAGACCACGGACCCACTAGACAGTATGGCGTAGTGGATAGAGCACAGGCCTGAGAGTCAGAAGGTCGTGGGTTCTAATCCTGCTTTACCACTTGTTTGCCAATGTGACCTTGATGAAGTCACTTCTCTGTGCCTCAGTTGCCTCATCTGTAAAATGAGGATTGAGACCTTCCACATGGGACAGGAGCTTGTATCCACCCCGGCCCATAGTACAGAGTCTAGCACATAGTAAGTGTTTAACGAATACCATGATCATTATTATTATGAGGAGGGAACGCGTCTGCCAATTGTGTTGTATTCTTTCAAGTGCTTGGTATACCGCTCTGCACGTAGTAAGCGCTCAATGGATGCCATTCATTCAATCGTATTTATTGTGTGCTTGCTTTGTGCAGAGCACTATACTAAGCACTTGGGAGAGTACAAAGTAACAATAAACAGATACATGGCTTGGCCACAGTTACAGTCTAGAAGAGGAGACAGACATTGATATAAATCAATTACAGAGATGTACCACGAGTGCTGCGGTGCTGGGGGAGGGGATGAATAAAGGGAGCAAGTCAGGGTGATGCAGAAGGGTGTGGGAGAAGAGGAAAGGGGGGCTCAGTCAGGGAAGGCCTCTTGGAGGAGATGCGTCTTCAACAGGGCTTCGAAGGCGGGGGGTTGGATTTGAGGAGGGAGGGCGTCCCGGCCCAGAGACGACGGCAAGGTGAGTGAGATGCAGGCCCAGTGAGAAGGTTAGCACAAGAGGACCGGGCAGGGTTGTGGAAGGAGGTTGTAGAAGAAGGGTGTGCGGGCAGGGTTGTAGAAGGAGGGTAGGGAGGTGAGGAAGGAGGGGGCAAGGCGGCGGGCTGCCCTAAGGCACTCCATTTTGCCCCCTTCATCTGCCCGAGGGCTTCTGGCAAACTAGTTCTATGAAGCGGTCTGGCCTAGTGGAAAGAGTCTGGTCTAAGAGTCAGAGGACCTGAGTTCTAATTCTCTCTCCACCATGGCCCGGCTGTGGGACCTCGGACAAGTCGCTGAGCGTCACTTCCCTCATCTCCGAACTCCTTTGCAGTTACACTTGCTCCTCCTTATGAATTTAGGCCGACGCTCCCACTGAGAGCGCACACAGATACCGTCCTAGGTTCTGCTGCAGGGGCTGTTTTCATCTCTGCCTCATCGCCCTCCCCAAGTCTCTGCTCAGAAAAAGCTGTTCCTTGATGGCAGCATCTCTCCTAAGCCCCTAGCAGCAAACCCTTGAGTAATAATAATAACCTCAGTAAGCATTCACTACGCACCAAGCACTGTTCTAGGCACTGGGGTAGATACAAGGTAATCAAGTTAGACATAGTTCCTGTCCCCAGTGGGGCACACGTTCTTAATCCCCATTTTACAGATGAGGGAACTGAGGCACAGAGAAGTGAAGTGACTAGCTCAACAAGTGGCAGAGCCGGGATTAGAACCCGTGCCCTTCTGACTTCCAGGCCGGTGCTCTATCCACTACGGCACTGATTGATCGATTGATCTGAGGGCAGGGATCATATCTACCTACTCTATTGGACTGTACTCTCCCGAGCGCGTTGTACAGAGCTCTGCACGCAGTAAGAGCTCAGTCAGTACCACTGATGGATCACTTCCATGGTGGAGTCCAGACCTTTTTCCCTTTTCCTCATCCCTTCCCACTACACATCTACAATGGACAACAGCAGAAAACAGAAGAACCCCATGCACCTCCTTGAATTTTTACCCTTATGAGCTTGTTACGGGCAGGGAACGTGTCCGCTGATTCTGCTGAACCGTCCTCTCCCGAGCACTTAGTACAGTCCTCTGCACATAGTAAGCACTCGATAAATACGACTGATCGATTTGAAGGCAGGGATCGTATCTACCTTTTCTACAGCACTGTACTCTCCTAAGCACTTAGTACAGTGCTCTTCACAGGAGTAACCATTCAATAAATACCATTGCTCTGAACTACACTTCCCCTCCTCCTCCATAGCAAAATGATGGCCATTAAATGCTTATGATATCCTGAATCCTTGGGGTAGAAACAAAAATCATCAGTTTATCCTCTGACGCATAAGGGACTCACAGGCAAAGGCTAAGGAAACCGAGGCACTGAGAAGCAGCGTGGCCTAGTGGAAAGAGCCTGGGTCTGGGAGACAGAAGATCTGGGTCCTGATCCTAACTCCTCCGCTTGTCTGCTGTGTGACTTGGGACGAGTCACTTCACTTCTCTGTGCCTCAGTTCCCTCAGCTGCAAAATGGGGATTGGATACCTGGCCTCCCTCCTACTTAAACTCTAATCCTCGTGTGAACCTGATTATCTGGACCTATCCCTGTTTAGTACACTGTGTGGCTTTTTCACTCATTCAATCATATTTATTGAGCACTTACTGTGTGCAGAACACTGTACTAAGCATTTGGAAAGTATAGTTTAGCAACAAATAGAGATAATCTCTACCCTTAGTGGGTAGAGCACAGGCCTGGGAGTCAGAAGGTCATGGGTTCTAATTCCTGCTCTGCCACGTGTCTATGTGACCTTGGGCAAGTCACTTCACTTCTCTAGGCCTCAGTTTCCTCATCTGTAAAATGGGGATTAAGAGTGTGAGCCCTATGTGGGATAGCGACTGACGACCTTGCATCTACCCCAGCACTTAGTACGCTGCTTGGCACGTAGTAAGCGCTTAACCATAATTAACACAAAATAAGTGCTTGACCCAGATTACAATTCAATAATATTAATTTATTAAATGACTTACCCAAGTTCATCTAGTAGATGGGTGGCAGAGCTGGGAATAAACCCTGAATCATCACATCTCCAACTTGGCAGCGACTAAAACTACACTCCTTTTCTCTCCCTGATCTGACTGTATTGCACTATACTGTGGTATAGTGCTTGGTACACATTAAACACTTAACCATTCAGTTCCCATCTCCCAATGTTTCAAAAACCTCCCCTGCCAAATCAAACAGAAACTCTCTACCATCAGCTTTAAAGCAGTCGATCAGCTGCCCCAGCATGTTCGCTTCCCTCCCTAACGCCAACCTATTCACTCTACCTCGACCTTAACTATCCCACCCCTGGCCCCTTTCTCACGGACTGCTATAGTCCTGGGACTTCCCCTCCCCCTTCATATGCCACAAAGCACCACTCCCCCCACTTCCAACACCTCTTAAAAGTCCCATCTCCTCCCAGAGACCTTCCTCGACTAAGCCCTCAGTTCCCCTACTCCCTTCTGGGTCGTCTCTGACCTTGAGATCTGTCCCCTTTAAATACTCGCTATACACCCCGCCCTCAGCTCCACAGAATTCGTGATCAAATCCAAAATTTAATGTCTGTCTCTTCTTCTAGAATGGAAGCTCCTCCGGGCAGGAACATGATCACCAACATGATTGTTTTGTACTCTCTGAAGTGCTTAGTGAAGTGATCTAAACACAGTAAGCACTCAATAAATACCATTAATTATTGATCAGCGGATACAACAATTTCTACTATTACCACCAAGAATCCTACTACCCTGACTACTGTTCCTACAATGCAGGCTAAAAAAAAAAAAAATCTCTCCCAAACCGGCTGCCTCCATTGATTAGATTCACCAGGAAATCAATCATCTTTCCACTTATTTTCACCTGTGCAGTTGCTGTCTCAAACTCCAGGTGAATATCTCTGCTTAGAATAAAGGAAACCGATTGGAAAGAAGGTGACCTCCCCAACCTCCCGCAGGACAGGTGTTCCATAAAGCTTGTGGTTTTACTTTAAAGAAAGATCTGAGACCAATTTGGAAGCCTAATACAATTTTCTCTGAACCCGGAGACCCGAGACAGGGCCCAGTTGAAGCTGGGGGATTTAGAGATGAATTCCTGTCCGCTTGCGTAGAAGTAACCAATTTCATCTGGTTTTTAGGCCATAATAAAGCATCTCTATCTCTGCGATAAGTCGAAGCCGGTGATTTAGGCTCTGGAGGGGGCAGGTCTGATCTCTGCCATTTCCCCTAGGGAAATTAGCAGAGCGGGTTAAGCCCTAGGTCGCCAATTCCAAAAGTCCAGCGTTAGAATTGGGAATACAAGCCGAAGGGGACTGAGCCTGTTTCCCCCAGACTGGGGGCAGGATGGAGTGGGCAGATACTTCCAGAGGGGAGGTAAATCTCAGGTTAGTCTTGTTCCGTTCAGAGTGAAGTGGAAAGTCGACTATTGTCCAGTTTAATGTGCTCCATGAAGACAGTAAATCTGCATAACTCGGGCCACTAAGGGGAGGTGGAGGAGAATGATTTATCCAGTTGGCCTAGCCCCATGGATCAAATTAACCGAATAGTTGCCAATCTCTACTTGATTGGCCTCTTGAGTGGATGAAAACTTATGGATCCAAAGAAGGGTCTGGTTTGATTGATGGATTTTAGACTTTTTTTTCTTCAAGAATGAAAGTTCCTTGCAAACGGAATCTCCGACCTAGAGCGCAATGCCAAAGAAATCGACACTCGGGTAATCGTTCAACACGTTCTAGAATTTGCTCAGGCCAGGTTAGCTCTCCCAGATTGAAGCAGAGGAATGAAGGAGTGATGATGATGGAGAATTGTGACCAAAAATAATATAGTGTAGGAAACTGAAGAAAAAGTGGTATGGCTCAGGATTCGGTTATCGATTCGGCTAAGCCATTTTATACATCCACATGCAACAGCCAACATTTATACTTGGATAGACTTAAGATCTGCTCTGGGAACCAGCCAACTGAGGGATTTTACTGGCTGAGTCCTCCCTTGCCTCCTGCTTCTGTCCCTAACCTTCTTTCCCTTCGGCATCTTCCACCATCACAACCTCCACCACCAACCACCACTTTCCCTTCCCCCATCCTGCCCCTTCCCAGCCCCGGTGTCCCGATTTCTCAGCCCTCTAAGACAGGGACCTCAATCCACCAAAGCCCCCAGGTTGATGGGTGGTGGGAGTGATGATGGACTGATTAGACTGTGAACCCGTAATTGGGCAGGGATTGTCTCTCTCTGTTGCCGAATTGTACATTCCAAGTGCTTAGTACAGTGCTCTGCACAGAGTAAGCGCTCGATAAATACTATTGAATGAATGAATGATGAATATAGCTGAGTTCTCTAATGGAACCCAGCGGCATTGGAGCTGTAGAAAAAGAAATCAGCTCAAAGGAAGGAAATGGAATAGAGATGAATGTGCAGGGATCAGGAGAGACTCCAAGCACCATTCAGAGGGTGGAAAGAGGGGACGGGAAATCCCCGGGAACTGGGGACGGAAGAGAACGGGGCCGACGTTAATCTTTAGAGGAGGTGAAGTAGCTTTACGGAACTCGACAAGAAAGCAGCATGGCCTAGCGGCAAGAGTACGGGCTTGGGATTCAGAGGATGCGGGTTCTAATTCTGGCTCTGCCTCCTGTCTGCTGTGTGACCTTGAGCAAACCACTTAAATTCTCTGTGCCTCAGTTACCTCATCTGGAAAACGGGGATTGAGACTGTGATCTCCACGTGGGACAGGGACTGTGTCCACTCCAATTTGCCTGTATCCACCCCAGCGCTTAGTACAGTGGCTGGCATATATTAGCGCTTAACAAATGTCACAGTTATTATTATTAAAGGAGTTGTGTTCCTTGAGTCTCACCCATGAAGCCTCTTCCAGGCCAATAATTCTGTCATTGTCATTGAATTTATATCATTTCGACTTAGCAGCAGAATGGCCCTGGCATTAGTTTAGCTAAAACGTATCGCGAGAGTCATCCTTCAGGGCCAGATCCTTGCCCTGGATCGAAACGACGTCGACCCCTCCGTCGCTTCTAATTGCCCATCCAACATCATCCACAAAATCACTTCCTCCGGGATATATCGATTATCATCTCTCCACACCACTCCATCTGCCCGGCCCATCCCGGGCGACCACCCTATAACTTGGAACTCTGCTTCGAATTACGGAGCAAAGGGGTTGTAAAGTACGTCCCCATCTTCATTCTCTTCCAGCTGCAAGCCACACCCCGCGAGTCTTCCAAATAGCATGACAGTCGGCCCGGGCCAAACACCAGATGCAACAGGCCTGTTGGAAAACTCCTCCCAGAGATTCTAAGAAGTGCTTGCATTGTTTGCTGTGTTCCTGGAAGGGCAGAGCTCTGGGTAAAGAATAGTCCTAGCAGCTGCCTCACCCGAGATGAAATCGAGACTTTCTGACCTCTTGACAAGGAGCGTTCAATGGTGCAGTCCTGCAGATTTGGTTCCTGAAGGAAGCCAAGAAGTGGACAAGATGGGAGGAGCGAAATCCCGTCCGCACCCACGGAGCCAAGACTTAGTGGCAGAGCTGGGCCGCCCCATTGGGCCGTTGAGTCGTCACAGTTCTCCGGTCACAGGTCCAGTGGGAAGGGTTCAGCCGCAGGAGTCAGGAGACTCGTGTTATCGTCTCGGTCCTGTTGGGAGGGGACTGCCTCCTCTTGGGGTAGAATCCCATCAGAGGTGATGTTTCTGACCAAAGAATCAGCAAGGGTGTTCTCGGGGTGGGCAAGCCCAGATGGAACCCTGAAAAAAACAGATCACCGACGTGGGGGAAAAGACAATGTGGCAACCAAGACAATGATCTGCTGGGACGTGCGCTGTGGATAGAGTCATTTTGGCTCTTAATGCGTTCTGAGGTCTTCAAGCACTTATCCTCTCCCGTCTTAATTACTGCATCAGACTTCTCCCCGGCCATCTTGACAATTCTCCAGTTCTCCTTTCGTTCTGCTGACCGGATCACTTAAAAGAAAAAGCTCAGTCCACGATTCCCCACCCCTCAAGAACTTCCAGGAGCTGCATCAAAAAAATACTCCTTGCTGCCTGCTTTAAAGCTCCCCCTGTCTAATTTTACCTCCCCGATTCCCTACTCCAACCCAGCACGTTCACTTCACTCCTCTAATGCCAAAGGACTTACTGTACGTCTCCTCATGATTGGTGTCATCTGGAGTGAGGACCCGGGGGTTGGACGCGAAAGGATGACATATACAGAGTTCCTCCAGCTCCTCTTTCACTTTTTCTTTTTTTAATGGGCTACACCGAATGGGGGTCACTGGCAAAGTGGCTGAAAACCATTTTGATATTGGGAGACTGCTGGTTCCCTTCGTACGAGGAAAGAAGACATTGACCCAACTCTGTTGTATTATTGTGTGTCCCTGTCAGGAAACATTTTTCAGAAATCAGCTTAATAATCACCCCATTAAACCATAACGAGCCTTCAGGGTCTGTGTAAAACGACCTAATAAAGACATTCTCCAAAAACCTAACGGAAGGAGCCATAAGGCAAGCCTACCCAAAAGGAAAAGAGGAAACCTTTGCCCTGCAACCTCGGAAAGTTATCCATCACCTATTAATGAAATTAGGAGAATGCTAGCTTCCAAACAAATCAGACGAAATGGAGAATGCCCAGAAAGATAAAGCAGCCAAGTATTATTTACTTATTTAGGTACGTGTTGTATTTCTGTTCAACAGCTGAACTCTGGGTTTCTGGTGGAGGAACCCAAAACGCGATGACTTTTTTCACTCTTGTTTTCTCACTTTGGAAGACGTCCCATCAGTCTCGAAGCATCCCGCTGAGGATAAATCTTTCCCTGTAGACTTGTCTGAGCTGAGAATAATTCCCCCATTGACACCCCGAGTGCCTAATGACAAGGCTTGGACATGGCAGGAGGTTTCACTTCTGAAACATCCAAGAACCACCCCTCGGGGAAATGTCTTTGAGTCTCGATGACTTTCTTAATTAATGGCAGTACTAATGATAATAATAATGATGATGATAATAAAGACAGCAAGAACAACAGCAGCCAACATAATGCCTGTGGCATTTGTTAAATATTTCAGACATGCGATGCACGCTCAAAAGCTCTGTGGTAAATACAGTATAAGCAGATCAGACACGGTCCCTGTACCACGTGGAGTTCACAATATAAGTGAAACAGAGAATGGGTAGTTTACCCCCATTTTTACATATGGTGAAACAGGGACCCAGAGAAGTTAAGTGACTTGCTCAAGGTCACACAGGCCAGATGTGATTAGCTAAAGAAGAAAGAAAACAGATTTTCAGCGATGCGTTTTTACTCTGTCATAAAACCAAGGATGACAACAGGAAGAAGGATCCTTGGTATGGCTGGTGTTGGTGATGATGATGATGATATTTGTTAAGTGCTTCATAGGTGCCAAGCACTGTTCTAAACACCGGAGGAAACCTACCCCAATTCTGTAGGGACAGGCAGCATTTTGGTGTCATTGAAACAACAGTAAATGTACATTAGACCTGCACGGGAAAACTCTAGAAGGGTCAGGGATAAGTTTGTTATCCTAAATGTCAATTCCAAGTCAAAGGGACCTGCTATGTCTTTAGCCCAGCGAGAAGGAGCCTGGCTTAGTGGATAACGCACGGGCCGAGATGTCAGAATGACCTGGACTCTAATCCCAGCTCCGCCACGTTTCTGCTTGGGCAAGTCATTTCATTTCTCCGGGCTTCAGTTACCTCATCTGTAAAAATGGGGATTAAGAGTGTGAGCCCCATGTGGGAGAGGGACTGTGTCAGACCTATTTAACTTGTACCTACTCTAGTGTTTAGAACAGTGCTTGGCACACAGTAAGTGCTAAACAAGTACAATAATAATAATAACATTAACTATGATAATAATGCCTAAGGGTCTCATGGCTGAGAACACAATGGGGATCATATCCACTACTGAGAGCTCACCTCCTCCAGGAGGCCTTCCCAGACCGAGCCCCCCCCCCCCCCCGCTTTCCCTCTGACTCTCCTCCCCTCCCCATTCCCTCCTCTCCTGCCCTCTGCTCTTCCTCCTTCCCCTCCCCTCAGCACCGTGCATACTTGTATATATTATTCATTACTCTATTTTAATGATGTGTATATCTCTATGATTCTATTTATCTTATGATGTCTGCGCTAGACTTCTTGTTTTGTTATGTTTTGCTTTGCTGTCTCTCCCGTTTAGACTCTGAGCCTGTTAATGGGCAGGGATTGTCTCTATCTGTTGCCGAATTGTACATTCCAGGTGCTTAGTTCATTCATTCATTCATTCAATAGTATTTATTGAGCGCTTACTATGTGCAGAGCACTGTACTAAGAGCTTGGAATGGACAATTTCGCAACAGAGACAGTCCCTGCCCATTGACGGGCTTTCAGTCTAATTGGAGAAGCAGCATGGCTCAGTGGAAAGTACCCGGGCTTGGGAGTCAGAGGTCATGGGTTTGAATCCCGGCTCCGCCACTTGTCAGCTGTGTGACTGTGGGTAAGTCACTTCACTTCTCTGTGCCTCATTTACCTCATCTGTCAAATGGGGATTAACTGTGAGCCCCACGTGGGACAACCTGATTACCCTGTATCTACCCCAGCGCTTAGAACAGTGCTCTGCACATAGTAAGCGCTTAACAAATACCAACATTATTATTAATTGGGGGAGATGGACAAAAACAAGACAATTTAATCACAATAAATAGAATCAAGAGGATGTACACCTCATTAACAAAATAAATAGGGTAATCAGTGCTCTGCACATATTAAGCGCTCAATATATACTATTGAATGAATGAATCCACTAAAAAGCATCTAAACATTTGTCCCCTGATAAGATTTAGGACAGAGATAATTTCCAAATACACTTTCGGCCCCCTTCTCCCCACTCTGTCTCTTCCATAACCCGACTTCCCCGATTCCATTGATCTTTGGAACTAATATTGCAATATTTAAAGTACATTTTCAATGTTACATTCTGTCCCCTCGCTGTGCCCCCTCATTCCCTCTTCCTACGGTTCCCTCCCAGATAGATCAGCTTTTTATAATTTATCAACCTCTTTTCATTTTGAATGATCACACAGTAGTAATAGTAGCATTCTTCTAGACTGTAAACTCATTGTGAGCAGGGAATGCGTCTGTTTATTGTATTATACTCTCCTAAGCGCTTAGTACAGTGCTCCGCGCAGAGTACGTACTCAATAAATATGATTGAATGAATGAATTTATTTGAGGATCCATTTTGTGTGGTGTAGGATACAAGACATTTGGACAATACAAAATGACGAAATGACTTGTCCAATGCCGAAAATAAAATATTCTAACGTGGGAGACCAACATAAAAATGTTCACAACTAGTAAGGTCAAACATAAATAACTATAGTGGATATATATATATATATATATATATATATATATATATATATATATATATATATATACACATTCGAGTACATTCGAGTACTAAGGATGGGGTAATAAATTCATAAGTGCTAGAGTTGGCTGACGGGATTATATGGCTGAGGGAGCTGGGAAATCAATCAGCAAATACTTGGAAGAGGCAGGATTTTACGGGAAGCAGCATGGATTAGGGGAGAGAGCACGGGCTTGGGAGTCAGAGGACGTGGGTTCTGATCCTGAGTCCGCCATTTGTGTGTTATGTCACCTTAGGTAAGCCACTTATCTTCTCTGTGCCTTAGTTACCTCATCTGTAAAATGGAGATTAAGACTATGAGCCCCACATGGGGCAACCTGATTACCTTGTATCTACACAGATGCATAGAACAGTGCTTGGCACCCAGTAAGTGCTTAACAAATACCATCGTTATTATTTTAGGAAGGATTTGAAGTAGGGCGAGCTGTCTACCGTAGAGAGGGATGGATATATCTTGTGTATGTATCTATAATCCTATTTATTTATTTTGATGCTATTGATGCCTACTTGTTTTGTTTTGTTGTCTGTCTCCCTCCTTTTAGAGTGTGAGCCCGTTATTGGGTAAGGTTTGTCTCTGTTGCCCAATCGTACATAGTGCTTCGCACACAGTAGCACTCGATAAATCCGATTGAATGAATGAGTGAATGAATATTCATTCATTAGTATTTATCGAGCACTTACTATATGCAGAGCATTGTACTAAGCGCTTGGAATGGACAATATCTAAGGTTGAGCTTCATTGTGAGGGAAGGAGGTGGGAGAATGAAAACTGAGGTATAGCTAGAAGGGTGATTTTGGAGGAGCAAAGACAGGGAGGTGTTTTTTTTTTTTTTAAATGGCATCTGTTAAGCATTTATTCTGTTCCAGGCAATGTATTAAGTGGTGGGACAGACACAAGATAATCAGGTTGGACACAGTCCCTGCCCCACATGAGGCTCAGAGTCTTAATTCCCATTTTACAGATGAGGTCACTAAAACACAGAGAATTGACTTGCCCAGAGTCACACAGCAAACAGGTGTTGAAGTCAGGATTAGAACCCAGGTCCCCTTACTCCCAGGCCCAAGATCTTTCCATTGGGCCATGCTGTTTCTCTGGGAATTGTGGGAGAAGAGAAATGATGAGTTTGTGCATATATATGTTCATTTCAAAACCCCAACTAGTATTTCAGTTTAATATCTCTTTTCACCCACTAGATTGAACGGATTGTGTCTATTAACTATTATTTTACTCTCCCAAGTGTTTATTACAGTGCATCCAGAGTTAAGAGCTCAATAAACAACAGTGATTAACTGATGGCTTGAGAGGTAAGATGGGGCAGAGGCGGAAAAACCTGAGATTTCTCCCTCCTTGCAATCAGCAGAGTGATCAGAGGAGACATGATTGCTTTGCTCTTCTCCTGCCAGGAGAAGTTCTTCCTTATCAACATTACCTTTAAACAAGCCTTAAAAGGAACTCCTGCTCCTTCTGGTTCCCTGCTACCGTGACATCTCTGGTGCCTTTTTAGATCCACTGTAAAGGAATTGACCGAGAGTCCAAAGATCATTTTCCCTGCCAGCTCCCATCGCGCACAATTAATCGACATAGAAGCAATGCGGCCTAGTGGATAGAGCATGGGCCTGGGAGTCAGAAGGTCATTCATTCATTCGATAGTATTTATTGAGCACTTACTATGTGCAGAGCACTGTACTAAGCGCTTGGAATGTACAGTTTGGCCACAGATAGAGACAATCCCCGCCCAGTGACGGGCTCACAGTTTAATCGGGGTCCTGGGTTAATAATAACAATAATAATAATAATGTCGGTATTTGTTAAGCGCTTACTATGGGCAGAGCGCTGTTCTAAGCGTTGGGGGAGATACAGGGTAATCGGATTGGCCCACGTGCGGCTCACAGTCTTAATCCCCATTTTACAGATGAGGTAACTGAGGCACAGAGAAGTTAAGTGAGTTGCCCACAGTCACACAGCTGCCAAGTGGCAGAGCCGGGATTCGAACCCATGACTGTTGACTCCCAAGCCCGTGCTCTTTCCACTGAGCCACGCTGCTTCTCTAATTAGGGTTCTAATCCTAACTCTGCCACTTGTCTGCTGTGTGACCTTGGGTGAGTTACTTCACTTTCTGGGCCTAGGTTACCTCATCTGTAAAAAGGGGATTAAGACCGTGAGCCCCATGTGGGACAGGAACTGTTTCCAACCTCATGTGCTGGTACCCACCCCAGCATTTAGCAGAGTGCCTGGCATATAGTAAGCACTTAATAAATACCACAATTATTATGAGTCAACTGGTGGTATTTATAGAACGCTTATTGTATGCAAAACAAAGTCAGAAGAAACAATTCCAGCCCTCAAGAAACTTAAAAAAGTAGTCAGGGAGACAGTCATTAAATCACACTGCAGATAGGGGAAGAAGCAGGGTATAAAGATGTGGACATAAATACTGTGGGGCTGGAAACGGGGTGAATATAAAAGTGTTTGAGAGGGACAGATCCAAGTGCAATCCATCCATCCATCAGTAGTATTTATTGAGTGCATACTATCAGGGGCAAGGTTAGGATGACCATCACCATTAAAAAAATCCACACAATCCACACACAAGCCTATCCACGCACCCGCACATACGTAGTACTTGGAGGGAAATGCTTTATCAACAGGGCATCTTAACGGAAAGCACGACCACATCTAGTTTCTCACCAATTCGGAAGCGAGCTCATAGTATCCAGCTGAATGTAAGATAATTGTATCTGAGAGTCAATTTTGCAGCTCTCTATATTCCCATTAGTCACAAAGTACGAATATCTGGGAGGAAAGTATCCCTGATTCTACGTCCTTTCCTTATTCCTACTCATATGCATGCGATCACTGCGATGAAAAATTAGTCTCCAAGGCCTAATCCATCACCCAACCTGACCTTAAATGGGCACAACTCCATTCAGAGAGAAGCAGCGTGGCTCAGTGGAAAGAGCACGAGCTTGGGAGTCGGAGGTCGTGGGTTCTAATCCCGGCTCCGCCGCTTGCCAGCTGTGTGACTTCGGGCAAGTCGCTTCACTTCTCTGGGTCTCGGTTCCCTCATCTGTAAAATGGGGATTAAAACTGTGAGCCCCACGTGGGACAACCTGATCACCTTGTATCCCGCAGCGCTTAGAACAGTGCTTTGCGCATAGTAAGCGCTTAACGAATGCTACCATTATTAACTCCATCCCTTGGTGGGTGCTTAGGCCAAGCTGATTGTCAATGCAGCCCAACAGATTTCCCAAACATCCCACAGGTGTTAATTTTCACCATAGAGTGGGAATTTCTCTCCTTGTATTTGACCTTTTCATATCATCCAGACCTTTCTCTTCTTCTTCTATGATTTTCGGTGATTCAAAGGCCCAGGCAATTGATCTATCTTTGCTTGAGAACTATAATGCTCCTCTCGCACAACCCCTCTCCCCCTCCTCCCCTCCCTCGCCTCCCTCCCCCACGCAAGCACCCTATTCCCTGGATATTTCCAGTTTTCCTAGCCAATTCCAGTGGTTCAGAAGTCTCCAATGATGGCTTCAGCTCCAGGAAAGTTGAAATAAGAAATCTAACCATCAGAAATCTGTATTTTCCATTCGGTATAACATCTACCTAAATAATCAGTGGAAAGGGAGGTTTGTGGAGAAGGTCACTGTGCCATCTTTAATTAGATCTAAACCGTCATTCCCGGATCATTTAGGCTGATCATGAATGGTCCAAGTAGCACCAAACTCTTAGTGAGACTGTCATCACGTCAAGCCTGGAATGGAATCATTATGACATATTGACTCAACATGTTGATTTCTCTTCATAAAGTCACCATGTTGCCTTACTTTACGGAAACGGACTATCACATAGGGATGGTAGACGTGACCCTGTTCCAGCAGACTCGGCGGATTTCTAAGTCGATATTTTCCTTGGGCCACACCCAAAATTCCGCTTACGTTAGTGAGCTGGGCTACTACTGCATTCCACGCCGGTACAGATGATCCCATCTCGGCCGGGCCCGGATAGCACGTTTCTCGGAATGATAATTTGCAATTTATAACATAGAGTGCTATTACGCGGCTAATCGTAAATAATAATTATGGAATTTGTTAGGGGCTTACTGTGTGCCAAGCACCATGCTAAGTGCTGGAGTGGATACGAGCTAATCGGGTTGGACGCATCCCTGTCCCACATGGGGTTTACAGTTTCAGGGGAGGGAGATCAGCTTTTTTAATCCCTATTTTTTTGCTGGAGATGAGGAAACTGAAGCACAGAGAAGTTAAATGACTTGGCCAAGCAGCGTGGCCCTGTGCGAAGAAATGGGTCTGGAGGTCAGAGAACCTGGGATCTAATTTCAGCTCCACCACTCGCCTGCTGTTTTATCTCGGACGGGTCACTTCACTTCACTGTGCCTCAGTTACTTAATCTATAAAATAGGGATTAAGACAGCGAGCCCCACATGGGACATGGACTGTGTCCAACCCAGTGAGTTCGTATCGACCTCACTACTTAGTAGCGTGCCCAGTACATAGTAAGCGCTTAACAAATGCCATCAAAAAAAGTTCTATGGCCAGCAAGAGGTTGTGTGAGGATTAGAACCCAGACCTCCTGACTCTCAGGTCTGTGCAATTTCCACCGAGCCATGCTGCTTCTCCAACCAAGTGGTTTTAACATTTTTGTCCGTACAGATGATTACAGGTTTGCTGATGAGAAAACGGCAAAGAAGCAGCATGGCTTAGTGGATAGAGCACGGGCCTGGGAGTCAGAAGATTCTGGGTTCTAATTCTGGCTCCACCATGTGTCTGTGATCTTGGGCAAATCATTTCACTTTTCTGTGCCTCAGTTACCTCATCTGCAAAATGGGGAATAATACCGTGAGCTCCATTAGGGACAGGGGCCTTGCCCAACCGAATTTGCTTGTACCCATCCCAGTGCTTAGTACAGTGCCTGGCACATAGTAAGCACTAAACAAATACCATCATCATCATCATCATCGTCATCGTCATCATCGTCATCATCATCATCTGGAAAATGGGGATTAAGACTTTGAGCCCCTTGTGGGAGAGGAACTGTGTCCAACCTGATTACAGAACCAGCGTGGCTCAGTGGCAAGAGCACGGGCTTGGGAGCTAGAGATCATGGGTTCAAATCCCAGCTCCGCATCTTGTCAGCTGTGTGACCTTGGGCAAGTCACTTCACTTCTTTGGGCTTCAGTTACCTCATCTGTAAAGTGGAAATTAAGACTGTGAGCCCCATGTGGGACAACCTGATCACCTTGTATCCTCCCCAATGCTTAGAACAGTGCTTTGCACATAGTAAGCGCTTAACAAATGCCATTATTATTACCTGTATCCGCCCCAGCACTTAGATCAGTGCTTGGCATATAGTGAGTGCTGAATAGATATTATTATTATTAATAAAAGTCAATAGCTTCACGCATTTAGACAAGTAATATGTTTTAAAAATAGAAAATAACCATTTTCCCTACATTAAAGGCCTCTGGAATACTCTTAGCTGAGTATCCTGTAGAGTCACGGGCAAATCTTTATCTTTAAGAATAGTTCAAGAATTCTCAGGGGAAAGAGAACGTGTAAGCCCAGTGTGGGCAGGGATTGTCTCTCTTTATTGCTGAATCATACTTTAATAATAACGATAATAATAATGCTGGTATTTGTTAAGCGCTTACTAGGTGCAGAGCACTGTTCTAAGCGCTGGGGTAGATACAGGGTCATCAGGTTGTCCCACGTGAGGCTCACAGCTTTTAATCCCCATTTTACAGATGAGGTCACTGAGGCCCAGAGAAGTGAAGTGACTCGCCCACGGTCACACAGCTGTCCAATGGCAGAGCCGGGATTCGAACCCATGACCTCTGACTCCCGAGCCCAGGCTCTTTCCACTGAGCCACGCTGCTTCTCTGGACATTAAATGGGAGGGAGTTCCAAGCCAGAGGAAGGACAGGGGGACAATGGTGGGGATAAGACAGATGAGATGAAGCTACAGTGAATAGGTTGGTCGGTGTTTGAGGAGTGAAATATGTGTATTAGGTTTTAGTAGATCATTAAGGTAAAGTAGGCGGGAGGGAACTGAGTGACTACTTTAAAGCTGATGGTAAGGAGTTTCCTTCTGATGCGGAGGTGGATGGGCAACCACTGAAGGTTGGTGAGGAGTGAGGAAATATGGAATGAATGTTAAAATAAAAAAGGGCAGGGCAGCAGAGTGAAGTATGAACTGCAGTATACTGCATCAGCCTCCTTTCTCATCTCCCAACCTCCTGTCTCTCCCCACTTCAGTCTATACTTCGCTCCGCTGCCTGGATTATCTTTCTACAGAAACGCTCTGGGCACGTCACCCCCGTCCTCAAAAGCCTCCAGTGGTGGCCTGTCAACCTTCGCGTGAAACAAAAACTCCTCACTCTTGGCTTCAAAGCTGTCCATCCCCTCGCCCCCTCCTACCTCACCTCCCTTCTCTCCTTCTCCAGCCCAGCCCGCACCCTCCGCTCCTCTGCCGCCGCTCACATCCTCACTGCACCTCTGTCCCCTCATCGACCCCTGGCCCACATCCTACCTCTGGCCTGGAATGCCCTCCCTCCTCAAATCCACCAAACAGTCACACTTCCCCCCTAAGCCCCACAGCGTGGCTCAGCGGAACAGGCACGGGCTTTGGAGTCAGCGATCATGGGTTCGAATCCCAGCTCTGCCACTTGTCAGCTGTGTGACTGTGGGCAAGCCACTTAACTTCTCTGTGCCTCGGTTACCTCATCTGTAAAATGGGGGTTAAGACTGTGAGCCCCACGTGGTACAACCTGATTCCCTCGTGTCTACCCCAGCGCTTAGAACAGTGCTTGGCACATAGTAAGCCCTTAACAAATGCCAACATTATTATTATTACTGAAGGCTCACCTCCTCCAGGAGGCCTTCCCAGACTAAGCACCCCTTTTCCTCAGCTCCCCCCAACTCCATTGCCTTGACTCGCTCCCTGTGCTTTACCCCTCCTTCTCGCCCCAGAGCACTTGTGTATATATGTACATAACTATAATTCTATTTATTTAATGCCTGTTTACTTGTTTTGATGTGTAATATATCTACAACCGTATTTATTTATATTGATGCTCATCGATGCCCGCTTGCTTGTTTTGATGTCTGGGATCATCTCTCTCTGTTGCTGAATTGCACTTTCCAAGGACTCAGTACAGCGCTCTGCGCACAGTAAGCGCTCAATAAATACGATTGAATGAATGAACGAGTAGGGAGAGACGGGAAGACAGGAAGGCCAGCGGGGAGACCGATGGAGCTTTCGAGGCAGGAAATATGTGCTTGAATCAACATGATTATGGTTAATCAGCATGAAATGACTGACCCAAGATCACTCAGCAAACAAATGGCAGAAGCAGGACTAGCACCCGACTCCTTCTGACTCCCAGGCCCCTGCTCTATACGAAAGGCCATCTAATAATAATAATGTTGGTATCTGTTAAGTGCTTACTACGTGCAGAGCACTGTTCTAAGCGCTGGAGTAGATACAGGGTAATCAGGATGTCCCTCGTGAGGCTCACAGTCTTTATCCCCATTTGACAGATGAGGGAACTGAGGCTCAGACAAGTGAAGTGATTTGCCCACAGTCACACAGCTGCCAAGTGGCAGAGCTGGGATTCGAACCTATGACCTCTGACCCCCAAGCCCGGGCTCTTTCCACTGAGCCACGTAATGGTTTGGGCACCTCCAGGAGGCTTCCACGCCGTCGTGTTCTTAATTCTCTTTCGCGTCCAACCTTTTCCCGTGTTTTTGCTTTCGAACCTTCTCGTGCTCAAAGAAGTCCACTTCTGAGTCTCTGCTTTTGGCAAATGATAGCACTCCCCTAATGCATCCCACGTGGGTATTCATAAATACCAGTAATCCTAATAATGATGTAATACAACCTCATACCTGTGAGGAAACCTAGAGCCAAACCACAGGACCGCGCTACGTGAAGATCGGGCTTTGGTTGACTCCAGACGGGTAAGACAACGCACCACGCCCACTAGCCATCCGAAACCCTTAGCCGATAACTCACCCGGGAGTGAAATGGACTCAGTGGCCTCATTCCCGGCTGGCTCTAGAGAGGGAGACCATATGGGAATTTTAGAAGTGTGGTAAAGGTCATCGCCTGATTTAAGCTCTAACAAACGCGGCGAAACGAAGTTCTCGGCGGAGGTCATAAATCCGGTCCATTTTCCTCCCGAGCGGTGAATTCTGTGCCAGATGACACGTTCCAACACGTAGCTGTCCTTCTCCGCTGTCCCCACAAGTTGTTTGTATTGAAAAATCCCAAAGGTCTCCTGAAAAATCCCTGGTGCGGGCAAAGAGCCTCCGAGGCCCCGGCCTGGCCCTTAGGGAACGGAGGAGCGCGAATGACTGGGAGGTGTGGGGGGTCATCACCTGCCCTTGCCATCTGGAATTACCCAGAGAGCCACGGCCGGCGGGGGGAGGAAGTCCAAAAACTTCGTTGTAACCAGGAAGATCTGAAACTATTCAGTAAGTGCAGGCACCGCAAAAAGGGCCAATTACGGCCAGGCCGATGTCAAAGGCCAACGCCATTATTATTTCGGGTCACTTCACCTTCGGTTCGAAGGAGCGGTTGCCAGGAGGCAAAAAGTGACACGATCCAGACCGCTAGCCTAACCGTGCTGCCAACAGTGCATAATTGGAGCTAAATACTGATGGGTCTGGATTTAATAGAACCGGCTCTCAATTACTTCATTCAGCTGATGGAAACCTGCCCTCTCTCCACATTTCGGGGAAGAGATTTCCTAAAAAGCTTCTGCTCTCATGAGCCCTATCATTCTCCTGAGCTGGCACGAAGGTAGGCCGTAGCACAGAACCACCCACAGAGCGGAACCTCAGGGCTTCGATGAGGAGGGGCAGTGTGGCCTAGCGGTAGAAGAACGTAGGCCGGGGCTTCCAAAGACCCGGGTTCCAGGCCTGCCACCTATCTGCTGCGGGACCCTGGGGAAGTCAATTTACTTCTCGGTGCGTCGGTTCCTTCATCTGCAGAATGGGGATTCAATACCAGTTCTCCCTCCTACATAATAATAATAATATTGGTATTTGTTAAGCGCTTACTATGTGCAGAGCACTGTTCTAAGCGCTGGGGGAGATACGGGGCAATGAGGTTGTCCCAGGTGAGGCTCACAGTCTTCATCCCCATTTTACAGATGAGGTAACCGAGGCACAGAGAAGTTAAGTGACGTGGCCACAGTCACACAGCTAAGTGGCAGAGCTGGGATTCGAACCCATGACCTCTGACTCCCAAGCACGGGCTCCTTCCATTGAGCCACGCTGCTTCTCAAGCTGTGAGTCTCAAGTGGGCCTGTGTGACCTTGGCCAAGTCACTTAACTCCTGTGCCTCAGTTCCCTCATCTGTAAAATGGGGATGAAGACTGGGAGCCCCACGTGGGACAACCTGATTCCCTTGTGCCTCCCCCAGCGCTTAGAACAGTGCTTGGCACATAGTAAGTGCTTAACAAATACCAACATTATTATTATCTGGAATCTTGGGGGAAGCAGCATGGCCTAGTGGAAAGAACATGGGACTGGGAGTCATAGGATGTGGGTTCTAATGTTGGTATTTGTTAAGCGCTTACTATGTGCCGAGCACTGTTCTAAGCGCTGGGGTAGACGTAGGGGAATCAGGTTGTCCCACGTGGGGCTCACAGTCTTAATCCCCATTTTACAGATGAGGGAACTGAGGCACAGAGAAGTTAAGTGACTCGCCCACAGTCACACAGCCGACAAGTGGCAGAGCTGGGATTCGAACTCATGAGCCCTGACTCCAAAGCCCGTGCTCTTTCCACTGAGCCACGCTGCTTCTCCACGTGGGTTCTAATGCTGACTCCTCCACGTGTCTGCTGGTAACTTCTCTGTGCCTCGGTTCCCTCACCCGTTCAATGGGGATTGAGTTTGGGACAGGGACTGTGTCCTCCAGGTTACTCTGTATCCACCCCAGTGCCGAGAACAGTGTTTGGCACGTAGGAAGCGCTGAACAAGTACCACAGTTATTATCTACCCCTGGACTTCGGAGCGTGCTTGGTATATAGTAAGTGTTTAACAAACACCACTATCATTATTCCCCACTCAGGCTTGCAGCTGGAGAGTTTCCAGTCCTCTACCAGTCTCGACTACGGGAGGGAGGGTCAAGCAGAGGCCTGTCCAGTCCATTCCTAGCTTGGCCAGTGGCTAGCGAGTGGCGGGCCGTCGGCTATGAGTCAGAACTCACCTGTGCTGGGGAGCGGCGGCACGGGAGAGAGTCGAGGGCGGTGACACCGGATTACCGTGCGGAAGGCGGCAGCGGTAAACTACTTCTGGATTTTTACCAAGAAAACTCTCTGGCTACGCTACCAGAACAATTGCAGAGGGAGGTGGGGCATTTTGGGAGCCGTGTGTCCGCGACGTCGCTATGGGCCGAAGATGACCCGATGGCGTAAGAGAAGGCTATCATTATTACTATGAGGACGGTTGACTATTTTCTGGTCACCTGGAGCTGCGAAGATCCCTCAAGGCTCAGGTCTGGGTCCCCTTCCATTCTCAATCTACACCCACTCCCTCGGGGAGTTCATCTGCTTGTCCGCTGTGTGACTTTGGGCAAGTCACTTAACTGCTCTGTGCCTCAGTTACCTCATCTGGAAAATGGGGATTAAGACTGCGAGCCCCGCGTGGGACCCGATTACCCCGTATCTACCCCAGCGCTTAGAACAGTGGTCAGCACATAGTAAGCGCTTAACAAATACCAACATTATTATTATCTGCTCCCACGGCTTAAGCTACCACTGCTATTTGGATGACTCCCAGATGTACCTCTCTAGCCCTGACCGCTTTCCTTCTCTGAATTTCACATCTGTTCCTGCCTCCAGGACATATCTAGGTGGAGTCATTCATTCAATCGTATTTATCGAGTGGTCAGTGTGTGCAGAGCACTGTACTAAGGCTCGGAAAGTAGAATTCAGCAGCAAAAAGAGACAGTCCCTGACCACAACGGACTCACCAGGACCTCAACCTCGACACATTCAAATTTGAGCTTCTCATCTTCCCTCCTAAACCCACTTGTTTCCATCACAGTTGACAACATTGCCACCTTCGTTGACTCTATTATCCAGATCATTTTTCTAAAACATTGTTCTGCACGTCTCCCCACTCCTCAAAAAAAGAAAAAAAAACCCCAATGGTTGTCCATCCATCTCCTCATCAAACAGAAATCGTCAGCTTTAAGGGACCCACATGGCTCTCTCTCCCGCCTATCCTTGCTCCAGGCCCATGACAACCTTGCCTTTGGACTTTTTCTTTCATCTAGCCTACTCCGGGTGTCTTGTTCTCGTCTCTCCTGACACTGAACTCTTTCTCACACCCACCCTCCTGCCCTTCTGACTGGAGCTCCCTAACCCTTCACATCCGGCCAACCACTGCATTCACTGTCTTGAAACCCCTTTTGAAATTCCGTCTCCAAGAGGTCTTCCCTGATTAACCTCCCATCTCCCGACATTATCCCCCGGGCCCAATTTCAGCACTTGCACCTCACCTAAGCACCTGGATACTCACCTCCCAACACTCCTGAATATATCCGGATACTCTACTGTGCCTTCCTAATGGTCAATTATTTTAATGTCTTTTCCCCTCACTTGATGATAAGCTCCTTGAGGTCCGGGATTATATCTATTATCTCGTTTGCGTATTCTAAGATTCATAGGACTGTAAGTGCTCAGTAAATACTATTGATTGATTGGTTTTATTTATAGCACTCTTTTCTCTTAGGGAAAACACTCCCTAAAAGCATTTGTGGGAGCACAATAGGGTTAACTGATATAATAATAATAATGATGGCATTTGTTAAGCATATGCTATGTGCCAAGCACTGTTCTAAGCGCTGGAGTGGATACAAGGTAATCGGGTTGTCCCACGTGGGGCTCACGGTCTTAATCCCCATTTCACAAATGAGGTAACTGAGACACAGGGAAAGTGACGTGACTTTCCCAAAGCCACACAGCGGACAAGTAGCAGAGCCGGGAATAGAAGCCAAGACCTCTGACTCCCAAGCCATGATCCCCCCACCTTCAAGGAGTTTACACTTTAGGAGATTCAATAGAATCCTTGAGTTCCTTGCCCTTGGGCAAGTCGCTTCGCTTCTCTGTGCCTCAGTTACCTCATCTGTGAAATGGGGATTAAAACTGTGTGTCCCTCATGGGACAACCTGATCACCTTCTATCCCCCCCCCAGCGCTTAGAACAGTGATTTGCACAGGGTAGGCGCTTAACAAATACCATCATCATTATTATTATTTCTGTTATGGGGCCTACCATCGGGGCTAACCATCTGGTGTCTTTGGCATCTAACTGGTCTGTCTCCTGGAGACAGATGGATGTCATCAGGACCTGGTTCTCTAAAATAATTCCTGTTACTACAACTACTAACAATAATACTAATAATTCTGGTATTTGTAAAGTGCTTACTGTGTACCAGACACAGTATGAAACACCGGGGTGGATACAAGCAAAGTGGGCTGGACACGGACCCTGTCCCGTTTGAGGTTCACAGTCTTAGTCCCCATTTTACAGATCAGGTAACTGAAGCACAGACAAGTGAATTGACTGGCCCAAGGTCACACAGAAGACAAGTGATGGAGTTGGGATTCGAATCGAGGTCCTCCGACTCCCAGGCCCAGACTCTTTCCACTAGGCCATGCAGCTTGCCATATAGTTTGTTTTCTACTTGCTTGTATACCTCTTTTATCAATTTAGGAAAAACGAATCCAGTAGGATTTTAGAACTATGATTAAATCACCACCCCTAGAGGCATTTCTGCTACTATTACTGTTATTACTAGTATTACTTTGTGCCAAGCATTATACTAAGCAGTGGTGTAGATACGATATATTCAGTTTAGACTCCCCCTCCTTCTTACATGGGACTCATAGTCTTTGTAGATTTTGAATCCCCATTTTACAGATAAAGAAATGGAGGAACGGGGAAATCAAGAGACTTTTCCGAGATCACACAACAGGCAAGTGGCAGAGCGGGGATTAGAACTCAGGTCCTCTGACTTCCAAGCCCAAGCTCTTTCCATTAGGCCACTCTGCTTCCAACAGTGTGACAGGGATGATTGGACTGGTTTGAATGGGTTAAGACTCTTTTTCAGTGTACTATTTAACAGTTCACCATGCAAGTCACATTTTCCATTGCTCAAAGTGCATAGTTGGCTTCCCCGTTGGCTGGGTGAAATCCACGGGGGGTCTTGGCCAGTGTTTCTAGTTGTGACCAGAAGCAGAAGTGTTTGAAAATCTAGGGAACTGACATGCTTCTGTTTGAATTTTAGACTAATCTGGAAGCCTCATGTCGGACTAACAGTTGAATCTGGGCATCTCGCTTAGACACCAACATAAAGTCTAAACATTCAAAGATTCACCCTTCGCTAGTTCGAGGCGAAAGTAAAACAACCCAGATTACACAATCCTTTCCTCTTTCTTGGCCCTATATGAAATTAAGATTAAAATAATAACGGTGGTATCTGTTAAACTCTTACTCTGTGCCAGACACTGTATTAAGCACTGGGATGGATACAAGCAAATATTGTTGGGCACAATTCCTGCACCGCATGGGGCTCACAGGCTTAATCCCCACCAGGAGAGTTAACGGAGGCACAGAAAAGTGATGTGACATGCCCAAGGTCACACAGCGGACAATTAGTGGAGCCCGAATTGGAACCCAGGTCCTTCCGACCCCGAGATCTGCGCTCTGTTCACTAGGCCATTCTGCTACTCTAATTACACGGAATACACTCTTTCCACACCTGGTGGTGCTTTAAAGATAATTCGATCTATGGCAGTGAGCACCAGAGGTCTGAAAAAACATAGATTAACTGTCCTGTGACTAGTATTTTTACTACTAATTACACATCTCACTCGCCATCAAGCCATCCTCAGTCATTTCAGGCTGTGAACCAGGCTGACTTCTGCCGCAAGCGAGGGATCCGAAAGCTGGAAACAATCAGAGAGACACATGAAGTCATAAAGACACAGATAATAACAGTGATAGTGTCTACACAAGGCGAAGCGGCCAGCAGCTTTTGGAAAACATAAAACCAGAGTTAACAGATCCCACATGATTGTTAAGAGTGCAAATGTTTAGTAGCCTCAGTTTGCAGCCTGGAGGGGCTGGAAAACTTGGATTGGGTTCCTCCATGGAGGCGGGGGATGATCATGCCTTGAGATTGCCTTCCCTTGTGTACCAACCCCCTGATCGGCTCCGCGGGCTTCTTGATTGCCGGCCGCTGACTAACGGCACCGGCATCCCCTCCTCTCCTTGCAGTCGGTCACCCTGGCCTGTGGAGACTATCCTGGAGGGGCTCTTGGGGGCAGTAAATGGGGAAAGAGAGAAGGCAGATGGGGCAAGTGAGAGATAGAAAAAACAGAAACGTGTCATTTAGACAACAGGCTTCCACTGGGGTCTGACGGACCTTTCCATTCATTCATTCGATCGGATTTAGTGGGCGCTCCCTGTGTGCTCTGCACTAAGCAAGTGCACTGCTCTGCACTGTACTAAGCACTTGGAAAGTCCAATTCGGTAACAGATAGAGACAATCCCTCCCTTCACAGTCTAGAAGGGGAAGACAGACAGCTAAAGAAGTAGAGAGGCATCACTACCATCACAGTAGATAAATAGAACCGTAGATAAATGCACATCATTAATAAAATAAATAGACCAATAAATAAGTACAAATAGATACAAGTGCTGGGGGGAGGGGAAGGGGTAGATCAGAAGGAGGGAGTAGGGGCGATGGGGAGGGAAAGGGAGGGCTCAGTCTGGGAGGGCCTCCTGGAGGAGGTGTTAAAAGGACTAATCACCTACTCTCTTCTTGTCCTCTTCCCACCCTTCTACCCAAACTGATCCCCTAGACATAGAACTCCTTCTTTTGCTCCCTAAATCCCTAGACCTCAGTCCTCCCATCTGCAAAGCCCTCCTAAAATCCCTTCTTCTCTAACAAGCCTAACCCGGCTCATTTACCAAAAGACCAACAGGTGCCTCTGGCTCTTGCGTTTAATGTTGGTTTTACCTTCACTACATCGCTAGAAGCACCTTTCCCTCTCCATACAGACTGCCTCCAAGTTGATCCAAGTTCTTGCCTTGACCAGTGAATCAGTCTTCTTGCTGACCTCCTGCCTCCGTTTCCTCTCCACTCCGGTCCATACTTTCCTCTGTTGATGGGATTATTTTTTCTACGAAATGTTCAGTCCATGTTTCCCACTCCTCAAGAACCTCTAATGGTTTCCCATCCATCTCCGTGTCAAACAGAAACTCCTTGACATCAGCTTTAAAGCAGTCGATCACCTAGGTCTCTCCTATCTTAACTTACTGATTGCCTTCAACACCCCAGAATTCTCACTTTGATACTCACTGTAACTCAATCTCAATTATTTTCCCAATTACTCTTCCTGACTCTGGCCTGAAACTCTTTCCCCCTTCCTTTTGACAAACATTCTTCCTCTCTTTAAAACCCAATTCATTCATTCATTCATCCATTCATTCGTATTTATTGAGTGCTTACTGTGTGCAGAGCACTGTACTAAGCGCTTGGAATGTGTAAATCGGCAACAGAGACAGTCCCTGCCCACTGATTAGGCTTACAGTCTAATCACATCTCCTCCGAGAGGCCTTCCCCAACTAAGCCATCATTTCCCCTACTCCTTCGCCCTTCTGTGACCCTTGACCTTCTTCTATTTTTTAACCTTTATTCACCCCACCTTCAGCCCCACAGCACGTATGTACATATTAATTTTTTTTTTTAGTGTCCACCTCCCCCTTTAGACTACAGGCTCCTTCTGGAAAGGGAATTTATCTACCTAATCTGTTATCTACCAAATCTGTCATATTGTTCCCTCTTGAGTGCTTTATACAGCGCTCTTCACCCAGTTAGCTCTCAATAAATGCAACTTATTAATTAATCAATGCATACCCATGGTCAACACTTGTATATTTAAGTAAATTCCACATTGAATACAATACCATGCTAGTGAGCAGCATAACCTGATGGAAAGAGCTTATAGGCCTGGGAGTCAGGTGTCTTAGGTTCTAAACGAGGCTCTGCCAGGTATCTGCTATGTGACCTTGGGTTAGTGACTTATTTACTATGTGCTTCAGTTTCCTCAAATGTAAAATGGGGATTCGATACCTGATTTCCCTCCTACTCAGGTCAAGTGTCCCATCTGAGAGAGGGCCTTAGTCGACACCGATTCACTTGTATCAACCCTAATGCCTAGAAAAGTGCTTTGAAACCCGGTAAGTGTTTAACAAGTACCATTAAAAACAAACAAAAAAAACAAATAAAGCTCTCCCTCATACTTAGACTTTGAGCCCCATGTGGGACAGTGACTGTGTCCAACCTGATTAACTTGTATCTACTCCTGCGTGTAACAAATGCCATCAAAAATGTATTCTGTCTGCTCCAACCGCTTGTAAATATTTTTAAGTATCTCTCATGTTGAAATGGAAACTCTCCGTGGGCAGGGAAAATATCTTAAGTTTCTCTTGTATTTTCCCAAGTGCTGCTTAGTACAGGAACTACTCTCTCAAAGGTCACCCGTGACCTCCTTCTTGCCAAAGCCAATAGTTCTTACTCTATCCTAATCCTCCTCGACCTCTCAGCTGCCTTTGACACTGTCGGCCATCCCCTTCTCCTCCACACTTTATCTCACCTTGGCTTCACGGACTCCGTCCTCTCCTGGTTCTCCTCTTATCTTTCTGTCCGTTCGTTCTCGGTCTCCTTCAGGGCCTCCTCCTCCCCCTCCCATCCTCTAACTGTAGGGGTTCCTCAAGCGTCAGTTCTTGGCCTGCTTCTGTTCTCCATCTACACTCACTCGGTGAACTCATTCACTCCCACGGCTTCAACTATCATCTCTATGCAGATGACACCCAAATCTACCAAATCTGTCCTCTCCCCATCCCTTCAGGCTTGTATCTCCTCCTGCCTCCAGCACGTCTCCACCTGGGTGTCTGCCCACCACCTAAAACTCAGCATGTCCAAAACCGAGCTCTTCATCTTCCCTCCCAAGCCCTGTCCTCTTCCTAACTACTCTGTCACTGTGGACAGCACGACCATCCTTCCTGTCTCTCGAGCACGCAACCTTGGTGTCATCCTTGACTCGGCGCTCTAATTCACCCCACATATCCAATCTGTCACCAATGCCTGCCGGTCTCACCTTTACAGCATCACCAAGATCCACCCTTTCCTCTCCATCCCAACGGCTATCTTACTGGTACAAGCTCTCATAATATCCCAGCTGGATTATCGTCTCAGCCTCCTCTCCGATCTCTCTTCCTCCTGTCTCTCCCCACTCCATTCCATTCTTCATTCCGCTGTCCGGATCATCTTCCTGCAGAAACGTTCTGGGCATGTCACTCCCCTGCTTAAAAACCTCCATTGGTTGCCTATCAACCTCCACACGAAACAAAAACTCCTCACTCTGGGCTTCAAGGCTCTCCATCACCTTGCCCCTTCCTACCTCACCTCCCTTCTCTCTTTCTACTGCCCACCCTGTGTGCTCTGCTCCTCTGCCGCCCACCTCCTTATCATCCCCCATTCTTGCCTATCCCACCGTCGACGGGTGGGCCACGTCCTCCCACTGTCCTGGAACTCCCTCCCTCCTCACCTCCGCCAAACTCACTCTCTTCCCCTCTTCAAAGCCCTACTGAGAGCTCATCTCCTCCAAGGGGCCTTCCCAGACTGAGCTTCCCCTTTTCCCTCTACTCCCTATGCTCCCTCTCTGCTCCCCCTCTGCCCTCTGTTCCCTCCCTCTTCCCCTCTTCCCCTCCCCTCAGCTAAGCCCCCTTTCCCTCTGCTCCTCCCCCTTTCCCTTCCCCTCCCCTCAGAACTGTGTTCGTTTGGATAAAATTTTATTACCCTATTTATTTTGTTAAAGAGGTGTTCATCCCCTCAATTCTATTTATTGTGATTATGTTGTCTTGTTTTTGTCGTCTGTCCCCCCCTCAGTTAGACTGTGAGCCTGTCAATGGGCAGGGATTGTCTCTATCTGTTGCCGAATTGTACATTCCGAGCGCTTAGTACAGTATTCTGCACATAATAAGTGCTCAATAAATACTATTGTATGAATGAATGAACTTGACAAATATCATTACTGTGTAATTCATTGAAATAGTTGGATAACTGAAGGAATAGAGCTGTGTTGCTTACTCAATTACTCCAGACAATTACTCCCCTGCTTCAAAGCCTTAATAAAGGCCCATTTCCTCCAAGAAGTCTTCCCTGACTGAGCCCCACTTTTCCTCACCTTCCATTCCCTTCTGAGTCACCCTGACCTGCTCCCTTTGCTCTTCCCCCACTCTCAGCTCCACCGCACTTATGTATATACCTGTCATTTCATTTATTTGTACTACTGCTTGTTTATATTGATGTCTGTCCCATGTCCACCTCCCTCAACCCTCTTTAGACTGTGGCTCATTGTGGACAGGGATTGTCACGTTGTACTGCTGTACTGTACATTGGCAAGTAATCAGTACATTGTTCTGCACACAGTAAGTGCTTAATAAATACTATTGAATGAATGAAAATGGATGACTGATCAAGGGACTTTAGATCATTGCAAGCTCCATAAACGTGGCTTTTGGTAATTTTCTGCTGTGTGACACTGGGCAAATCACTTAACTTTTCTGTGACTCAGGTACCGCACCTGTAAAATGGGGATTCATGCTGTGAGCCCCGTGTGAGACATGGACTGTGTCCAACCTGATTAATTTGTATCTTCCCCCGGCTCAATATAGTGCCTGGCACTTAGTAAGTTCTTAAAAAGCACCCTCAAAGGAAAGGAATAGATGGTAAAAGTTAGGTCTGCATGCATGGTCAGTGAAGTAAGTAGAGTACAGAGCTTTGCTAACAGTAGGTCCTCAATAAATACGATCGAATGAGTAGGTATTGAATAAATACCACTTATTGAACGATTGACTGAGGCAACATCCCAAACACAAATCCAACCTGGACCTAATTCTTAGCCCCTGTCACCCCTCTCTCCCAGCCCCATTAATTAATTCATTCATTCATTCACATTTATTGAGTGCTTGATGTGTGCAAAACACTGGACTGAGCTATGGGAAACTAAAATACAACAACAAATAGACACATTCCCTGCCCACAGTGATTTTACAGATGAGGTAAATAAGCCATAGAGAAATGAAGTGACTTGTGACAAGTCAAGCAGAAAAGTGGAAGAGCCAGAATTAGAATCCAGGTCCTTCTGACTCCCAGACCCATGGTCTATCCATAAGACCATGCTTCTTCTCTACACATACAGTTAGGACTTCAGTGATTGAAATTTCTAAACCTCACATTTGCTCCTATTATAACCTTGTTATTGAATAATCTTACACCTGGCTCCATCCCAGTGTTTAGGGCCCAGAAGAAACAGTGAAAATATGACCCAAAGTTATTAAACAGAGACACTTTTTCCATCCCATTGTTTTTTACATGTCACTTTTGGTTAATATCAACGTCAACTGTGAGCCAAAAATGCACTGAGCACCGTACGACACTGAATGTAGACCATGGTTCCCACCCTACGAGCTTTCAGTTAAAGTAGAAAAGATGGATGACAAATAAATAGGAAGAAGACAGGGTTGTGTTCGGGAGAGATGGGTAACAGTGGGAAATAGAGGGCTGGGGATTTTCAAGACTGACAAGTCTGTGTTTACTCATTTTCTGGGAGTCCTGCAGGAGAATAAAAAAAAAATTGCCAGAAGATGCAAGATAAGAAACAAACTAGTCGGATTGGCTAGGGTATAAGCAAAGGAAAGCAAAGGTTTTTTCTCAGCTGAAAAAACAATAAAAATACACATTTTTGTTTTAGGATTCAGTAATGTTAAATGAAGAGGAGGTAGGAAATGGAAAGTTTATAGGTCTGGATTGCTTTTCTAATGAATCTTGATTTTCACGCAAGTACCTTTTCCAATCATTCTATTAATCATTTATAATTACTGAAGGCTTACTATGTGCAGAGAATCATACTAAGCTCTTGGGAGAGTACAATATAACTCTATGATAAAGTTAATAGACATGTACCCTACCCAAAATGAACATACAGTCTAGACGGAGGTATTGCTGCTGTTGTTGCCCTTCTGCTGTCGAGTCATGTCCGACCCATAGCGACACCATAGACACATCTCTCCCAGACCGCCCCACTTCCATCTGCCATGGTTCTGGTAGCGGATCCACAGAGTTTTCTGGGTAAAAACCCACAAGCGGTTTACCACTGTCTCCTTTCGCACAGTAAATTCAAGTCCCTGTCCTCGACTCTCTCCCGTGCCCCTGCTGCCCAGCAAAGGGGAGTTGTGACTTATAGCAGATGGCCTTCACCTCGGTAGCCACTGCTCAAGCTAGGAATGGAATAGGTATCCCTCTCCTTGACTCTCCCTCCTGTAGTCATGTAGAGTACTGCAAACTCTCCAGGTGTGACTCCGAGAGGGGAGGCGGGGATATAGACATTAATATAAATGAATAAATTAGAGATCGGTACATAAGTGCTGAGGGAGGTACAAATAAAAGGAGCAAATCAGGGTGATGTAGAAGGGAGTGAAAGAAGAGGAAATGAGGACTTAGCTAGGGATTTTATTTATTCATTTATTTATATTGTCTGTCTTTTCTAGACTTTGAGCTCACTGTGGGCATAGAATGTGTCTGTTTGTTATTGTATCGTACTCTCCCAAGAGCTTAGTACAGTGCTTTGCACACACTAAGTGCTCAATTAATATGATTGAATAAACGAGTGAATGGGAGGCCTCTTGGAAAAGACATGCCTTCAATAAGGCTTTGAACCTAGGGAGAGAAATTGTCATACATTCATTCAATCAGTCATATTTATTGAGCGCTTACTGGGTGCGTAGCACTGTTCTAAGCACTTGGGAGAGTACAGTTCTACAATAAACAGACACATTCCCTGCCCACAGCGAACATGTGGCGTAGAGTTGGGTTTTAAAATCTGTCAGACGTGAAGAGGGAGGGAATTTCAGGGCAGGGGCAGAGTGTGCGTGAGATGTTGGGGGCAAGATAGACGAGACTGAGGTACACTGAGTAGGTAGAGGAACAAAACGTGTGGGCTGGCTTGTAGTAGGAGAGCAGCCAGGTGAAGTAGGAGGGGCAAGGTGATTGAGAGCTTTAAAGCAGATGATAAGGAGTGTCCGTGTGATCCAGAGGTGAATTTGTAACCTGGATATTCATGAAGAGTCAGGAAACGTAGACAGAATATTTTTATAGAAAAATAATCCGTAAAGCAGAGTGAAATGTGGACTGGAGTGGGGAGAGACAGGAAGCAGAGAGATCAGCAAAGAGACTGATACAGTGATCAAGACAGGATAGGATAAAATGCTTGGATGAATGTGGTTACAGTTTGGATGAAGAGAAAAGAATGGATTTCAGTGAGGTTGTGAGGGTTGAACAGGCAGATGTTAGTGACAGATTGAATATGTGGGTAGAATGAGAGATAAAAGTCAAGGATAATGCCAATTTTACAGGTCTGTGAGACAGGAAGGATGGTGGTACTATCTACAGTCATGGGAAAATCATGGGGAGGACAGGGGTTTGGTAGAAAGTTAAGGAGTTCTGTTTTGAACATGTTAGATTTGAGGTGTTGGCAGGATATCTAAGTAGAGTTGTCTTGAAGGCAGGAAAAAATGTGAGATTGAAAGGAGGGAGAGAGATCAAGGCTAGAGACGAGGATTCAGGAATGATATGCATAGAGGTGGTGGTTGAGACCATATAAGTGAATGAGTTCTTCAAAGGGGTGGGTATAGATGGAGAAGAGAAGAGGACCCTGAACTGAATCTTGAGAGACATCTACAGTTAGAGAGTGGAAGGCAGAAGTGGAGCCCATAAAAGAGCCTGAGAATGAGCTGCCGGAGAGATAGGAGAAAGCAATCTCAGTGCTTATCCAGATTGGATAATGTTTTCAAGAGAAAGGGATGGTCGACAGTATTGAAATCAGATGAGCGGCGGAGGAATATGGGTATGGAGTAGACGCCGTTGGATTTGGCAAGAAGATCATTTGTGACATGAGAGAAGGTGGTTTCCGTAGAGTGAATAACACTAATAATAATAATAATGTTGGTATTTGTTAAGCGCTTACTATGTGCAGAGCACTATTCTAAGCACTGGGGCAGATACAGGGTAATCAGTTGTCCCACTTGGGGCTCACAGTCTTAATCCCCATTTTACAGATGAGATGAATGAGGCACAGAGAAGTTAAGTGACTTGCCCACAGTCACACAGCTGACAGGTGGTGGCTCTGGGATTCGAACCCATGACCTCTGACTCCCAAGCCCGGGCTCTTGCCACTGAGCCACACTGCTTCTCTAAGGGGACGGGAAGGGGACCGGAGCCAGATTTAAGGAGATCAAGGAGAGAGTTGGAGGAGAGGAACTTGGGTCAGCAGGTGTAGACTACTAGCCCAAGGAGTGTGGAGACAAATGGGAAGAGAGAAATGCGGTGGGAACTGGATGGACCCCTGGTTTCAAGGGACTATTTTTTTAGAATAGGGAAGACACAAGCATGTTTGAAAGCAGTGGGGAAGAAGCCATTGGACAGCAAACAGTTGAAGATGGCAGTCAGTGAGGGAAGGAGGGAGAAGGTAGTGCTTTGATACGGTGAGAAGGGATGGGTGAGATGTGCAGGTGAAAGTAGATTTTGAGAGAAGGCAGGTGACCTTTTGAGATACTGCCTTTCTGACAATGCCAATCTCCTCTCCAGCTTTCATTTCAAATTATCCAAGTGTTGGGTAGAGGTTGAAACCCAACCATAGAAAATAAACTCTCCTGTAATTACAACAAAACCTTCTTTTTAGTGGCATTTGTTAAGCACTTTTTCTGTTCTAGCACTATGTTAATTACTGGAGTAGGAACGAGATAATCAAGCTGGATAAAGTCGCTGTCCCACCTGGGTCTCACGGTCTAAGGGAGTAGGATTGTTTCCCCATTTTACAGATGAAGAAACAGAGAAACAGCATGGCTCAGTGGAAAGAGCCCAGGCTTGGGAGTCAGAGGTCATGTGTTCGAATCCCGGCTCTGCCACTTGTCAGCTGTGTGACTGTGGGCAAGTCACTTCACTTCTCTGTGCCTCAGCTCCCTCATCTGTAAAATGAGGATTAAGACTGTGAGCCCCATGTGGGACAACCTCATTCCCCTGTGTCTATCCCAGCGCTTGGAACAGTGCTCTGCACATAGTAAGCGCTTAACAAATACCAACATTAGTATTACCTGAGAGGTTATGCTCAACACCACATGGTAGGCGAGTGGCAGAGCTGAGATCAGAACCCTGATTCTCTGACTCTCAGGCCCATGCTCTTTCCACTAGGCCATGCTGTTGTGTGAAAGATGGTGATGGGAGATTTTTGCATAAATCAGTCCACTCAAGGAGGACAGGTTTCTATCCCAATTTTTCCCCTTAGTTTAGGGAAATGTGATATAAACTACTTTCCCTGTATCATGGATCAGACTTTCTCTGTGGTTACTCAGCTAGCCTATTTACCTGAGGAAGGCGCTTACCTGAGCCCCAAGCCCCAAGCTGAGTGTGATTAGAGAAGCAGTGTGGCTCAGTGGAAAGAGCCCAGGCCTGGGAGTCAGAGATCATGGGTTCGAATCCCAGATCTGTCACTTGTCAGCTGTGTGACTGTGGGCAAGTCACTTCACTTCTCTGTGCCTCAGTTACCTCATCTGTAAAATAGGGATTAAGACCGTGAGCCTCATGTGGGACAACCTGATTATTCTGTATCTACCCCAGGACTTAGATCAGTGCTATGCATATAGTAACCGCTTAACAAATACCGACATTATTATTATTATTCAATTCCAGAACAGCTGCCGCTCTGTACTAAAAAGTAATGTAATGAAAACACTGACCACAAGCAACTGTGAGTTAAAGGCTGATCATTCTAGCAAGGGACCTGGTTTGGGGGTGAGTAATGCGATCCAGACCTGAGGAGTTAGAAATTTTAGAAGAAATTGCTCT
The DNA here is from genome assembly GCF_004115215.2 of Ornithorhynchus anatinus. Lineage (NCBI taxonomy): Eukaryota > Metazoa > Chordata > Mammalia > Monotremata > Ornithorhynchidae > Ornithorhynchus > Ornithorhynchus anatinus. Next base: position 130,518,142 of record NC_041730.1, on the reverse strand, counting down.
CTCTAGAATGTTAAATTTTCCAATTTTGCCCCTTGGTTGTTATCAGATTTCTGACCATGGGCCTCCATGCCTCTATGACCTAGAAGAAGTGTGTTCTCTGTCGACACCACATCTTTCTCCACTGGGCTTGGGGAGGGGACGGTAAAGGAGTGGGTACGATTCGTCGTTGGAACAAGATGGCAGTGCTCCCTCTGTTCCAAGCCTGCAGGAAGACGGTAAGCTAGTTGTGGGCAGGGAATGTGTCTGTATATTGTTATATTGTACTCTCCCACCACACAGTAAGTGCTCAAAAATACGACTGACTGAATGCAGCCAAACATTTAGGATTTAGAAAGCATGTCTTGTCTTACGCTGTCGAGTCATCTCTGACCCACAGCAACACCATGGACGTATCTTTCCCGGAAGGCCCCACCTCTATTTGCAGTTGTTCTGGTAGTGGATCCACAGAGTTTCTCTCGTAAAAATATGGAAGCGTTTTACCACTGACCCTTCCAGGTAGTACACTTGAGTCTCCACCCTTGACTCTGTGAGGTGAGTTTTGACTAGTAGCAGATTGCCTTCCACTCACTAGCCACTGGCCAAGCTAGGAATGGAATGGATAGGCCTCTGTTTGACTTCCGACCACAGTTGAGACTGGTAGAGGACTCGAAACTCTCCAGGTGCCAGCCTGAGAGGGGCAGAAAAATATGGATGCTATAAAAGCACGTCCCTTTAATGGCTGGAGAATCCACCTGAAGTATTCAGAATAGTAATAATCATGTATTCGTTAAGCACTAAACTATATACCAAACACTACACTGAGTGCTGGGGTAGATATTAATCAATCCATCAATCAATTGTATTTATCGAGCACTTATTGTGTACAGAGCACTGTATTAAGCACTTGGGAGAGAACAACATAACAATATAACAGACACATTCCCTGCCCACAGCGAGCTTACAATCTAGAAGGGGAGGCAGATATTAATTTAAATAAGTAACATGTCTATGTAAAAAAGTGCTGAGGGCCTGAAGGCTGGGTGAATAAATGGTATAAATTAAAGCGAAAAGGTGATGCAGAAGGAAGTGGGAGAAGAGGAAATGAGAGCTTAGTCAAGGAAGGCCTGCTGGGGGAGATGCCATTTTAATAAGTCTTTGAAGATGGGGAGAGTGTTCATCTGCCTGATATGAAGGGGGACAGTGTTCCAGGTCAGAGGCAGGATGTGGGTGAGAGGTAAGTGGCAAGAAGGACCAGGCTCTGTCACTTGTCTGCTGCTGTGTGACCTTGGGACGGTCATTTTACTTTTCTGGACCTCAGTTACCTCATATGTAAAATGGGGATTCAGAGTGCGAGCCCCATGTAGGACAGGGACTGTGTCCAACCTGATTAACTTGTATCTACTCCAGCACTGAGCACAGTGCTTGGAACATAGTAAGCACTCAACCAGTACCATAATTATGAATTATTAAGATACACTAGATTTAGGATTAGTGACTAGACAGAAGATAATCAGGTCCGACACAGTCCCTGTCCCGCATGGGGCTCGCAGTCTAAGAAGGAGGGAGAACGTGTACTGAATCTCTGTTTTACGGATAAGGAAACTGAAGCCAAGAGCAGTTAAGTGGCTTGCCCAAGGATCATTAAGCAGGCAGATGGCAGATTTAGGACTAACGCCCAGGTCCATTGACTCGTAGGCAGCTGCTCTTTCCAGTAGACCCCAGCATCCACTGTCGGCTTCATCTTGATCTGGTCTGGGGTGGAGTAACAATATCATTGCTCAGGCGCCAGCTTTTTTAGAACTTGGATGTGGCACCATTTTACTGATGGATGTATAATGCCCCTGACTCCACCCTCCATGCAGAAAAGGAACGAATTCTAGGGAGATCATCGAGACCCTGCAGTCAGCCTTCCACCTCAAATGAAGGCCCTTGAATGCAAAACAAAACAAAACAAAACAAAACAAAACAACAAAAAAACCTAGCCAGAATGTGAAAGCCTAGGAGCATTGCTAATTTGAAATATTTATACAAGTCCGGTAAGCGTGACTGACAATTCATTCCACATGGAGTGTATGTAAAGGCAATTCCTTGTTTTATAGCTGCACTCATCATTTGCAGTGCTTGTTGCTGATCTTGAGATTTGGTTTTCCAAACCTATAGAAGACATAGCTCAATAATGATTTCATATATCATATATAATAATATACAGTATACATATACAAATACATATGATGTATAATAGACATAAAAATATTACAATACCATACATTATTTACAATGCATACATTGTGTACAATATATGTCTAGCTTATACATACACACCATATATATACATATTTACGTATACGTATCATTATAGATATATATTATATAGTACTGTAGTATTTGCTGAGGGTTTACTATGTGTCAAGCAATGTACCAAGCACTGGGGCAATATATGACAATCAGATCAGATACTGAGCTTGTCCCACGTAAGTCACTCAGTCTTGGTTGAGAGTTATTTGTTCCCTATTTTAACCGATGAAGAAACTGAGGTCTAGATAAGTTGTCATTTGTCCCAAGTTAGGCAATAGGCAAATGACATGGCCTAGTGGACAGAGTATAGGCCTGCGAGGCAGAATGACCTGTTTCTAATCCCAGCTCCACCACCTGTCTGCCGTGTGACCCTGGGCAAGTCACTTCCCTTCTCTAAGCCTCAGTTGCCTCTTCTGTAAAATGGGGATTAAGACCTTGAGCCCATGTGGAACATGGACTATGTCTGGCCTGATTAGCTTGTATCTACGCCAGTGCTTGGAACAGTGACTGGAGCACAGTAAGCGCTTAACAAATTCCATTAAAAATAAATGAATGGCGGAACCAGAATTTTGCTTGCCAGGCTGGTCTGTCTGATGGTATAATATCCTGACCGTCCACCGCTATGTTAAATTGTCTGGATTATCCTTCGCTCTATCTTTAAAATATATGTTTTAGCCTCTCAGTCTATATACCTTCCAGTTAACCCCCTTTCAGCAGCTACCTAGGTATTCTGCTTTCATCCAGTCTCCTTATATTATTTCACCCAGTCAAGCTGGGTTGTGATAACAGTAATAATAATAATTGTGGTATTTGTTAAGCACTTACTATCTGCCAGACACTCTATGAAGCCCTGGGGTAGATACAAAGTACGGTTGGATACCGTCCTGTCCCTCATAGGGGTCCCAATCTTAAACCCCACTTTGCAGATGAGGTAACTGAGGCACAGAGAAATGAAATGACTTGCTCAAGGTCACACAGCCGGCAGGTGGCAGAGCCGGAATTAGAACTCATGTTCTTCTGATTCTCAGGCCCGTGCTCTATCCATTAGGCCACACTATTTCTCCAGATGAGCTTCTTATGATGTGCATTTCTTGAATGTGGTGAGTTTATTGTAGCTCATCTTCTGCATTTGGTGTGAACTCTTTGTGACTCCATAGCATAGTCATTAGCATACAGTTGTCCTTTAACTGTCTAGAAGACTTTTTTTTGATGATATTTCTAGCCTAATGAGTTTGAAGTGTTTCCTTATGGATAGGGGACAAATCAGATTGGAACTTTAGAGTTTCAGCCACACTCTCATTTTGCTGTGTGGCTCCACGGGACAGGGACTATCACAGACCTCCATTTGACTATGATGGTGAAGGGAGAAAGGGTAAGACTGGGCACTTTCGACTCTGACTCGATCATCCATACCGTTGTGTAATAGTCTAAGGGACTTAGTGAACGTCTCCTGGTCTCCAATGGGTAAACGATATTTCTCTACCTAAAGAAGATGCAGAAGACCATTTCCTTTCTCCAACACTCCAGTGAATGGCTTGCAGAAACTAAGCTAGACACACTTCTTTGCTCTTGCTTTCCAGTTGTGAACTTGCATGGGAAAAATTCCTGGATTAGGGACAGGTGGGTGAGTTGAGAATCAGCCCAAATAAATTAAAACCAAAACAGTGTTCAAACTCTATCAGTTTACAATAGCAATAATGTCATGATTGAAACAACATTCATGCCGAATTACTGTTATTAAGGAAGTGCCTGGAGATTTGGTGCTGTGAATGTTGTAATGAAAAAGAAATGAATAATTCTCATATTTTTCAGATTTACTCAGAATGCCAAGGATGGCATGAGGTAGTACGGTTTAGTATAGACAATGATAATAAGGATCAGAAGATTTGAGTTCTGATCCTGAGACGTCTTGGGCTGGCCCCTGGAGAATCAGACTCCTTGAGGTCCAGTGATCTCCGAGCATCCACTTAGGATTCTGACCTGGGCTCTACTTAATCAAACAATCTGTAGTATTTGTTGGCCAAAGAGCAGTAGGAGTACTAATAATATTTATTAAGCATTGATTGTGTGCAAAGTAATGTACTAAGTGGTCAGAGAGAATACACAGGTGGGAATTAGACGTGGTCCTGTCCCTCAGGGGGCTCAAAGGCATCATAATAAGCATTTGGGATTGTAAAATAGACCTAAAAGACATAGTTGCTGCAATGTAGAATATTACATTCTAATGTGTTGACAGCTCTCTCCACCTACTTTACCTTGCCGATCTCCTACTCTAATCCAAGTGGCATATTTCATCCCTCTAACGCTAACCTACTCACTATACCTTGGTCTCATCTTTCTTGCCTTCAAACTCTTGCCCACGTCCTCCCTCTCCATCAGTCGAATGTACTGAGTGCTTACTGAGCCCAGTGCACCGTACTAAATGCTTGGGAGAATACAATAGAACAGAGTTGGTAGACTCGTTCCCTGCACACAACGAACCTGGAGTCACAAATGGGATACACCAATACAAATAAGTCAATCATGGATGTGTACCTTAGTGCTGTGAGATGAGGGAAGGGTGAGAAAAGTTTTCAAAAGCCAGCACAAAGGTGACACAAAAGGAGAAAAGGAAAAGAAGAATGCTAGGGAGAAGTGTTTTAATAAGGCTTTGAAGGCGGGGAGAGTTATCATCTGTTGGATACGAAGAGGGGGTTCCCTCTGGCCTGGAATTTCTTCTTTCCTCATATCCAATAGATGACCACTCTCTCCACCTTGCCCTACTAAAATCACACCTCCTCTGAGAGGCCTTCCCTGACTAAGCCCTCACTTCCCTGTCTAAGCCCTCCCTTTTGTGTTGCCTAAGCACTTACATCTGTATCCCATAAGCACTTGGACATTAACCCCTCCCCTGCCTCAAAAAATTTACATACCGACCCATCTGTAATTTATTTTCCTGTCTGCCTCCTCCTCTAAGTCTGTGATCTCCTTGTGGTGAGGGATTATTTATCTCTGCTCTCTTGTATTGTACTCTCCCAAGCATTGAGTACAATGCTCTGCACATGGAAAACGTTCAATAAATATCGTTGATTGACTGATAAAATTACTTACAGATGGGGAGACGGGAGAACCAGCGGAGCTGCAATGGATAATAGCAAGAATATGGAAAAGTAAAAAAAATAAATAAATAATGCATGATGTATTTAAGTCAGTATATATGTGAGTGTTAACACATGAGTGTTGTGAATTACTCAGAGAATGCATCCTTTAGAAGGAAGGATTAGTGTGGGGTCTCTGAAGATGGGGAGGGTTTGTGTTCTGGCAAATTTGGAATGAGGGAATTGGAGAGGTTCCCAACAAAGATAAAGGCTGGAAGAAAAAGACAGATTGCTCTCTTTAGGGGCAGTGCTTGGCAAATTGCTTTTCAATGACTCTGGTCGAATCTGATTTTCTCCTTGGTAAGGGAAGAGGCCTGCTGATGTGGACCCAAGACATTGTTTTATGAGCTAGGACAGTTCACCTATAACGTGTGATTTCATTACACAATTTGGATATGGACCAGTGGAAGAATTAGGGAACATTCTTCCCACAAAGTGAGTCTATTCTGGTAACAGGATCCACAAGTTAGCATTAGGGCAAAGTGTGTTACCGCTCCTCATCATGGCATCTGCCTTAGTCCTATCTTACATTGTGTTTCTTGCGTTGTGTTGTAATTCTCCAGCTTTCCGGTACTGGACATAGTACTTGAAAAGTAATGGGTGGAAAGACTTTAATTAATTCCGCTAGTATTAGGAAGTCAGTAACGTGGGCAACAGTCACGGTGGTAATTTTGAACCACCTATCTCCTAAACTATTAATTCCCATTGAATCAGTGGTTACTCTAATGTGCATTTCCCATAGCAAGACGTTCTTCTGGAGAACAGTTCTTGTGCTACAGGAGAACACGCTGTAAATACTCCCTGTATATTCATTCAATCATATTTCATTCTATCATATGTCATTAAATCGTATTTATAGAGTGCTTACTGTGTGCAGAGCACTATACTAAACACTTTAGGTGTTGATAAGCAGCCTGGCCTATGGGACAGAACTTAGTTCAAGCTTGGTTCAAGCGCTTAGTACAGTGCTCTGTACACAGAAAGCGCTCAATAAATACAATTGAACGAATGAATGAATGAATGACAGAGGATGGGGCTGGTAATCGGGCTGGGAATCAGGGGACCTGAGTTCTAATTCCAGCTCTAATCCCCACCTTGGACTATATCTCCCATGTGGGATAGGGACTGTATCCAATCTGATTATCTTGTATCTACCCCAGTGCTTAGTACAGTACAGGGCTTAGCACATAACATGAACCCTTAATAAATAGCACTGTTATTGGTGGAAATTAGAGAGGGATGGGAACAGAGCATGGACAGAGAACACTTCCCCATTCATGTTTGTAATTCTGAAAGGGACAATGCTGAGTGAAGAAGTAATAATAATAACAATAGTATTTGTTAAGCACTTACAATGTACCAAGCACTGTCTAAGCACTGGGGTAGATACAAGGTTATCAGGTTGGATGCAGTCCTTGTCATTCAATTCATTCATTCAATAGTATTTATTGAGCGCTTACTATGTGCAGAGCACTGTACTAAGCGCTTGGGATGAACAAGTCGGCAACAGATAGAGACGGTCCCTGCCGTTTGACGGGCTTACGGTCTAATCGGGGGAGACGGACAGACGAGAACGATGGCACTAAACAGCGTCAAGGGGAAGAACATCTCGTAAAAACCGATGGCAACTAAATAGAATCGAGGCGATGTACAATTCATTAACAAAATAAATAGGGTAACGAAAATATATACAGTTGAGCGGACGGGTACAGTGCCGTGGGGATGGGAAGGGAGAGGTGGAAGAGCAGAGGGAAAAGGGGAAAATGAGGCTTTAGCTGCGGAGAGGTAAAGGGGGGATGGCAGAGGGAGTAGAGGGGGAAGAGGAGCTCAGTCTGGGAAGGCCTCTTGGAGGAGGTGATTTTTAAGTAAGGTTTTGAAGAGGGAAAGAGAATCAGTTTGGCGGAGGTGAGGAGGGAGGGCGTTCCAGGACCGCGGGAGGACGTGACCCAGGGGTCGACGGCGGGATGGGCGAGACCGAGGGACGGCGAGGAGGTGGGCGGCAGAGGAGCGGAGCGTGCGGGGTGGGCGGTAGAAAGAGAGAAGGGAGGAGAGGTAGGAAGGGGCAAGGTGATGGAGAGCCTTGAAGCCTAGAGTGAGGAGTTTTTGTTTGGAGCGGAGGTCGATAGGCAACCACTGGAGTTGTTTAAGAAGGGGAGTGACATGCCCAGATCGTTTCTGTGGGAAGATGAGCCGGGCAGCGGAGTGAAGAATAGACCGGAGCGGGGCGAGAGAGGAGGAAGGGAGGTCAGAGAGAAGGCTGACACAGTAGTCTAGCCGGGATATAACGAGAGCCCGTAATAGTAAGGTAGCCGTTTGGGTGGAGAGGAAAGGGCTGATCTTGTCCCAAGTGGAGCTCACAGCCTTAATCCCAATTTTACAGATGAGGTAACTGAGGCCCAGAGAAGTGAAGTGACCTTCTCTAGGTTACTTAGCAGACAAGTGACAGAGTTGGGATTTGAACCCAGGTCCTTCTGGGCTTCCAGTCCCTTGCTCTGGGCTTACTGTGGGTAGAGCATAGTACTGAGGTCTGGGAAATCATGTACAAATGGGAATTAGGCATGATCTCTGCCCCTTGAGGGGCTCACAAGCTCTGAAATGTTATGGTATCTTTGGTGGCCAGGCTGCCTCATTCAAACCATCCCATTCAATAGCCCCCGCCTCTCCTCCATGCCCAGAAAGGCAGTTCTGTAGCAATCTCTTTCCTGACAAACATACTTAGCACAATGCTGTGCACATAAGAGGCCCACAATAAATTCTATCGATCGATCGATTGATTGAAAAATCCATTTGGTCACTGTTATGAAAATGTTAACTTCAATTTTAAGTGAAAGCGCTTCTCAAGGTCAGGGGTCGTGTCTACTAATTGGATTGTTCTCCATACAGTGTTCTGCATAGAGAAAGGGCTCAAGAAAAGTGAATGATTAAATACTCAACAGGCAATCACTGATCACTCCCATCCCCTTGCTTAAAATGAAAAGCTGAAACCCTAAGGTGGGGTTTAGTTTCAACTATTTGGGTAGCTCGGAAGGTTTCATGGCACTGTAAGGAGATGAACTCTCGTAAAGGAAGAGTGCTTGGCCAGAAAAGTATAACAAGGTGGAGTGTGTAAGAGGGGTGGGAAAAGAGATCTAGCCAGGGACAGAGTGGAAGAGGTCTAAATTCAATTTGAGAGATAATAGGGAGGTGACTGGCAAGGCCAAGAAAAGTGAGGTCAAAGCAACAGGAGGAGGGTACTCTATTATTTATTAGCTACAATGTCCTGAACTGATTGGAGAGGTGAAAGACGGGAAAGGGCCAGGAAGAGAAAGTTGTGGTAGTTACGATGACAAATGACTAAAATGTGGAAGAGAGTTATTGCCGTGGAGATAGAAGTGCACATTTCTCTTTTATAGCAACAGTGTTCAGTTTATGATTAGGGGAATGGGGTTGAGTTGTGTTTGTTGGAGAGTTGGTATGGTGCTGTTGGCCTGAGAAATAATGAGGGGATGGAGCACTGAAGAAAGGAGGGCAATTTTTAAAATGTTGCTTTCTCACATGTTATCAATTGGAAATGCCTTTCTGGATTCCTTTCCTTCCCCCCAACACTTGCTTTATTTACCGATCAGGAAATGGCTTCTATTAATCCTAAAATAGATTTCCAAAGCATGCCAATAAATGTGAAATAAAATTTTCAAATTGTTCTCATATCATGAGTTACTCATTTCCAAACCAGAACGCTGAAATTCTTCCGTGATGACTGAAAAGGCTCTCGCTAACCATTTCAACTGGATACTCAGATGTATAAATCTGGATTTAGTTTGCTGTTCCAAAGCTGGTTCCTCCCTATAGGTAGGAGTCAACAACGAACTCCAAAAATGGCCCTTGACTTTGTGTGTGAGTATGGGAAAGAACCTCTCCGTGTAATCTAGACTGTAAACTCGTTGTGAGCAGGGAATGTGTCTGTTAAATTATTGTATTGTATTTTCCCAAGTGCTTAATACAGTGCTCTGCACATAATAGTTGCTCAATAAATACAATTGACTGACGGCCTTGTTTGGTTCTGCTTTTTGTTTCTGGTGACCTTTAAATCTTCAAGAATTCAGCAGTGACAATGACCAATAATTCCCAGGTTCTAAGAAGGGCAGAGGATTGTCATCTCCCCACGTTCCTCTTGCCTTATTCAAAGGCATAAAGGGCAAAGGATTAACGGAGTGCTACGAAAATGTCAATCAAGCCAAATGTGAAGAGTGAATCGTTCTGAATTTCTGACATAAGTGGGTTGTTTTTCAAAGCTAAACATGGAAATTGGTGGTATTAAATGAACGGCTGATCAGCAACTGCTGAGCGTTTGTTGTGTTTGTTTTGTGGAATAAAGGTGATTCCTTCTGCTTGTGCTAGGAAACTGATGGCTACAGCCGATCTCTGTGAGCATTCTCTTCTTTACTGGAATCAGATGCCCTGCTCAGCCAAGGCCATTTCTCACATTACATTCTCCACATCAAAAGATGGATACCACTTTGTAGAATTTCGTCTTGTTTTATGCTGTCGAGTTTTCTCTGACCCGTAGTGATGCCATGGACAGACCTCTCCCAGAAGGCTCCACCTCCATCAGCAGTCATCCCGGGAGTGGATCCAGAGAGTTTTCTCAGTAAAAATCAGGACGTGGTTTACCATTGTCTCCTTCTGCGCAGTAAACTTGAGTCTCTGCCCTCGACTCTGTCCCGTGCCGCTGCTGCCCAGCACAGGTGAGTTTGGACTCGTAGCAGATGGCCTTCCACTCGTTAGCCACTGGCCAAGCTAGGAATGGAATGGACAGGCCTCTGCTTGACTCTCCCTCACATATTGGAGACTGTTAGAATACTGAAAACTTTCTAGATGTGATCCTGAGAGGGGAGAATATGTAAGCAGAAATAATTTTTGATGGCTCACCCTTCCCCTTGGAATATCTATTTTAAACTATATTGTTCCTTTCTTTTCAAATATCTAAAAGGGTTGTACGATTATCATTATACCCGTAATGGTGTTTATTGTGCTCCCACTGAATGCAGTACTAACCTCTAGAGAAGAATACTCAAACCTTTCTACGGAGGTAACTGCAAAGATATTTGAGACCATTTTTTCTCAGGTGAAGAAATTAAGAAACTCAAAAATAATGAATTTGTTTTAGCAAGGGTACCCCGTGGAATGAAGAGGGGCCAGACAACCCGATATTTCTGGGAGAATCTCAGGGTTTTTGCGTCTGTCTCGTCGCCTGCTTGAGGTTTTTCCAGACCTGACTGTGCCTAGGAAAGCTAAAACAGATAAACCAAAAGTGGTTGGCCGAGTTGTGTGTGCATTTTAGCCCTGAGAGAGATGACTTAGGGAAGGAGATGTGTGCATAAAAGGTGGGGAGGAAAGGTTGAGAGGCATGGTTGATTGAGCCCTGAATTCTGTGGGACCAGCTCTGAGGGTGGCCACTTGATCAGAAGCAGTATGGTATAGTGGATAGAGGATGGGCGTGGGAGTCAGAAGGTCATGGGTTCTAATCCTGACTCCGCCACTTGTCTGCTGTGTGACTTTGGGCAAGTCACTTCACTTCTCTGAGGCCCGGTTACCTCAACTGAAAATGGGAAATTAAAACTGTGAGCCCCACGTGGTACAGGGACTGTGTCCAACCTGATTAGCTTGGCACATAGTCAGTGTTTAACAAATGCCATTATTATTATCATTATTATCACTGGTCCCCAACCTCTGAACTCCCAACCCTGACTACCATCCTGGAAGGAGCCCTCACATTGCCTGTCATTCATTTATTCATTCAATCGTATTTATTGAGCGCTTACTGTGTGCAGAGCCCTGTACTGAGCACTTGGAAGAGTACACTATAACAATTCAACAAACACAATCTCTGTCCACAGAGACAATGCCATCAGAGGAGACACAGTTTATGACCCCAACTGGGCTGACAGAAAATGTCCTTTTGTGTTAAATCCTATAATGGTAAATGTGATTAAAATACAAATTAATCTTTTTAAAGAAATTCAAAATGTAATATCATAGCAGTAGCATTAATTTTTTAATCACAAATTCTAAAAAAAAAAATAAACCCCAAAATATTAAAACGAAACACAAGAGATTCATTAACCAAACCCTAAGAAGTTTATTACTATTAAGTGCCATTGAGTTGATTCTGAGTTGTAGAGACTCTATGGTTATATTTTCTCCAGAATATCCTGTCTTCTGCCATAATCCATACACTTGCTAATGGTTCTACAATTATCATCGTTATGGTCTCTATCCATCTAGCAGCGAGTCTGCCTCGTCCACGTTTTCCCTGCACTTTTCCTAGCATTAGTGTCTCCTCCAGAGAATTAGCCCTCCTGATGATGTGTCCAAAATAATAATGTTGGTACTTGTTAAGCGCTTACTATGTGCAGAGCACTGTTCTAAGCGCTGGGGTAAACACAGGGGAATCAGGTTGTCCCACGTGGGGCTCACAGTCTTAATCCCCATTTTACAGATGAGGGAACTGAGGCACAGAGAAGTTAAGTGACTTTCCCACAGTCACACAGCTGACAAGTGGCAGAGCTGGGATTCGAACTCATGAGCCCTGACTCCAAAGCCCGTGCTCTTTCCACTGCGCCACGAAAATGCAATATAAATCGAGTCATTTGGCTTTCCAAAGACCACTTTGGCTTAATTTGCTGCAAAATCCATTTGTTTGTTTTTCAGGCAGTCCATGGCATTCACAAAAGCCTTCTCCAACACCACATTTCAACAGAATCAATGGTCATTCTATCCTGCTTTTTCACTGTCCAGATTTTGGATCCAAACAGTGTCACCGGCTTAACAAGTTACTACTACCCAATAGCTCAGTGACTTTCCCTGTGCTTCCTGGGAACTCACAGAGCTGAGAATGGGTGAAGGACCACTTACACCTATCCTGCCCTCAGGCTGCATCCCTTCCCGCCCAGCACTCAGACCCACCGACCAAGAGGCAGATCTCTGATTCTGTTTATCTATTTTGATGGTATTGATGCCTGTCTACTTGTTTTGTTTTGTTATCTGTCTCCCGCTTCTAGACTGTGAGCCTGTTGTTGGATAGGGATTGCCTCTATCTGATGCCGAATTGTACTTTCCAAGTGCTTAGTACAGTGCTCTGCACACAGTAAGCGCTCAATAAGTAAGAATGAATGAATAAGTGAATGAATGAAATCTGTCAGTTTTTTTCCCCTCGTCCCACAACTCCATTCTCCCTGATCCATAGCTGAGTGGTTCCAAAGCCCCAGCTGGGATGGCAGTCCCGCTGATTGATGTAGCGACCTCTAAGGCCTGAATTCAAGGTGGTAGAACAAGAAGAAGAAAATCGTATGCACAGCACAATTCAGCACCCGGTGAGCACAGAGGGGTCTGGAGACCAACTGAGAACAAGAAGAGACGGGGAGAGAGAGGATTGACGGAACTGCAACAGTTGGACATAGAATGAGGGGTGGAGTTTAGTGAATCCTTGAATGCACTGGGAGAAACTATGGCACACATTTCCACGTTTCCTCTTGACTGTACACTCGTGGTGGTCAAGGACTGTGGCTACCAACTCTGTTGAACTGTATGTTCCCAAGCACTTTAGTAGAGTTCTCTGCACACTGTAAGAGCTCAATTGAGTGATATATTGTGGGATGTTCAGAAACCTGGGGGGCACCTGTACCTACTAATTCAGAGTGAGGGGTCATCTCTTTGAATACCATGAAAGATATTGCATACAGTATGTGTACAGCATCATTTTATCAGTAGACTAAATACCAGATAGTCATTTTGGGAGGTGAAAGTTAATGGAAACTTGGTGCGAGTGGGTCGGGACCTCCTGAAAGCACACAGCAGCAGTTATTATAATTATTTGTAATAATAATAATAATAATACTTATGGTATTTGTTAAGAACTTAGTATGTGTCAGGCACGGTACTAAGGGCTGGGGTACATACAGGCTAATTGGGTTGGACACAGTCCCTGTCCCACCTGGGGCTCAGAGTCTTAATCCCCATTTTACAAATGGGGTAACTAAAACCCAGAGAAGTGAAGTGACTTGCCTAAGGTCACACAGCAGATAAGTAGCAGAGTCAGTTCCTGCAACCCAGCCCAGGGCTCTCGGGGGAACAGAGGGAATATTGGTTGCTTTTCTTGATCACTATGGGGAGTAATTTTCTTTCACCCAATGGAGAAATGGCTGATTCCTCAGTTACCTGTAAAATGGGGATTAAGACTGCGAGCCCCTCGTGGGACAGGGACTGTATCTACCTCAGTTTGTTTATATCCACCCCAGAAGTGAAACGTTAAAGAATGAAATAAATTGAGAAATTGATCAGTAGTATTTACTGAGTATTCAGTAAGTGCAGAGCACTGTACTAAAGGCTTGGGAGAGTAAAATACGATGAAAGCAAGACGTTTTATTTCCCAGGCCTCCTCCAGGAAGCCTCTCCTGATTAACCTCTCATCTCCTCACCTTATTTCTACTTCCACTTCAGCACTTGAATAATCATTCTCCTTTCCCTATATCCTCCCTCCCCACCATGGAGCTTATGCAAAATCTTTAAACTGCATTCTTTTCCCCTAATTTAATTTATTTTAGCCACTGCCTCCCCTGTAGAGAGTAAGCTCCTTGAGGGCTAAAATGATGTCTAATATCTCTACTGCACTCTGCAAAACAGTGATCTGCACAGAACAAATGCTCTATAATCATTTCTTAGTTGGCTGGGTGATTTATACGTACAAATAATTTTTAATTCTCGGGTGGGGTAAACACATTAGGCTTGAATTTACTTACTGCACACATGTCTGAAGCATCTCTACTTGGGTAATAATGTTGGTATTTGTTAAGTGCTTACTATGTGCAGAGCACTGTTCTAAGCGCTGGGGGAGATACAGGGTCATCAGGTTGTCCCACGTGAGGCTCATAGTTAATCCCCATTTTCCAGATGAGGTAACTGAGGCACAGAGAAGTTAAGTGACTTGCCCAAGGTCACACAGCTGACAAGTGGCAGAGCCGGCATTCGAACCCATGATGTCTGACTCCCAAGCCCGGGCTCTTTCCACTGCCCCACGATGTCGTCTTGTCTCCTCAAACCTAATATGTCTAAAACAGCACCGTCTTCCCCTTCAATGTCCCATCAGTTTAGACGGCACCACCATCCTTCCTGTCTCACAAGTCCGTAATCTTGGCGTTATCCTCGACTCCTCTCTCTCATTCAACCCACATAGTCAATCCATCACTAAATCCTGTCAATTGTACCTTCACAACATCTTTAAAATCTGTCCTTTCCTATCTACCCAAACTGTTACCACATTGATCCAAGCATTGACCTCTCCCCTCTTGATTACTGCATCAGGCTCCTTGCTGACCTCCCAGCTTCCTATCTCTCCCCACTCCGGTCCACAATTCACTCTGCTGCCTGGATGATTTTTCTACAAAAATGTACAGGCCATGTTTCCTCAATCCTCAAGAAACTCCAGGGGTTGTCCATCCACCTCCACATCAAACAGAAATTTCTTACCATTGGCTTTAAAGCAGTCAATCACCTTGCCCCCCGCTTACCTCACCTCACTACTCTCCTGCTACAGTCCAACCCATATGCTTCACTTCTTTAATGCCAAACTTCTCACTGTACCTCGATCTTGTCTATCTCACCACCGACCTCTCGCCCACATCCCGCCTTTGCCCTGAGATGTTTTCCCTCCTCATATCCAACAGACTATTACTTTTCCCCACTTCAAAGCCAAACTGCAGGCACATCTCCTCCGAGAGGCCTTCCCTGACTAGGCCTTCCTTTCCTCTTCCCCCACTCCCTGCTGCTTTGCCCTGACTTGCTCCCTTTATTCATCCTCCCTCCCAGCCCCACACCACTTATGTACATATCTATAACATTTATTTACATTAATGTCTGCCTCCTCGTCTAGACTGTAAATTTGCTCTGGGCAGGGAATGTGTCCGTTATATCATTATATTGCACCCTCCCAAGTGCTTGGTACTGTGCTCGGCACACAATAAGCACTCAGTAATTACTATTGACTGACTGACTGAACTAGAATAATCTTTTTACAAGTAGCATCACCTAGTGCAAAGAGCATGGGTCTGAGAGTCAGAGGACCTGGATTCTAATCCCACCTCTGCCATAGTCCTGCTGTGTGACCTTTTAGAAATCACTTAACTTTTCTGTACCTCATTACCTCATCTGTAAAATGGGGATTTAGCTCATGAGGGACATGGGCTTTGTCCATCCTGATTATCTTGTATTCGTTCATTCAATAGTACTTATTGAGTGCTTACTATGTGCAGAGCACTGTACTAAGAGCTTGGAATATACAAATCGGTAACAGAAAGAGACAGTCCCTGCCCTTTGACGGGCTTACGGTCTAATCGGGGGAGACGGACGGACAAGAACAATGACAATAAATAGAATCAAGGGGAAGAACATCTCATTAAAGCAATAGCAAATAAATAGAATCAGGGTGATGTACATCTCATTAACAAAATAAATAGGGTAATGAAGATATATACAGTTGAGCGGACGAGTACAGTGCTGAGGGGAAGGGAGAGGGGGAGGAGCAGAGGGAAAAGGGGGAGAAGAGGGTTTGGCTGCGGAGAGGTTAAGGGGGTGGGGGTAGAGGGAGCAGAGGGCACCGCTTAGTACAGATCCTGTCATATAATAAGCACTTAACAGGTACCTTTAAAAAAAACCCTGTGTGGATTGCTTATTACACCAGTAACTAGGATAGCATTACATTTTGAACATCGCTGAAACCAACAAAACGTATCTATATGTGGAATGTCTCCATTTTTTTTATCTTTTCTGAAGATAGACACCTATTTTTCGTCATTTCTGGGTTTCTGAGATAGGAAATTATGGATTACTCGGTACCATGAAGGAATTCCTATTCCTCTAAAGGAATGTTTGGAGAAAAATAATTTTCATTAAGAAACAATATTAAAAGTAGCTGTTTCCTCAGGGAGTCTTTGGTTACACAGTGCAGAAGGCAGATAGCTATTGTTCCTATGAAGCATTTCTTGAAGAACTTTCAGCTTTAGAAAGATGGTGATGGGGGTGTGTGTAATGGCTGGGAAACCCGAAACAGACAGTTTCATCTGTTGCTGGGGAAACAAAAAAGATGATCTCATGAAAAGGCATTTGAGGGGTAGCGAAAATTCTAAAGCGATCACCTTATATGAGACTAACTTGTTTCAAAGTATTTAGGGAAGAAAATAAAA
Source organism: Ornithorhynchus anatinus (assembly GCF_004115215.2). Lineage (NCBI taxonomy): Eukaryota > Metazoa > Chordata > Mammalia > Monotremata > Ornithorhynchidae > Ornithorhynchus > Ornithorhynchus anatinus. Next base: position 130,501,515 of record NC_041730.1, on the reverse strand, counting down.
ATAAATGAGGGAAGGAGAGAGATTCAGAGAAGGAGCGTGGCTCAGTGGAAAGAGCCCGGGCTTGGGAGTCAGAGGTCATGGGTTTGAATCCCAGCTCTGCCACCTGTCAGCTGTGTGATTGTGGACAAGTCACTTACCTTCTCTGGGCCTCAGTTACCTCCTCTGTAAAATGGGAATTAACACTGTGAGACTCATGTGGGACAACCTGATTACCCTGTATCTACCTCAGTGCTTAGAACTGTGCTCTGCACATAGTGTGTGCTTAACAATTACCAACATTATTATTATTATAATTGAGAGAGAAAGAGAAAGACAGGAGATGCAGAGAGAGATAGACAAAAAGATAAGGAGACAGATAGAGAGAAGACGGAGAGAGCAAGCAAGAGAGAGAGAGATGGACAGTTGGTGGAGAGAAAATGCTTAATGGGAGGATGGGGTGGGTGACCATTGGTCAAAATACAGTACAGACGAATGATTACAAAACTCTTCCTTCAAATTTTACTTTAAAATATTATGCAAGAAAATGATAATAACATAACACTGGTCACCAGCAGTCAATCAATCAGTGACATTTATTGAGCGCTTACTGTGTGCAGAACACTGTACTGAGTTCTTCAAAGAGTAATCAATAAACTGATCTATCACACTTATTGAACAATTAATGTGTGCAGAGCACCGTACTAAATGCTTGGAAGAGTATAATAGGACAGAGTTGGTAAACATGTTCTCTACCCACAATAAGCTTACGGTCTAGAGGGGGAGACAGGCTTTAATATAAATCGATCAATTCATCAATCAATCAGTAATAGTTATTGAGCACCTACTGAGAAGAACACTGTACTAAACGATTGGGAGGGTACAGTATAACAGAGGTGGTACGAACGTTCCCTTATGGATTTGTACCTAAATTCTGCGGGGCTGAAGGAGGAGTTAATAAAAGGTGGAAATCTAAGTTCGACGGGAATGCAGAAGGGAGTGGGAGAAGAGAAAATGAGGGCTTAACCAGGAAGGCCTCTTGGAGGAGATGCACCGTCAATAAGGCTTTGAAGGTGGGGAGAGTGATCATCTGTTGGATATGAAGAGGGAGAGTGATCCCGGCCAGAGGCAGGATGTGGGCGAGAGGTTGGTGGCGAGATAGATGAGGTCAAAGTACGTCGAGTAGATTGACATTAGAGGAGTGGAATGTGCGGGCTGAGTTGTAGTACAAAAGCAGTGAGGTGAGTTAGGAGAGGACAGGGTGATTTAGTGCTTTAAAGTCGATGGGAAGGAGTTTCTGTTTGATGTGGAGGTGGATGGTCAACTGTGGAAAGTTCTTGAAGAGTGGGAAAATTTGGATTGAACGTTTTTGTAGAAAAATGATCCTTGCAGCAGAGTGAAGTGTGGACTGGGGTGGGGAGAGACAGGAGGCAGAGGAGTCAGCAAGAAGGCTGACACAGTAATCAAGGAGGGATAGACAAAGTGGTTGGATTCATGTGGTAGTATTTAATGTTGTGGAGATGAACCATAAAGATTTCATTCAGTCACATTTAGTGAGTGATTACTGTGCAGAGCATTAGATGACAGATCAATGTTATTTATTGAACTCTTACTATGTGCCGAGCACGTACAAAGGGATTGGGAGAGTGTTATACAACAAAATTTGTGGATACGTTGCGTGTCCCTAACGAGATTCCAGCCTAGAGGAGTGAAAGAGAGTCAAGGGTAACACCAAGGTCACGGGTTTGTGAGATAGGAAGGATGGTGGTGCTGGGTAGAGTGATGGGAAAGACACGGGGAGTTCTGTTTTGGACAATTTTGAGGTGTCGGTGGGTCATCCAAGTAGAGATGTCCTAAGAGCAGGTGGAAATGCAAGGCTGCAGAGAGGGAGAGAGGTCAGGGCTGGAGATACAGAATTGGGAATCACTCACATAGATATGGGAGCTGAAGCCTTGGAAGTGAATGAGTTCTCCAAGGAAGTGGGCGTAGATGGAGATTAGCAGGGGACCCAGACCTGAGCTGTGAGGAGCTCTCACATTTAAGATGTGGAAGGCAAAAGAGGAGCCCAAAAAAGAGACTGAGAAGGAGAAACCAGAGCGATAGGAGGAGAACCAGGAGAGGACAGTGTCGGTGAAGCCGAGTTTGCTAATGTTTTCAGGAGAAGGGCTTAGGCGATAGTTTCAAAGGCAGATGGGGCTAGAGGAGGATTAGGATTAGTAGAGGCCATTGGATTTGGCAAAGAGGAGATTAATTCATCCATCCATCCATCCATCCATCCATCCATCCATCCATCCATCCATCCATCCATCCATCCATCCATCCAATCGTATTTGTTGAGCGCTTACTGTGTGCCGAGCACTGTATAAAACTCTTGGGAAAGTGCAATGCAACAATAAACAGAGAGATTCCCTGCCCACAACGAGCTTACGGTCTAGAAGGTTCATTGGTGATCTTTGAGAAAGCAGTTTCTGGGGAGTGAAGGGGGTGAAAGCCAGATTGGATGGGGTCAAGGAAAAAATTGGAGAGGGAGAACTTGAGATGGCAAGTGTAGAAAACTTGCTCAAGATTTTGGGAGAGGAACAATGGGAGGGAGATGGGGGGATAACTGGAGGGAGCTATGAGGTGAAGGGAGGGTTTTTTTAAGATGGGGAGACGTGAGCATTTTTGAATGCAGTGTGGAAGAAGCCATTAGAGAGTGAACAGTTGAAGATGGTGGTCAGGGAGCGAAGAAGGGAGGGGGCTAACATTTAGACAAGGTGCAAAGAGGTGGGGTCAGAGTCACAGATGGAGGGAGTGGATTTTGAGAGGAGGCAGGAGCTCTACTCATAAAATATTACTGGGAAAGTTGGGAAAGTTGCAAAAGATGCAGGAGGAAGACTGCAAGGAGAGGACTTGAGAGGAGCAGGGAAGATCTTAGGGAAATCATGCCTGATTGTTTCAATTTTCCAGATAAAAGATATACCCAGGTCACTAAGGGCAAGAGATGGGGACGGCAGGAAGACAGGGGTTTAAGGTTTACAACAGAGCGGAGTTGGTAGAAACAATCCCTGCCCCATAATGCTTGACACATAGTAAGTGCTTAACAGGTGCCATTAATTCTAATTTTAATTCTGCCCGTAGTTTAGAGGAAGAGACAAATATTGAAATAAATTACAGATAGAAGAATTGATAGGGTAAAAGTATATTTACACAGGGGTTGTGAGGCTGAGAGTGGGGTGAATATCAAGTGCTTAAAGGGCACAGATCCAACTGCAGAAGTGATGCAGAAGGGAGAGGGAGTAGGGCAAATGAGGGCTTAGTTGGGCAAGGCTTCTTGATGTTGATATGATCTTAGGATGGGTTTGAAGGTGGGAAGAGGAGTAGTTTTTTTGGTTTTTTTCAGATATGAAAGGAGAAGAGACTTCCAGACCAGACCAGGGACATGGATGAGGGATCACTGGTGAGATAGATGAGATTGAGGTACAATGAGGGAGCTGGAAATAGAGGAGCAAAGTGTATGGGTTGCGTGGTAACAATAATAATAATAATAATAGTAATAATGGTATGTGTTAAGCGCTTACTAAGTCCCCAGCACTGTTCTAAGCGCTGGGGTAGCTACAAGGTAATCAGGCTGTCCCATGTGGGGCTCACAGTCTTAATCCTCATTTTACAGATGAGGTCACTGAGGCACAGAGGAGTTAGGCGACTTGCCCAAAGTCACACAGCTGGCAAGTTGTGACTTGCCACTGGCAAGTGGGGGACGCGGGACTAGAACCTACAACCTCAACTGTGAAGCCCAGGCTCTTTCCACTAAGCCACGCTGCTTAGTGCCTTAAAGCCAGCGGTAAGGAGTTTGATGTGGATATGGATAATAATAATGATAATGTCGGTATTTGTTAAACGCTTACTATGTGCAGAGCACTGTTCTAAGTGCTGGGGTAGACACAGGGGAATCAGGTTGTTCCACGTGGGGCTCACGGTCTTAATCCCCATTTTACAGATGAGGTAACTGAGGTACAGAGAAGTGAAGTGACTTGCCCACAGTCACACAGCTGACAAGTGGCAGAGCCAGGATTCGAACCCATGACCTCTGACTCCCAAGCCCGGGCTCTTTCCACTGAGCCACGCTGCTTGGAGGTTTTTAATGAATGGAGAGACATCGGCTTGACATTTTTTATGGAAACGATCCAGGCAGCAGAGTAAAGTAAGAACACTTCTATTTCTAGACCCACCATTGTCTAGTGGAAAGACCACAGTCCCAGGAGTCAGGAGAGGTGGGTTCTAATCCTGGATTTGCCTTTGGGTGCTGTGTGAGACTGAACACATCTTTCAGTTGCATTGGGCCTCAGTTTCCTCATCGGTAAAAAGAAGACATGAGCCCCACGTGACGTGAGTCTATGTCCGACCAGATCATTTTATATCTAATCCATGAGTTGGTACAATGCTTGGCACATAGTAGGAGCCTAACAAATTTCACAATGATTCTATATCATTTCCAGGACCAAGACGGGGGTCCATCAAGAAATTCTATTCTTGTAGCAATTGTCGGAACCCAAGTGGGAAATGGGGGACAACATGGTCTTTCTTTAATAAATTATACACTGTATCCTACCTTCGTCTTGCCCCTTTGGGAGAATGACATTGATGTATAACGGGAGTTTATCATTTATACCATCAGAGACCTAAAGAAGGACATTCTGCTTTGATCTTAGCTGGTTGTGGTTGGTAAACCGAAGAGGTTTCATTTCCAAGAACAGTACCCCAAAGATTTCACATTACCTTAGTTTCCTCGTTCCATTAAATCCAGACATCAGTACTGACTCAAGGGCAGGGTTACGGAGGGCAAATGTACGTTGAAGCTTATGCCCTGGTTATCAATGGAGAGTTCATAAAAGTTCCCCTGACAAATATTTATTTGACTTTTGCTGTTACTCAGGAGTCCTGTTTTGTTTATTTAGAGGTCAACTAGCTATATGAAGTTCCTACCCTGCTGGGAGCTATTGTGCTGACTGGCAGTTCATCTGAATAGTTTCTAAGAACATGAGGACATGTTTCAGCTGAACGTTACACAGAATGATAAATAATATACATTTTTAATGTGGATAGAGCACAAGCCCGGGACTCAGAAGGTCAGGGGTTCTAATCCCTGCTCCGCCACTCATCTGCTGTGTGACCTTGGGCAAGTCACTTCGCTTCTCTAGGCCTCGGTTACCTCATCCGTACAGTGACGGTTGAGACCGCGAGCCCCACATGGAAGAGGGACTGGATCTAACCTGATTTGCTTGTATCCATCGCTTAGCGGAAAGAGCGTGGGCGTGGGAATCAGAGATCATGGGTTCTAATCCAGCTCTGCCATTCGTGCGCTGTGTGACCTGGGGCAAGCCACATAATTTCTCTGTGCCTCAGTTACCTCATCTGTAAAATGGGGATTAAGGCTGTGAGCCCCCTGTGGGACAAACTGATTACCTTGTATCCACCTCAGTGCTTAGAACAGTGCTTGGCACATAGTAACTGCTTAACGAAACCATCATTATTATTATTATATCAGTTAACCCTATTGTGCTCCCACAGATGCTTTTAGGGAGTGCTTTCTGCACAGGGGAAGTGCTCAGTAAATATCAATGATGATGATTATGGTATTTGTTAAGTGCATACTGTCAAAAGAAGCAGCGTGGCTCAGTGGAAAGAGCACGGGCTTTGGAGTCAGTGGTCATGGGTTCGAATCCCAGCTCTGCCACTTGGCCGCTGTGTGACTGTGGGCCAGTCACTTCACTTCTCTGTGCCTCAGTTACCTCATCTGTAAAATGGGGATTAAGACTGTGAGCCCCACGTGAGACAACCTGATTCCCCCGTGTCTACCCCAGCGCTTAGAACAGTGATCGGCATATAGTAAGGGCTTAACAAATCCCAACATCATTAAGTACTGTTCAGAGCTTTTGGCAAGTCGCCTAACTTCTTCGTGCCTCAGTGACCTCATCTGTAAAATGGGAATTAAGACTGTGAGCCCCACCTGGGGCAACCTGATTACCTTGTATCTACTCCAGCACTTAGAACAGTGCTGGGAACATCATAAGCCCTTAATACATTCCATTATTATTATTATTAGGGCTTAGAACAGTGCTTGGCACATAGTAAGCTCTTAACAAATACCATCATTATGATTTCAGTGCTTGGCACTTAGTAAGTGCTTAACAAATACCCCAATTAGTATCATTATTATCCCTCCCCCCCCGCCCCCCCTTTGCTCTTCCCCCTTCCCCTCCCCCTCAGTACTGTGGTTATTTGTATATATGATTTATTGCCCTATTTGTTTTGTTAATGCAGTGTACATCTCCATGATTCTATTTATCTTGATGTTGTTGTCTTGTTCTGTTTTGCTTTACTGTCTGTCTCCCCCACTTAGACTGTAGCCCGTCGTTGGGGAGGAATCGTCCCTATCTGTTGCCGAACTGTACATTCCAAGCGCTTAGTACAGTGCTCTGCACATAGCAAGACCTCAATAAATAGCATTGGATGAATGAATAAATGAATGAATGAATGAAGTGCTTACTATATGTCAAGCCCTGGATAAAAACGGGGTTAAATAACCAAGTCAGACCCAATCTCTGTCTACTATGGTGGAATTGGTAAAACGAGGCTGGAGCTTTGGTATTGGAGCAGAGCCTTTTTATGGTTCTATCAAGCAGTCGGTCAATCATTCGGTAGTGATTATCCTAGGCGAAGAACCACTCTAAGTTACGGAGAGACTACAGTTGAATTAGTCAACCCGATCTCTGCCCTCAGTCAATGAGTAGTATATACTGAATCCTTACTTTGTGCAGAGCCTTGTTTCAAACACCTGGGAAAGTACAGATGGGTTAGCAGACACGATCCTCGATCTAATCGACTTCCATCACCTCCGTCACTCCTGCCACCAGGCTACCTCTTGGAGGATGAGTCCCAGATCAATCAGTCAATCGATCAATCACATTTACTGAGCATTTTCTGTACACTCTACACTTGGGAGAAAGCAGTAAGATAGAGTAAGTGGACACTACCCCTGTCCTCTATAAGCTTACCCTTCATTTTTTTTAATGGTATTTGTTAAGTGCTCATTAGGTGCTGGAAACTGTAGTAAGAACTAGGGTAGATGAAAGCTAATCAGGTTGGACACTGTCCCTGTCCCACATGAGGCTCACAGTCTTAATCCCCACCTTACAGATGAGGTAACTGAGGCACGGAGATTTGAAGTGACTCGCCTAAGGTCACACAGCAGACAAGTGGCGGAGGCAGGATTAGAACCCAGACGGTGAGTCCAGCCTGTGGGCCCAGGATTAGAACCTAGACTCTAGATTGTAAGCCTATTTTGGGCAGGGAATGTCACCGATTATTGTTGTATTGTACTCTCCCAGGTGCTTAGCACGGTGCCCTGCACATAGGAAGAATAAATACAAATGAATGAACGAATGAACCCAAGACTTTCTGACTCTCTTACTCAGGCTCTATCCATTCGGGACACTGCTTCCCTTCAAACGAGCGGGATATATGGACAGTAAAATAAATTATGGATAGGGGAAAAAAAGGGAAAAGGCATGAATACTTTAGTGGTATGGGGTTAGGGTGGAGTGAATAACAAAATAACAACCAAATCCAGAGGTGATGGAGAGGGGAGGGTGAATCGGGGAAGAGCGCTTAGTCAGGGAAGGCCTCTTGGAGGAGTTATTATTTAAGAGGGCATCGAAGATCAAGTGGCAGTCTGTTGGATATAAAGGGGGAGGATGATCCAATCAATCAATCAATCAATTATATTATTTGAGTGCTTACTGAATGCAGGGCCCTGTATTAAGCACCTGGGAGAGTACAGTACAACAGGCCAGAGGGAGGATGTCAGCAAGGGGTCAGCAGCAATAGAGACAAGATTGAATTAGAGTGAGTAGGTTAGCATTAGAGGGGTGAAGTGGGTAGATCGGGATTTAGTAGGTAATCAGAAAGGCAAGGCAGGAGGAGGACAGTTGATCGAGTGCCATAAAAAAATATGGCGTGGAGTGACTGATGCCTAGGTGGATGGGCAGTCACTGGTAGTTTTCGAGGAGTGAGGAGACATGGAAATAAAAACCTTCTAGAAAATCTTGCTAGGTAGCTGTGTGAAGTCCAGGTTGGAGAGAGGAGAGACAAAGAGGCAGGGAGGTCAGTAGGGAGGATGATGCATTAGTCGAGGAGGTAATAATAATAATTATGGTATTTGTTAAGTTCTTACTTTCTGCCAGGGACTGTACTAAACACTGGGGTGGATACAAGCAAATTGGGTTGGACACGGTCCCTGTCCCACGTGGGGCTCACATTTTACAGATGAGGTAACTGAGGCCCAGAGATGATAAGCTACTTGCTCAAGGTCACTCAGCAGACAAGTGGCGGAGCCAGGATTAGAACCCATGACCTTCTGACTCCCAGGCCCTTGCCCTATCCACTACGCCGTGTTGCCTGGATCAACATGGTAGGAGTCTAGATGGAGAGGAGAGGATGGATTCTAAGAGACGTTGCGAAGGTAGAACACAGAGATCTCGTGACGATAGAACCCTCACGATTTGATGACAGACTCAATATGTGGGTTGAATGAGAGAGATGAGTCGAGGATAATGCCAAGTTTAAGGGCTTAAGGGCTTGCGAGACGGGGAGACGGTGGTGCCATTTATTTTACAGGTCCTAACCTCTATCTTGAAAACATACATGCATTTCCTCTTGCCTCCCGAGAGCTTCCACAAGGATGTCTCATGGGCATCTTAAAGTGAACATTTCTTAAAACTGAACCCTTCATCATCCCTTCTGAACCGACCCTTTTTCTCAACAACCCCACTACTTTCTCTGTCTCAGAAACCCACAATTTCCATACCGTCTCTGCTTTATCAATATGGTTTCACCCTCACATTCAGTCTGTCTCAAAATCAACCAGTCCATCCATCAGTGGACTTTACTTAGCCTTCAGAGTGTTCAGGGCACTGGACTAAGCATTTGGGAGATTATTTTGGGAGCTCTATCCCTCTACCCCCAAGGCCAAACTCCCAATTGTTACCCAGAGTATTCCTTAAATGGTCAAATTTGGAATAGGTCTGCCTAGATGATATTCACTTCCCTCCCCACAGAAAGCTGAGAAGCAGCATGGCTCAGTGGAAAGAGCACGGGCTTTGGAGTCAGGGCTCATGAGTTCGAATCCCAGCTCTGCCACTTGTCGGCTGTGTGACTGTGGGCAAGTCCCTTAACTTCTCTGTGCCTCAGTTCCCTCATCTGTAAAATGGGGATTAAGACTGTGAGCCCCACGTGGGACAACCTGATTCCCCTATGTCTATCCCAGCGCTTAGAGCAGTGCTCGGCACATAGTAAGCGCTTAACAAATACCAACCAAAAAAAAAAAAAGTTGTGGAAATCCTCCAGTGGACTCACTCTGAGATTTTTCAGCAGCTCAATCTCCACTCTGTGGGAGCCAGGTTCCATTTCTTGCCATCCCAGAAATAAAAGGAACTCCCTTCCAAAGAGGAGGAAACGCTGAGGAAAATGGGAGAGGAAGAAACATTAAATGGTGGCTCTTCTTTGACTGACAGATAAAACAGAGGAGATGCTCAGAAAAGATACTACAAGGAATCTGGCAGAGAGAGTTCATTCAGTAGTATTTATTGAGCGCTTACTATGTGCAGAGCACTGTACTAAGTGCTTGGAATGTACAATTTGGCAACAGGTAGAGATAACCCCTGACCATCGATGGGCTTACAGTCTAACTGGGGGAGACAGGTGGACAAAAACAAGACAACTTAATCACAATAAATAGAATCAAGAATAATGATAATGTTGGTATTTGTTAAGCACTTACTACGTGCAGAGCACTGTTCTAAACACTGGGGTACATACAGGGTAATCAGGTTGTCCCACATGAGGCTCACCGTCTTAATCCCCATTTTCCAGATGAGGTCACTGAGGCACAGAGAAGTTAGTGACTTGCCCACAGTCACACAGCTGACAAGTGGCAGAGCTGGAATTTGAACCCATGACCTCTGACTCCCAAGCCCGGGCTCTTTCCACTGAGCCACATATTGCCTTTTCAAGTGCTCTGAGCAAATTCAAGTAACGAACGGAGAGAGAATTCCGACCATGACTGCACTTTAGCCATTTCCCTACCAGGATTTTCCTTCTTTCTAATGCTTAGCACATGCAAATACACATGCTATCTGTGAGTTGTTAACTATTTCCCAAAATACATTCATCAAAATTTTGACAAACCTTGATCAGGTGCCTGGTTTTCATTCACATCCCCAGAAATTCTGCTGTGTTCACAAAGCAAACACTTCTGAGCAAATATACTTGAAGTGTGAAAATCATTATCCCTTATCTTCGGGAGATGGCTTCAGTTAGGCTGAAGGCCGGATGTTAAACCGGGGAGGACATTCCAGCATCTGGTACATAAATGTGAGTGGGGGAAAAAGAAAACGGGAGATACTTGGGAGTCAAGACTCTCGAGACAGGAATGGTCAGTTTAGAAGCCGTCGAAGGCCAGATCGAGCTCTAATATTGGCCAGTGGATACTTTAGAATGATTGTGGTATTTCCTTTGTAAGTGCTGACACTGTGCCAAGCACCGTACTAAGCGCCGGAGTTGAGATAATCGACCGAGGAGCAGCATGACTCAGTGTATAAGGCCTGGGAGTCAGAAAGCCCTGGGTTCTAATCCCCCTTCTGCCACGTTTGCTGTGTGACCTGGGGCAAATCGCTTCACTTCTCTGGGCCTCACTTCCCTCATCCGCAAAATGGAAATTAAGAGTGTGAGCCCCTTGTGGGATAGGGACCGTGTACAACCTGCTTAACTTGCATCTACCCCAGTGCTTAGAACAGTGCTTGGCACATAGTAAGTGCTTAACAAATACCTCAGTTATTACACAGTCAAAGCAGATGAGACCCAGTCCCTGGCCCACAGGGGACATTTGCAAAGGATGTTATTGTCCCCATGGATACCAAGGTGCTTGGGAGTCAGAGGTCATGGGTTTGAATCCCGGCTCCGCCACTTGTCAGCTGTGTGACTGTGGGCAAGTCACTTCACTTCTCTGTGCTTCATTTACCTCATCTGTAAAATGGGGATTAACTGTGAGACTCACGTGGGGCAACCTGATGACCCTGTATCTTCCCCAGCGCTTAGAACAGTGCTCTGCACATAGTAAGCGCTTAACAAATACCAACATTATTAACTATTGAGAGAATCGAGACAAAAAGTGATCAATAAATACCACGGATCGATTGATTGGGGCAGTTCTCCCCTTCTTGCCAGGTTTTCTGTAGTTTTGTAGTTTGCATTGTACTTTCCCAAGCACTTAGTACAACTTAAACAACTCCAGTGGTTGCCTATCAACCTCCGCTCCAAACAAAAACTCCTCACTCTAGGCTTCAAGGCTCTACATCACCTTGCCCCTTCCTACCTCTCCTCCCTTCTCTCTTTCTGCCACCCACCCCGCACGCTCCGCTCCTCCGCCGCCCACCTCCTCTCCGTCCCTCGGTCTCGCCCATCCCGCCGTCGACCCCCGGGCCACATCCTCCCGCGGTCCCGGAACGTCCTCCCTCCTCACCTCCGCCAAACTGATTCTCTTCCGCTCTTCAAAACCCTACTTCAAACTCACCTCCTCCGAGAGGCCTTCCCAGACTGAGCTCCTCTTCTGCCTCTACTCCCTCCACCACCCCCCCTTCACCTCTCCGCAGCTAAACCCTCTTTTCCCCCTTTCCCTCTGCTCCTCCACCTCTCCCTTCCCATCCCCTCAGCACTGTACTCGTCCGCTCAACTGTATATATTTCCATTACCCTATTTATTTTGTTAATGAATTGTACATCGCCTTGATTCTATTTAGTCGCCATCGGTTTTTACGAGATGTTCTTCCCCTTGACTCTATTTATTGCCATTGTTCTCGTCTGTCCGTCTCCCCCGATTAGACCGTAAGCCCATCGAACGGCAGGGACCGTCTCTATCTGTTGCCGACTTGTTCATTCCAAGCGCTTAGTCCAGTGCTCTGCACATAGTAAGCGCTCAATAAATACTATTGAATGAATGAATGCTCTGCACATAGTAAGCGCTCAATAAATATAATTGACTTATTGATTGATTGTTTGAACCTAATAATCACTATCCCTTTCAAGACTCAGAAGAGGAAAGGGGAAAAGGCAGGATGAGGGGGAGAAGGTGGAATTGCAATAATAATAATGGTATTTGTTAAGTGCTTCATTCGTTCATTCATTCAATCATTTATTGAGCACTTACTATGTGCAGAGCACTGTACTAAGCGCTTGGAATGTACAATTCGGCAACAGATAGAGACAATCCCTGCCCAACAATGGGATTACTATGTGCCATGCACTGTTCTAAGTCCTGGGGTAGATATAAGGTAATCAGGTTAGACACAGTTCCTGTCCCTCATGGGGCTCGTAGTCTCAATCTCCACTTTACAGATGAGGTAACTGAGGCACAGAAAAGTGAAGTGACTCTCCTAAGGTCACACAGCAGACAAGTGGCAGAGCTAGAATTAGAACCTTCTGACTTCCAGGCCTGTGCTCTATCCACTGTGTCATGGAAGAGAGACTTTTCTGCCCTAAGAGGCATGGGGGAAGGGAATTTCCTGAATGAATGAAACAGAAAAAAGAGGATTGGCAAAAGGATAGAAGACAGAAGAGGGGAAGAATTCTTTTCTCCCTCTCACTTCTGCCTCACCCTTGAATTTAGGTTGGCACTCTTTATTCACCCCATGCTCAGCTCCTCAGCATTTCTGTATATGTCTGTAATTTATTTATTCACATTGATGTCTGTGCCCCTTTAGACTGTAAGCTCCTCGTGTGCAGGATACGGGGCTACCGATTCTGTTGTTTTGAACTTTCCCAAGTGCTTAATACAGTGCTCTGCACGCAGTAAGCCCTCAATAAATAATATTGGTTGATTGATTCACCATGTCATTTTTGAAGGGAGTGCGCATAGTGATTAAAGGGATAATGGCAGCAGAGAGGTCTCAAAGAAAGCCCGGGCCTAGGAGTCAGAGGACCTGGGTTCTAATCCCCTCTTTGCCATTTGTCTGCTCTGTGACCTTCACCAAGTCTCTGAACTTCTCTGTGCCTCAGTGTCCTCATCTGTAAAAACGTGATTCAATAGCTGTTCTACCTCCTCCATAGTCTGTGAGCCCCATGTGGGACAGAGACTGAGTCCAACCTGACTATTTTGTATCTACCCAGCTCTTAGGAGAATGCTTAGTCCTTAATAAGTACATAACAGACATTATTATTATTATTGTTGTTTTTATTAATCATTATTACAATGGGGTGGGAGCAAAAGAGGGAAATTAGTGGAGAGGACAAAGGATATCTTAGAAGCAATAGGGCAGGGAAGGATACTGTTGTCGCAGACCAGGAAAGCAGGGAATAATAAAGAGGGAAATAAATAGGGATTGGAGGTAGAGTTTAGTAGAAAGAGCATGGGATTAGCGGTCAGAAGATCTGGGTTCTAGTCTCAGCTCTGCCATTTGCCTGCTGTGAGCCCCTGGATAAATCATTCAGTCTCTCTTTACCTCAACTCCTTCATTTGTAAAATGTTCTCTCTCCCTTTAAAGCAGTGAGTCTCACGAGGAGCAGAGTCTGTGCCTCATCTGATTATTCGGTATCGATCTAATGCTTAGCAAACAGCTTGCCGCTAAATGAATGCCATCATTAACTGGGAAAAAGAGCTCTCCCCATTCCTTGCGTCTTGTCGGCATTTTGGAAACCTCCCCAGAGAAACTGAACATAAAAAAAACACTGTTTCCCTCTCAAGCCTTCTCTGATTAAACTTTCTTTTCTCCAGCTCCCTGTCTCTTCTCTGTCATCTTTCCATTTGGATCTCTGGCCCTTGGGCATTGGATGGACACCCCATCCTCAACCGCAAAGCACTTACGTACATATCTATAACTATATGTTATAAATCACTTATTTATATCAATGCCTGTCTCATTCATTCGTTCATTTGATCGTATGTATTGACTGCTTACCGTGTGCAAAGCACCGTACTAAACAGTTGCTCCCCCTCTAGCCTGGAAGCTTGTGCTGGGCAGGGAACGTGTCTATCGTCTCAATTGTATTGTGCTTAATGCAGTGTTCAGCACAGCTCGTTGTGGGCAGGGAATGTGTTTGATGTCAAATTGTACTTTCCCAAGTGCTTAATATAGTGTTTGCACACGGTAAGTGCTCAATATATACAATTGATGATAATAATGATAAATACCGTTGATGGTTATGATGATGATGGTGCCTCTAAGTTGATACCTAGTAGACAAGTCCTGATTCTGAACCATGACAGTAAGAGGCAGTGGGCATTTATTGTAAAATCAATAAGGATAATGATAGTAATTATTATTCTTATTATTGTTGTGGTATTTTTTAGCCCTTACTGTGTGCCAGGCCCTGAACTAAGGTCCGGGGTGGATACAAGCAAATCGGGTTAACACAGTCCCTGTCCCACATGGGGCTCACAGTCTTAATCCCCATTTTACAGATGAGGTACCTGACGCCCAGAGAAGTGAAGCGGCTTTCCCTAGGTCACACAGCAGACAGGTGGTGGAACCAGGATTAGAACCCACGACCTTCTGACTCCCAGGCTGGTACTCTATCCGCTCTATCCGTGAATTGTAAGATTTATTTTACAGCAACCATTGCTGCGTTTTTGTCTTGCCTAGCTACCTCTTAAGACTTTACCCCACATTTCTTTGGGAAAGTTATTCTTCTGTAGATCTTCCAAATGACAACTTGGATTTCTGCCTCTCCACATCACAACTCTAAACCCTCATGCAGCTAATTCGTCATTAAGCCAGCGTGTTACTCCTCTTTCTTCTGGTGGATTTGTCCCCCACCTTCTAATGCACTCCACAGTTACTATTTGCCTCCCCGACCTGTAATTTATGGTTCCGCCTCTCCAGCTAGGGCAGGGATCTTGTTTTCCAGCTCTATAGGGAACCACATAGCTACTCCAATTTTATGGTCAGAGATCCCTCCTCCAGACAGCTCCAAGATTGATCATTTTTGAAGTGGCTTTCTCAAGAGTATTAAAGCTCAGTCCCAACACTGCTAGCAAAGAGGGGACGGGGGGTTCGGGGGAGGAGGAAGGGACTTCTTCCGCAAGCAGCTCTGGGATCGGCAGGTGGAGATTAAGAGTGATGCACTCCACATTTCCCAGAAGATTTTTCTTTTTTGCAGTCAGAAAGGAAGGGAAAAAGAAGGAGTTGAACTTCTCTCCTCACCCACTCCCTTCTGAGTCACTCTTGTACTAGGATTTGCTCCCTTTATTTACCCCTCCCTCAACCCCATAGCATTTATGTTCATATCCATAATTTATTTATTGATAATGTCTGTCTCCCCCATAGACGGTAAGCTCACTTTGGGCAGGGAACGTGTCTACCAACTCTATCACATTGTATTCATTCAATAGTATTTATTGAGTGCTTATATGCAGAGCACTGTACTAAGCGCTTGGAATGTACAAATCGGCAACAGATAGAGTCCCTGCCCTTTGACGGGCTTACGGTCTAATCGGGGGAGACGGACAGACAAGAACAATAGCAATAAATAGAATCAAGGGGATGAACGTCTCATTAAAACAATAGCAAATGAATAGAATCAAGGTGATGTACATCTCATTAACAAAATAAATAGGGTAATAAAAATATATACAGTTGAGCGGACCCGTACAGTGCTGAGGGGAGGGGAAGGGAGAGGGGGAGGAGCAGAGGGAATATGGTACCCTCCCAAGCACTTAGTAGAGTGTTCTGCATCCAGTCAGCACTCAATAAATACAATTAATTGATTGATTCTCTCTGGAGGTGTCTCGATAGGGGTCGAGGGGCAGAGTGAAGTCCCCTCCTCTCCCCTACCCAGTTTGGAATATACTCCTTCCCCACTCTAAACCGCCATGGGGCTGGGGGCAGATCAGCATTCTGGGCTGGGCTGGGGAGGTCCAGTGCTTCGAACAGTGCTTGGCATATAGTAAGTGCTTAACAAATACCATTATTATTATTATTATTTTGAGGGCTCTCTGCAGGAGAGAGAAGGGGAATGCAGCAAGTATGCATTAAAAAGTGGCAATGAGAGGTGCTCGGCTCAATCACCCTCCCAGCCTCATCCAAGGTGCTGCTTCCCCCTCATCCATGTCTCTCACTGTGTTTCCTTTTTCTACACACAGAGGACATGACCGGGATCCAGGACTCCTGGGAAGCGGGGTGCCTGCCGCCACGAGAAGCAAAATACGGTGCCTGTTTCGTGCCCACTACCCACCCTTTCAGGTTCAAAACGAGAGGGGACTGATCGCGTCACACGACTGGGGCAAGAAGAATCCGAACAACAAAAGTTTCACCGTAGTCTGGCATTCATCGTGAGAGACATGGATTCGCAGATGGCTAATTTATTGTGTATGCCTCTATTTATCTTTACCAAATGCTTAGTGTGATGCTCTTCTCACTGTAAGCGCTTAATAAATAATCAGATTGATTGCCCTTCCAAACTCTCACTGGCTTTCTGTTTTACCACTCTCTGCTCTCACTCTGCTTGCACAATCCGGTCTGTGCATTATTGATACCTAAAATACACTTAAGCCAAAATTTCCTGGATAATTGAGCTACTTAGATGGCTCCTAGAGATCAAGCCCATCGACCAAATTCCATCCCACTTTATTTTTCTAATTATTCAATCTTCTCCTTCCAGACTTTACACATCCCTGACAATTTGGCTGAAGCAAGGGGAGGACGAGTCGAAGCTTCTATCGGAGCTGATGACAGACAAGCTGCCCCGCAGGATTGGGGGCGAGGCAGTGACTCCACAAAGGAATGCGACCAACATTCCCTCTCGCGGTTTCCCAGGTGCGTGAGACAAACCTCTCAAAGACCTGCCGGTGATGACCAGTTCTTCAGGAGACAGGGAGTGAACCTCAGCCTCAGCAGATAACTCTAACAGGTGAGACTGTCTTTACCCTGCCAGAGAGAATACAATAAAATGAGGTTTCTCGAGGCATGTAGAAGCCTGAGAAGCACCATGGCATAGGGAATAGAACACGGGCCTGGGAGTCAGAAGGTCATGGGTTCTAATTTTGTCTCCACCACATGTCTGCTGTGTGACATTAGGTGAATTGCTTCACTTCCCCCTCCGTTACCTCCTATGTAAAATGGGGACTAAGACTGTGAGCCCCTTGGGGGACAGGGACTGTGTCCAACACGATTTGCTTGTACCCACCCCGGTGCTTAGTACAGTTCCTGACACATAGTAAATGACCCCCCCCGGTCCTGGAATGCCCTCCCTCTTCACCTCCGACAATCTAATTCTCTTCCCTTCTTCAAATCCCTACTTAAAGCTCACCTCCTCCAAGAGGCCTTCCCAGACTGAGCTCCCCCCTTTTTCCCTCTGCTCCCTCTACCCGCCCCCCCCCTTCACCTCTCCGCAGCTAAACCCTCTTCTCCCCCTTTTCCTTCCACTCCTCCCCCTCTCCCATCCCCTCCCCTCAGCACTGTACTCGTCCGCTCAACTGTATATATCTTCATCCCCCTATTTATTTTGTTTAATGAGATGTACATCACCCCGATTCTATTTATTTGCCATCGTTTTTATGAGCTGTTCCTCCCCGTGACTCTATTTATCGCCACTGTTCTCGTCTGTCCGTCTCCCCCGATTAGACTGTAAGCCCGTCAAACGGCAGGGACTCTCTCTATGTGTTGCCGATTTGTCCATTCCAAGCGCTTAGTACAGTGCTCTGCACATAGTAAACGCTCAATAAATACTATTGAATGAATGAATGAACATAGTAAACACTTAACAAATACTTGTTTACTTGTTTTGATGTTCGTCTCCCCCCTTCTAGACTGTGAGCCCGTTGTTGGGTAGGGCCTATCTCTACTTGTTGCTGAATTGTACTTTTAGTACAGTACTCTGCACACAGTAAGCGTTCAATAAATACGATCGAATGAATGAATATATGAAATGCTATCATTATTATTATTATTATTAGGGGATTGTGCCAGATAGAAAAGGTGGTAGTGGTAGTGACTTCTATCTAGAACTTCCTCTAAATGGGACAGAGCTAGTACTTTCCCAAGCATATAGTCCAGTGTTCTGCACACAAAAGTAATAATAATGATAATATTTGTTAAGCATTTACTATGTGCCAGACACGGATGTAAGAGCTGGTGTAGATACAAAGTAATCAGGCTGTCCCAGGTGGGACTCACTGCCTTAATCTCCATTTGTACAGATGAGGTCACTGAGGCCCAGAGAAGTGAAGTGACTTGCCCAAAGTTACACAGCTGACAAGTGGCAGAGCCGGGATTAGAACCCACAACCGCTGACTTCCAAGTCCATGCTCTTTCCACCAAGCCACGCTGCTTCTGCAGCGTCAGGAAGTGAGTAATTAGGTAAGTGCTTGATGATACCCCCCCATTTGGACTGTGAGGCCGTCACTGGGCAGGGATCGTCTCTCTCTGTTGCGGAGTAGTACATTCCAAGTGCTTAGTACAGTGCTCTGCACATAGTAAGCGCTCAATGAATACTATTGAATGAATGAATGCATAATATGATTGAATGAATGAATAAACGTAGAGGTGGATAGGGTATGCCCAAAGAACTCCAGGTAGCGGTCGCATAAATCGGTGTTTTCACACGTCTTGGTGCTCTTTTGATAAGAAGCATCTATCTGGATAGAAGACAGTACTGCCCGGTGGAAAGGGCACGGGTCTGGGAATCGGAGAATCTGGGTTCTAGTCCCAACTCTGCCACTGACCTTTTGTGTGACGATCCCTCTCGGCCTCAGTTTCCTCATCTAAAAAAGTGGGAAAAAAGTCGATTGGGAGCTCTGTGCGGAAGAGAGGCTCTGACCAATCTCATAACGTTGTGTCTACCTCAGGTATTAGCCCTTAATGAGCCCTTGCTAAATGCCAGAATCATTAGAAGACATTTGTACGCATGCTCAAAATGTCAGACAAGATGCGAGTGCTCTCAGGCAGGTTTTACTTAATGAAACTGTCTTCAAAAATATAACCCCCTTGTTAAATATGAACTGATTGTACTTGGGACAGTAAAGTTGTAATAATTAACTAAATAGTATCCAAAGGTGTCTAATTTATAATCAGGGAGCAGGTTAGGCACCGAATGAAATGGAATCATTATGAAAAATGAACTAAAATCTTAAAAGAAGGAAGCAAGCACCTGCCCTCTGGATTTTCAACCTCACTTCATTCCATTAGTACTTACACTTATTAATAATAGCCTATCGATATTATTAACATTCTATCAAGCCGCTACTTTGCAGCTGGTGAGAATAGTAATCTGGAAATAATATCATTTGAATCGGTCCATATCCGAGGTTCTTACACTAAGAAACGATACTGAGAAGAAGAATTGAAGCAATCTGTCCTTCAAAAGGGTCTCACAGAGAATCACGTATTACCAAGTCATTCTGAGCAAAATTGCAATAACAGGAAAACACTATATGCAGGTTTCAGAAAAAAAAAATACTTTGGTTTGGGGAATTAGTGTTATTCCTAGTTTGTTTTTTTTTTATTTCATTAAGGCGAGAACATTTCTATAAAAGTATTTTATTGGGTGGCTAAGGGAAAGGCATGAAAGTTTAACCTGCGTGTTTCAGGCAAGAGCCACAACTTCACAATGGCCATTTTTGCTGAGCCTTTATTTCAGAGAAGGTTTGCAGCTCTCTGATTCCAAGACTACGGGAAACAGTTTCATCAGCATGGATGAGAAGCTGGTTTATGGATTGAGTGAAAAAGAAGGGAATCTAGAGAATTGGCACATTCCAAAGTTCAAAACTGCCCAGAGAAGGGCTTGTTTCTATACATTTCAAGCTCACTTAACCAAAGGGTCTCAGGGGAGCTCCTCGTTTATACGAATGACAAACTCCGCCCTAAAGTTTTCTGGTTTGCACCTGTTGGAGAGATCGGGGGCTGGAGCCCTTAGTCACTTGGGGGGTGATGGAGAATGCTGTGACTGATGAAGGAGGCAAAGGGAATTTGGCTTTCTCATTTTTGTTTTACCCGGTAACCTCAATGGAAACAGGAAGTTCTTTCCAACTGAGGCCAAAGAGGGAAAGTAATATTGCTTTTCATTTTAGCGAAGGAGCAACTGAACTTCTGAATTGAAATGGGAGTTGGCAACTGAAAGTGAGGGGGTCAAAAGAAATGATCTCTTGCACCTTATGAATAGCTATGTGTATGCAGATTTATGTATATACATGTGTATATATATTAAATGTGTACATATACACCTATATGTATATACATAGCTTACTATTATGGCATTTGTTAAGCACTTACACATACTACACACTGTGGTAGATAAAAACAAATCAGGTAGTTTGGACATAGTTCCTGTCCCAGGAGCAGCTCAGAGTCTAAGTAGGAGGGAGAGCGGGCAGTGAACCCCACTGAACTGATGAGAAAATGGAGCACAGAGAAGTGAAGAAACTTAGAGAGGGTCACACAGCAGGCAAGTGGAGGAGCCTGGCTTAATAACGTTGGTATTTGTTAAGCGCTTACTATGTGCCGAGCACCGTTCTAAGCGCTGAGGTGGATACAGGGCAATCAGGTTGTCCCATGTGAGGCTCACGTTTTTAATCCCCATTTTACAGATGAGGTAACTAAGGCACAGAGAAGTTAAATGACTTGCCCACAGTCACACAGCTGCCACGTGGCAGAGCGGGGATTCGAACCCACTACCTCTGACTCCCAAGCCCGGGCTCTTTCCACCGAGCCACACTGCTTCGAACCTAGGGCCTCTGACTCCCAGACCTGTGTTCTTTCCTCTAGGCCACACTCTTTCTCTAATCGATTCCCTAAATGTATATTCATATTTTCAAGTATGCCTGGGTCTTTGGGTGGGACCAGATTTCGGAGGACACCAACCGTGCAGTTTCCAGTCCCGGAAGGGAGACGAGCCTTCTCTTACTTGTATCTGTTTTGCATCTTTGTTTGTCTGTTTGTTTGTCTAGCTTACAGAGAGTGCAGGTCATGGAAACTGCAATTTTCAGTCGCCCTTCCAAGATCTCCCCTGACTTGGTCAAACAATTTCCCACGTGCTCTGTACTCAGTAGTCAATAAGTACCATCCGGTGAATGACTCAATATCTTCACGCTGTTACCTCAAACTCTTAAATAAGTCATAGGAATTGCTGTCTAGGAAATTATCTTCATGGGCAAGAACGTGTATATCGTAACACTGGCATTACCCTTGACTTTTTTCTCTCGTTTAACCCACATATTAAATCAGTGGCTAAATCCTCTTAGTTCAACCTTCACAACATTGCTAAAATATACCCTTTACCTTCCATCCAAATGGCTACCACATTAATTCAGGTATTTATCCCATCCCACCTTTATTAGAGTCAGCCTCCTTGCTGACCTTCCCGGTCTCTTGTCTCACCCTAGTGCAGGTCACATGTCACTCTGCTGCCCGGATCATTTTTCTACAAAAACATTCAGTCCATGTTTCCCCACTCCTCCAGAACCTCCAGTGGTTGCCCATCCACCCTGGCATCAAACAGAAACTCCCTAGCATCAACTTTAAAGCATTCAATCCCCTCGCCCCCTCCTACCTCAACTCCCGACTCTCCTATTACAACCCGGCCCTCACACTTCTGTTCCTCTAATGCCAACCTTCTCGCTGCACCTTGATTTCACTCATCTGATAACGTTGGTATTTGTTAAGCGCTTACTATGTGCCGAGCACTGTTCTAAGCGCTGGGGGAGACGCAGGGGAATCAGGTCGTCCCACGTGAGGCTCACAGTTAATCCCCATTTTACAGCTGAGGGAACTGAGGCCCAGAGAAGTGAACTGACTTGCCCACAGTCACACAGCTGACAAGCGGCAGAGCCGGGAGTCGAACTCATGACCTCTGACTCCGAAGCCCAGGCTCCTTTCCACTGAGCCACGCTGCTTCCCGAGCCACGCTGCTTCCCGGCGACCTCACCGGCGACCTCTCGCCCACATCCTACCTCTGGTCTGGAACACCCTTCCTCTTCATAAGTGCCAGATAATTACTCTCCCCACCCCCAAAACCTTATCAAAGGCACCTCTCCTCCAAGATGCCTTCCCTGACTAAGCTCTCATTTCCTTTTCTCCCACTCCTTTCTGCATCACCCTTACTTTGGAGTCAGAGGTCATGAGTTCGAATCCCAGCTCTGCCGCTTGTCAGCTGTGCGACTGCGGGCAAGTCACTTAACTTCTCTGGGCCTCAGTTCCCTCAGCTGTAAAATGGGGATTAAGACCGTGAGCCCCACGTGGGACAACCTGATTCCCCTGTGTCTACCCCAGCGCTTAGAACAGCGCTCTGAACATAGTAAGCGCTTAACAAATACCAACATTATTATTATTATTGTTTCTCCCCTTATCCATCTCCCTCCCAGCCCCCAGCACCTATGTACCTGTCTGTCTCCCCCTCTAGATTGTAAGTTCATCGTGGGTAAGCACTGTGTCTGTTCTATTGTGTTATACTGTACTCTCCCAAGCACTTAGTACAGTGCTGTGCACAAAATAAATGCTTAATAAATACAGTTGAATGAATGAATGAATGAATGATTCCTTTCTTCCCAGGGAGACTTCTTAGGTTATGAGATCGCAGGTCACGTCGGTTGCCTGACTGTGAGCCCAAGCAGCATATTTTTCTCAATGCCACCCGGTGACCGTCACCTTTCACGTTCAGGGAAGTACTAACATCCATCCGTTTATGCGGTGGAAAGAACATGGGCCTGAGAGTCAGCAGGTCAGGGGTTCTAATCCTGACTCTGGCACCTATCTGCTGTGTGACCTTGGGCAAGTCACTTCACTTCTCTGTACCTCTGTGACCTCATCTGTAAAATGGGGATTGAGACTGTGAGCCCCATGTGGGACAAGGACGGTGTCCAAACCGATTTGCTTGTATCCACCCCAGCGCTTAGTACAGAGCCTGTTGCATACAGTGAACACTCAACAAATACCACAATTATCATTATTATTATAATGGACGAGTCAGATTCCCACAGTGCTCTGCAGATACGGAATAGTATACTGTACCCAAGAAACCAGGATTTTCTTTTTTATTCGGTGGGAGAGCAGTATAATTCCTGCTTTAGTATTGGGGTGTGTGTCAAAAAAAGAAGCAAGCAACTTTAAAGAAGTGAGTCCTTTTAAAATATCAAGTCTATCATGACTCTTCAGTGGCCCTACTGCAATACACAAGATTTTTATCTTTTCCTTTTAATGGATTTTTTTAAGCTCTTAGCACGTGCCAACAAACAACTGTACAAAGCACCGCGGTAGATAGACGGTAACCGGGTCGGACGCCATCCATACGTCACATGGGGCTCACAGCCTTAAATATCATTTTATATAAGGCGTAGAAAAGTTAAGTGATTTGCCCAAGATCAAACACAGACAAGTGGCAGAGCCAGGATTAGAACTCATTTCCTCCAATGCCCAGGTCCACGCTCTGTCCACTAGCTCACGCTGCTTCTCGATACCCGTGTAAGATGATTTGTGATCGTTTGAGTGATACACCTTCTTAGGAAGTAAGTTCATTCATTCATTCAATAGTATTTATTGAGCGCTTACTATGTGCAGAGCACTGTACTAAGCGCTTGGAATATATAAATCGCTAACAGATGGAGACAGTCCCTGCCCTTTGACGGGTTTACAGTCTAATCGGGGGAGACGGACGGACAAGAACAGTAGCAATAAATAGAAAAAAGAATAGAAGTAAGTGATAATCCTCACCAGAGAAGGAGTGTGGCCTAGTGAACAGAGAACAGGCCTGGGAGTCAGAAGGACCTGGGTTCTAATCCCGGCTCTGCCGCACGTCAGCTGTGTGACCTTGGGAAAGTCAGTTTACTTCATGGTGCCTCAGCTGCCTCATCCGCAAAATTGGGATTAAGGCTGTGAGCCCAATGTGGGACAGAAATTTTGACCAACACAATTACCTTGTATCTATCCCAGCGCTTAGTAGAGTGCCTGGTGCATAGTAAATGCTTATTATTAATAATAATAACAGTGATAATGATAACGGTATTTGTTAAGTGCTTACTATGTGCCAGGCAGTGTACTAAGTGCTAGGGTGGATACAAGCAAATCAGGTTGGACACAGCCCGTGTTCCATGAGAAGCAACGTGGCTCAATGGAAAGAGCCCGGGCTTAGGAGTCAGAGGTCATGGGTTCTGATCCCCGGCTCCGTCGCTTGTCATCTGTGTGACTTTGGGCAAGCCACTTCACTTCTCTGCCTCGGTTACCTCATCTGGAAAATGGGGATTAAGACTGTGAGCCCCACGAGGGACAACCCGATCACCTTGTATCCAGCCCCCAGCGCTTTCTTGGAACAGTGCTTTGCACATAATAAGTATTTAATAAATACCATTATTATTATTATTATGTTCCAAATGTATGGCTTAGTGGAAAGACCACGGACCTGGGAGTCAGAGGTTGTGAGTTCTGTTTCCGGCTCTGCCACTTGTCAGCTGTTTGACTTTGGTCAAGTCACTTAACTTCTCAGTGCCTCAGTTACCTCATCTGTAAAATGGGGATTGTCAGCCCCACGAGGGACAATCTGATTTCCTTGTATCGATCTCAGCGCTTACAACAGTGCTTGGCCCAGTTAACCTAACAGATACCCCAGTTATTATTATTTATATCTCAATATCCCCAAATTGCATTACGGAACAAACGCCATCTGGGAGGTGGATATTATTTCTATTTTCCAGAGCGAGAAACAGAAACCTGTTCTACATTAGCAAATTATATGGATTATTCAGATCTCAAAATACAGTTCGGCTTCAGTTGTCTAGCTCTCCTGCTTCAACTACTGTATCAGCCCCCTCGCTGACCTCCCGTCTTTCCAGCCTCTCCCTTTCCCAGTCTATACATCACTCCGCTGCCCAGGTTATTTTTCTAAAAAAATACATTTGTCCCACATCTCCCCACTCCTCACAGACCTACAGTGGTTGGCTGCTCAACCATCTACCTAAACCATTAGCCTCATGTGGGATGGGGATCCTGTCCCCAGAGAAGCAGCGTGGTTCAGTGGAAAGAGCCCGGGCTTGGGAGTCAGAGGTCATGGGTTCGACTCCCGGCTCTGCCCCTTGCCAGCTGTGTGACTGTGGGCAAGTCACTTCACTTCTCTGTGCCTCAGTTACCTCATCTGTAAAATGGGGATTAAGACTGGGAGCCCCACGTGGGACAACCCGATCACCTTGTATCCCCCCCCCAGTGCTTAGAAAAGTGCTTTGCACATCGTAAGCGCTTAACAAATACCACCATTATCATTATTATTATCCTGTCCAACCTGATAACCTTGAATCGACCCCAGTGCTTAGTACAGTGCTTAGCATAAGGTAAGCTCTTACAAATACCATAATTATTATTATCGGTCTCCATATAAAATAGAAACTCCTCAGTATCAGTGTTAAGGAGTTCACTCAGCTCTCTCCCGTCTATCTATAATAATAATTATGGTATTTGTTAAGTGTTTACACAGTGCCAGGCACTGTACTAAGCGCTGGGGTGGATACGAGCAAATAGGGTTGGATACAATCCCTGTGCCATTCAGGGCTCACAGTCTCAATCCCCATTTTACAGATGAGGTAACTGAGGCACTGAGAAGTGAAGCGACTGGCCCAAGGTCACACAGCAGGCAAGTGTCGGGGCTGGGATTAGAACCCATGACCTTCTGACTCCCAGACCCGTGCTCTATCCACTACACCACGCGGCTTCTCATCCTCGCTCCTCTCTCAGCACAACTCAGCCTGCACACTGCCCTCTAACCTCAACTTGCCGGGTGTATTTGTGCCAGAGTTGTCCTGAGGCATCTCATATGATAAATAATAATAATAATGACGGTATTCATTAACCTCTTACTTTGTACCAGACACTCTACTACTACTACTAATAATGTTGGTATCTGTTAAGCGCTTACTATGTGCAGAGCACTGTTCTAAGCGCTGGGGGAGACACGGGGGAATCGGGAACCAGGGAATCATTTTACAGATGGGGTAAGTGAGGCCCAGAGACGTTAAGTGACTTGCCCACAGTCACACAGCTGACAAGGGGCAGAGCTGGGATTCGAACTCATGACCTGTGACTCCAAAGCCCGTGCTCTTTCCACTGAGCCACGCTGCTTCTCACTAAGAACTGAGATCTACACAAGCACATCAGGTTGGACGCAGTCCACGTCCCACCTGGGCTTTTCAGTCTTAATCCCCATTTTGGAGATGAGGCGACTGAGACACGGGGAAGGTTAGTGTCTTGCCCAAGGCCACACAGCAGACGAGTGGCAGAGTTGGGATCAGAACCCATGACCTTCTCAATCACGGGCCCGTGCTCTATGATGTCATGGTGTTTCCCGGATATGGAGCTTCGGGTCTGTTTCTAGGACAAAGGAGTCAGAGAAGGACTAAAGGGGAGTTATGGGGATGGTCCATGGAGTAGCTATGAGAAGCAGCGTGGCTCAGTGGAAAGAGCACGGGCTTTGGAGTCAGAGGTCATGGGTTTGAATCCCGCCTCGGCCACTGGTCAACTGTGTGACTTTGGGCAAGTCACTTAACTTCTCTCAGTTACCTCATCTGTGCAATGGGGATGAAGACCGTGAGCCCCACGTGGGACAACCTGATTCCCCTGTGTCTACCCCAGCGCTTAGAACAGTGCTCGGCACATAGTAAGCGCTTAACAAATACCAACATTATTATTATTATTATGAGAAGTGTTAGGGGAAGATAAGGAAAGAAGTAAGGGGACTCAGTCAACGGTATCGATCGAGTGCTTACTGTGGGCAGAACACTGTACTAAACACTTAGAAGAGAACATAATAATAATAATGGCGTTGGTTAAGCTCTTACTATGTGCCAAGCGCTGTTTTAAGCGC
Source organism: Ornithorhynchus anatinus (assembly GCF_004115215.2). Taxonomy (NCBI): domain Eukaryota; kingdom Metazoa; phylum Chordata; class Mammalia; order Monotremata; family Ornithorhynchidae; genus Ornithorhynchus; species Ornithorhynchus anatinus. The sequence continues at coordinate 130,474,675 of NC_041730.1, read as the reverse complement.
TGGGGTAGATACTAGGGAATCACGTTGTCCCATGTGGGGCTCAGTCTTAATCCCCATTGCACAGATGAGGAAACTGAGGCACAGAGAATGATAATGTTGGTATTTGTCAAGCGCTTACTATGTGCAGAGCACTGTTCTAAGCGCTGGGGTAGATACAGGGTCATCACAGATGTCCCACGTGAGCCTCACAGTCTTCACCCCCATTTGACAGATGAGGTTAACTGAGAATTGAAGTGACTTGCCCACAGTCACACAGCTGACAAGTGGCAGAGCTGGGTTTCGAAACCCTGACCTCCGACTCCCAAGCCCGGGCTCTTTCCACTGAGCCACGCTGCTTCTCGAAGTGAAGTGACTTGCCCAAAGTCACACAGCTGATAAGTGGTGGAGCCGGGTTTAGAACCCAAGACCTTCTGACTCCCAAACCCGTGCTCTTTCCATTAGGCCACGCTGCTTCACCATCAGAGATGGGGGGTCACAATCCCTTCCCACAAGGAGTTTAGAGTCTAGAGAAGTAGGGAAGGACTGAGGGTAGAATCTAGGGGAGGCGATCCTAGCCTGGTAGGTCCCTGAGTCAAGGACAGGTTCTCCGACAAGGCCACTTCCAAAGGCTGGACGAATTTTATTAATCAATCCCGGCTCCGCCACTTGTCAGCTGTGTGACTTAGGACAAGTCGCTTAACTTCTCTGTGCCTCAGTTCCCCCATCTGTAAAATGGAGATTAAAAGCTGTGAGCCCCACGCGGGACAACCTGGTCATCTTGTATCCCCCCAGCGCTTAGATCGGTGCTTTGCACATAGTAAGCGCTTAACAGATACCACATTATCATTCTATTTACTGAGCTCTTACTGTGGGCAGGGCCTTGTACTAAGCACTTGGGAGAATACAATATAACAGAGCTGCTGGTGTTCCCTGTCCAAAGGAGCTTGCAGTTTAGCGAGGGAGATAGACGTAAATATAAAGAAATAAATGACAGATACGGACATAAGTGGTGGGGGGCTGAGTTTAGGGTGAATAAAGGGTGCAAATCCAAGTTCAGGGGGACGCAGGATGGATAGCCCATAACTGTTTAGCCCTTTGGTTGTAGGGAAAACTTCAGGACGATTTGCTGCTTATGGTTATAATAACGTTGGTATTTGTTAAGCGCTTACTATGTGCCGAGCACTGTTCTAAGCGCTGGGGGAGACGCAGGGGAATCAGGTCGTCCCACGTGAGGCTCACGGTCTTAATCCCCATTTGACAGATGATGCGACTGAGGCACAGAGAAGTTAAAAGTGCCTTGCCCACAGTCACACAGCTGACAAGCGGCAGAGCCGGAATTTGAACCCATAACCTCTGAGTCCCAAGCCCGGGTTCTTTCCGCTGAGCCAGGCTGGTTCTGATGAACGCTTCTATCTTCTAAGCTCTTCTGCAAGGCCCTACTGAAATCATATCTCCTCCAAGAGACCGTCTCTGAGTAAAACTTCACGTCCCCTCTTCACCCTCCCTTCTGTATCTTCTACTTTATTATTCACTTTATTATTCACCCCATCCCCAGCCTCATATTATTTCGGGGTATATCCTTATACTCTGCCACTTCCTCTGTCTGTCATTTATTTTCATGTCTGTCTTCCCCACTAGACTGACTACTGCTTGAGGGCAGGGATTGTGTCTTCCACGTCTAGTCTATCGCACTCTCCCAAGCCTGTGAGCTGTTAGGCTGTTAGACCGTGAGCCCGTCGTCGGGTAGAGATCATCTCTATCTGTTGCCGAATCGTACTTTCCAAGCGCTTTGTACAGTGCTCCGCACACGGTAAGCGCTCACTAACTACGACCGAATGAATAAATGAATGAATGAAGCCTTCCACGCCGTACTCTGTCTACAGTAAATGCTTAATAAATACCACTGATCGATTCAGTGGTTCAAGCAACTCTCAACCAGACTTCACAAGTCGTTGAAACATGGCATAGTTCAAGGAACAGATTTTTTTGCCCTGAATGTGCTTAAAATGTATTTAAGAATAAGCTCCCGGCAGACAAATCCCAAGGTCCTCTCCTAGTAATGTTAGGAGAGCGAATGCGGAAAGCAGATGGCATTAGGCAGTTTGTCTAATCCTTGTTTCCATCATTTTAAATCCTGCCATTTATTGGTCTATTTAGTAAACTTCTCCACTGGACCTTTACTTTCCTCTTATAAGACAAGAGCCACAAAACCAAAGCCAGGACTTACTTTGGCAAATTAAGACGAGGCTTACTGAGAATTGGCATGTGAGCCAGTTGGATAGAAAGAGGCAGTTACGTCTTGCAACACAAGACTCTTTTTGACCGCAAGAAGTCGAATCGAAAGCATTTTAAGTGCTTCCCTTCCCATAAAGCAGCAAAAACCAAGAGCTTGTTTCATAGTTCCTGGTGTAATAGTCAACGTTGCTACAAACCACTGGCCAGCATTGTTTGTCTGGAATTCTAATGTTCTCTCCCAAAGAAAACATAATTCCTATAAAGTCGAAAGTGTATACCGATCGATATCAGTCATGTTTATTTAGAGCTTTTTATGTGCAGAGCACTGTACTAAGCACCCGGGAGGATACGACAGGATTAGCAGATACCTTCCTTGCCAATAACGAGTTTACAGCGGAGAGGGGGAGGCAGACATTTGTATGAATAAATAAATGATTTCTAACATACAATTTAAAGAGATGTACGTAAGCGCTGCAGGGTGGGGTGAATATCAAGTGCCCAAAGTTCACAGACTGAAGCGTGTAAACAACTCAGAAGGGAGAAGGAGCTGGGGAAAAGGGGGATTATTCGGGAAAGGCCTCTCGGAGGAGTTGCGGCCTCGGTGACGCTTTGAGGGGGGGGCCGGTGGTGGTCCGGCGTACCTGGAGGGGGAGGGAGTTCCAGGGCGGGGGGCGGCGTGGGAAAGGGGTCAGCGGGGAGGTGGACAACATCGGACCCAGTCGGTGAGCCGGCGCTACAGGAGCGGAGTGTGTGGGCTGGGCTGTTCGCTATTGTGTATCTATCCCAGGGCTTAGAATAGTGCTTAACATATAGTAAGCACTTACTAGATGTTAATATGATTCTAGTTATTATTTGCATCATCTTCATTATGATTCCCAGAGACACAGAGAAGCAGCGTGGCTCAGTGGAAAGAGCCAGGGCTTGGGAGTCAGAGGTCATGAGTTAGAATGCCGGCTCCGCCACTCGTCAGCTGTGTGACCGTGGGCAGGTCGCTTCACTTCTCTGTGCCTCAGTTACCTCATCTGTAAAATGGGGATTAAGACCGTGAGCCTCACGTGGGACAACCTGATTCCCCTGTATCTCCCCCAGCGCTTAGAACAGTGCTCGGCACATAGTGAGCGCTTAACAAATACCAACATTATTAAGTCGCCACTCTCCAAGTGACTGTCGGGAAACACTTCACTCCCGGAGTGAGAAATGCCAGCTTCCCCCAGTGGCTAGTGGTCAAGGGTGACCACGGGCCACCACTCATTCCAACCACCCTTGTGAAAACTCTTCCATTTGCCACAAAGGGATATTGCTTATGGTCACTTCTCTCCTTAAAGCTGGATGACCGTGGGCAAGTCACTTCACTTCTCTGTGCCTCAGTTCCCTCATCTGTCAAACGGGGATTAACTGTGAGCCTCACGTGGGACGACCTGATTACCCTGTTTCTACCCCAGCGCTTAGAACAGTGCTCGGCACATAGTGAGCGCTTAACAAATACCAACATTATTATCATTATTATTATCAAACTCCTTGGGCTTCCCTTATGGGAGACGCCACGGCATAATGGAGAGAGCACGGGCCTGGGAGTCCGCACTCTTCCTCTTGTCTGTGGTGTGATTTAGGGGAAGTCACTTAAATTCTCTTTGCCTCAGTTTTCCTATCTGCAAACTGGGGACAACACACACGGTTATCCTCACCTCTTAGAGTGTGAGGCAGAAGGCTCAATAAACACCTATTAGACCGTAAGCCCGTCAAACGGCAGGGACCGTCTCTATCTGTTGCCGACTTGTTCATCCCAAGCGCTTAGTACAGTGCTCTGCACATAGTAAGCGCTCAATAAATACTATTGAATGAATGAATGATGACGGCATAGGGTAATATTCGCCCCAGTCCTCGGCGCCATTACAGCCAAGCACGAAACCACAGTAAAGTCAAATGGCAGACAAACGGCGGGGATTAGAACCCATTTCCTCCAATTCCCAGGTCCACGCTCTTTCCACTGGGCCGTGCTGCTTCTCAGTACCTGTGTAAAATGATCTGTGATAGTTTAATTGATACATCATCATAGAAAGTAAATGATAATCCTTACCAGAGAAGCAGTGTGGCCTAACGGACAGAGCACGGGCCCGGGAATCAGAAGGACCTGGGTTCTCATTCCGGCTCTGCCTCGTGTCTGCTTTGTGACCTTGGGCAAGTCGGTTCACTTCTTTGTGCCTCAGTTGCCTCATCTGTAAAACGGGGATTAAGACCGTGAGCCCAAAGTGGGACAGAAATCGTGTCCAACACAATTACCTTGTAGCTGCCCCACGGCTTAGTAGAGTGCCTGCTGTCACATAGTAAATGCTTAATAATCGCAATAACAATGATAATCACTGTATTTGTTAAGCACCTACTGTGTGCCAAGCACTGTACTAAGCGCTAGGGTGGATACAAGCAAATCAGGTTGGACACAAATGCGTGCCTCAGTGGAAAGAGCATGGGTTTGGGGGGCAGAGGATGTGAGTTCTAATCCCAGCTCCTCCACGTGTCTGCTCTGTGACCTTGGGCAAGTCACTTAACTTCTCAGTTCCTCGGTTACCTCATCTGTGAAATAGGGATTAAGGCTGTGAGCCCCAAGTGGGACAACCTGGTTATACCTCGTATCCACCCCAGTGTATGGAGCAGTGCTTGGCACATAGTAAGAGCTTAACAAATACCTTGATTATTATTATCGCTCTGTTTCTCCTATTCCGTTCCCAGTTGTGCAGCTCCCAACGTGACATCCACCCCTTTTCCTGCCTGGTTGGTTCGGGCGGAGTTGGGGCTGCTTTAATTCCTCTGACCCACCACGGTCTGCGAATGGAGACGGGGCTCAGAATAGAGTGGCAACCGGAGTGGTCACTGTGGCTACAGCCGTGCGTGGCTCAGTGGAAAGAGCCCGGGCTTGGGAGCCAGAGGTCATGGGTTCGAATCCCGGCTCTGCCACTTGTCGGCTGTGTGACTGTGGGCAAGTCACTTCACTTCTCTGGGCCTCAGTTACCTCATCTGTAAAATGGGATGAAGACGGTGAGCCTCACGTGGGACCACCTGATTAGCCTGTATCTCCCCCAGCGCTTAGAACAGTGCTCTGCACATAGTAAGCGCTTAACAAATACCAACATTATTATTATTAGAATTCTACTGAGAGCTCTGGAGAGTACAATAGAACAATAATAATAACGATAATGATGATGGTATTTGTTAAGCGCTATGTGCCAAGCACTGTTCTAAGCCCTGGGGTAGATACGAGGTAATCAGGTTGTCCCACGTGGGGCTCACAGTCTTACTCCCCATTTTCCAGATGAGTTAACTGAGGCACAGAGAAGTTACGTGCCTTGCTCAAGGTCACACAGCAGACAAGTGGCAGAGCCGGGATTAGAACCCACGTCCTCTCACTCCTAAGCCCGTCCTCTATGCACTAAGCCACGCTGCTTCTCGTCTTCAGTAAACAGACACATTCCCTGCCCAACCGACTTACAGTCTAGAGGGGGAGACAGATATTAATATTAAGAAATTACAAATACGTACCTAAGTGCTTCTAATACTGCTTCGGCTTTTACTACTAATAATACTGGTACTCCCGGGTAGACGAGAACTCGTCCTGGATTTAATTTCCTAGCCTCTGATGAACATAAACCAGGACTAATCACGACACTACACGAATGACTAGCTACAACGCCCAGGCGAAGCACAACTGCAAAGATATTCCCCCGGGGTCCGAAACCCCGGGCCCTGTCAGACGAGTCAGGGGAAATAATTCCAAAGCTGAGGCTCGATGAGCACCTCCCCCCCGCGCCCCATCGGTGTTCAGATCTGGAGTCTGTTAGCAAGAAGGCTCTGACATGTTTCAATAACCAAGAGGGAGCCCAGAAGGGCACATGAATTGTATAAAATATCATAATCCAAACCACTCTTGCTTTTCACCCTAAATTCACCACTTTGCATAAAAATCACAAATCAAAGAATCCCCCATTTCACGTTTTTCGTATTTTACTGGGCTTTAGATTTCTCTTCCATAATTCCTGACTTGGATGTAATACCTGCAGTTGAGAGAATCAATATTGACCGACACCAAAATTTAAATATTATTTTGAGCATCTCAGAGGCTTTGAAAAATACGTTGAACAATATGTTCTTCAGAGAAGGGAAGAAAATATTTTCTAGTCTGATAACATCAGATTAGAAATAGAAAGCGCCAAGAAATAGAAATAGAAAGTTGAATTCCCAGTGCTAATCGTTCAAACATGTCCCCTTTTTCATTTTGACAGGAAAATTGTAGGTAACTTAATTGCCTTTGGACATGAATAAACCTTACTAAAACTCATGTCCTTGAAGCATAGAAACCTGACTATAATAAATTCATATGTAAGCTCTCGGTACTGCTGCAAATATCATCATGTTAAGAAAATGTAATTGAATCATCAGATTACCAAAATGGTAGACTTTATTTTTTTTTTATTTTTTTTTTGTTCTTGTTAGATAAGATCCCTGGCTTTTACCATGGGTCCAGAGTTTAATGATCTGAGAATAGCTCTGGCCCCATCTGAATTCTAGCCTGGAACACATTTCTGTGGAAGATGAAACTCTGCCTTAACACATGCAAACCCACACTAAGCAATATACGCCCCTGTAAATCATTTTGTATTTCACAGTTTTTGCTGAAGGCTCTCCGTGGCCTCAAGCTCACAAAAACAATTACTCGGGGTCGCTGTTCCCATCGGGTCTCAAGAATAGCTCCAGTGTTGCCTGGAGGAATCATATTTACGTTTCCCAATTTAAGGTTTGGGAAAGAATTTGCCACTACGGAATTTCTAAAGTCAGCAATATTTTTGGTTGTGTGCCCTTTTTTTCCCAAAATTTTGATATTTCCTTAGGATCCTTAAAAAGAAACACCCTCCTAAATCTTTGTTAGCTTCCAACTCTATAAAGAAATTGCCCGGGAAATGGAATGATCGCCTAGTCTGAGATGGCTGCCGCGCAGTACTGTCATGCACGAGCACATCACTCGTCATTTTTAAGATCGGTAGGGCGATCTTGTGGACTAAGTCCTACTTTCCTCTTCTCCCACTCTCTTCTGTGCCAAACTGACTTGCTCCTTTTGTTCATCCCCTTTTATTCATCCCCGATCCCAGCCCCACAGCACTTACAAACCTAGTTGCAGTGTATGTATTTATATTGTCTGTCTCCCTCTCAAGACTTTAAGCTCACTGTGGGCAGGGAATGTATCTGTTTATTTTTATTTTGTACTCTCCCAAGCGCTTAGTACAGGGCCCTGCACACAATAAGTGCTCAATAAATACAACTGGCTGACTTACTGACTGATTGATTGTGGATCAGTCTCTGGCCTAGGTCCTCAGTCTTAATCTGCCATGGACTTTTTCTGCATTGTTGACTAAGGTGCTTTGGATCCCTGTGTCTCGATCTTCTCACTAGATTAATTGTTGGTGAGGATTCTTCATCAATTTCCTTTAAATTTGCAAAATAATCCATTAAAGACAGCCATATATTTTATAACTGCCCAGTGACCAATTGGTTCACTGGTGATGGTGTTTTGGTAAATAAATATATCTCCCCTCATTGTGCTGATTTTGCCTAAACAAGCCAGTATTTTTAGATTGAATTGTGGCAAGGCTAAAACAGAGTATGTGGAGCAAAATCAGTTCCTGTCGCTACCAGGGAAGTAAGAGTGTTAATGAAGAGCTTACTGTGGGCAGAACACTACACTAAATGTTTGGGAAGTATAAAAAGATGGCAATTCGATAGGGTTACTGGTCCTCAAGGGGCCTAATCTAAAAAAAGCTGCAATCTAAGTGGGGAACAGGGACTGAAGACAGATATGTAATGAGCAGTAAAACAACAAAGCACTCAAACAACTTAAAAGAGGTGGACAATTACACAAAACACATACAACAATCAGTACTGTTCTGTAGCTAGAAGAGCAGATTTTCAAGCTCCTCATGGCTTAAAGTCCAAGGCATACCCGTAGTCATAATGCCTGTTCATCAGTTTTCCTGGGGTTTGTTGGCCTTCCCGACTATGCCCTCCTTTCCTCTACTCCCATGACCTTCTGCATCACCCTGACTTGCTCCCCTTATTCACCATCCCCATCCCATCCCCACAGCACCTATGTACGTATCTGTCATTTATTTACTTATATTAATGTCTGCCTCCTCCTCTACACTGTTAGTTCACTGTGGGCAGGGAATGTCTGTCGATCGTTATATTGTACTCTCCCAAGTGTTTAATGGAGTGCTCTGCGCTCAGTAGCAAAAAATATGATCAATAAATATGATTGACAGACTGACTGTGGTGGAGGCCTCATGCTACGGGTGATTTTCTCTTCCTTCTCCTAGGTTGGTGGAAGGCAGGATAGGATAGAGTCTTCTCGGTCGCATAGAGGAGAGCCAGGGTTGTTTCCCAGGCAGGCAAAGGAGCTGTCTGAGTTTGGCGTGGGGCACTTACAGTGTGCAACTGTAGTTTATAGATCTGGTCCTGATGTCAAAGTTGACGAGTTTTATTTCTATTTTGCTTGAAAGTCAGATTATACAGTTCTTTGGAAAGTGATTTCTGAAACCAAATCTTCCTTGTAGCACATCTCTGCCCCCACGCGTCTTCTAAGTTGCCTCCCCGGCCAACGTTGAAGCTTGTCAGCAGTGCTTAGTTGAAGGACCTACCGATACATGAAGAAGGATTCAATTTCGAAAATGCCTCACTCCTAAATCACGAACAAAACCGCCAGCTCAGGTCAGATTCTGGGAGGTTTTTCCGTGAAAATGGGCAGGAAACAATCTTAAAACAGAAGAGGTCATGTCAAATATTTAGGAGACTTCCCTAGAGAAGACAGAAGGAGCATGCCACACATGTATATTTTGCATGGGGTTTCTCCTCATTAAGCTGCTTCAGTTGAAGTTTCAGAATTCCAGAGATCAGAAATGTCAACTAAAGCAATTTAACAAAGGTGGCGTCATAAAAATGCAGAGATTAAAGTTGTGCGCAACCCAGCCATTTCTTTTATAATGCATGGTTTCCCTAGGTATTTTCTAGAGATCTTTTATCAGTCAGTTGTATTTATTGAGCACTTTCTCTGTACAGAGCACTGTACTAAGTATTTGGGAGAGTATACTACGAAAGAATTCACAGATATGATCTCTGCCCTCAGAGATTTTGCAATCAAGATTGTGTGCTTGTATATAGCATTGTTCAAGGTGTGTGAATTATGATGTGTGGATACTCTTGCACTTATGTACTTATCTATATTTATCTTGAGCTCATATGTATATACACTGATCCAAATGTACATTCAATCCTTTATTTTAATGACTCTATTTGTAAATTTTCAATATCCATCTCTCCCGGTAAAGTACAAATTCCTCGTGCGCTAGGAGTGTCTGACTTGCTTATTTTGTACTTCCTAAGTACTTAGAATAGTGCATCACACTCGGTGGCTACTCAGTAAATACGATTACTATTACTAGTTCTATTACTACAATACTAATTTTCCTTAATGCAGGATTTGCCCAAGAACGCGACCCCTACATTATCAGAGAACTGCTTGTATTCTGCTTCTGAATACAGGCTTCTGATTTGCGGCTTTGCCCTTGTTAAAGCACTGGTCAATGTTCAGGCTGTTTTTAATTTCTAAGTTTCTAGCTCTGTTTCTGGTTAACAAATCGTGCGTGTGCGTCTTTCGGTGTGTATGTCTGGGTGTCTGGGTGTGTACGAAGAGAGTGAGGGAAAGGAAAGAGAGAAAGAAAGAGAGAGAAAGCAAAATGGACTAACGGAAAGAGCACAGGCCTGGGAGTCAGAAGGACCTAGGTTCTAATCCTGGTTCCACCACTTGCCTGCTGTGTGGCAATGAGGAAGCTACTCAACTTCTCTGTGTTCCAGTTAGCTCATCGGCAAAATGGGTATTGAAGCTATAAAACCCAGTTGGGTTATGGAATGCATCCAACCTGATGTGCTTGCATCCACTTCTGTGCTTAGTACAGTGGCTCACACATAGTAAGCACTTAAAAAATACCACAATTATTTCAATTATTATTAATATTTTTAAGGATCAGGGGGCCTGAATAGGTTTTAAGGTCAGGGAGGCCCGTATAGGCGTCTTGGTCGTTCAAGGGGAAAGGGCTGTTTCTGGAAGAGGGATTCGTGGCAGTTGTCACCATAAAAACAGTGGCTAGATTGTAAGCTCCTTGAAGGTAGGTATTGTGTCTTCTAACTCAGCTGTACTTTCTCAAGCAGTTAGTACCATGCTCCGCCCAGAGTAATTACTACTTGAGTAATAATAATAAATAGCTGGGGTCTTTGCTATGCGGGTGCCCCCTGCCTGGCTCATGTTTTGGGGAAGCAGCGTGGCTCAGTGGAAAGAGCCCGGGCTTGGGAGCCAGAGGTCACGGGTTCGAATGCCGACTCTGCCACTCGTCAGCTGTGTGACCGTGGGCAAGCCACTTAACTTCTCTGTGCCTCAGTTCCCTCATCTGTAAAATGGGGATTAACTGTGAGCCTCAAGTGGGACAAACTGATTACCCCGTATCTACCTCAGCGCTTAGAACAGTGCTCGGCACACAGTAAGCGCTTAACAAATGCCAACGTTATTATTTGTTACGGTCTATGTGCCGGGCACTGTACTAATCTCTGGGGTGGATACGAGCAAATCAGGTTGGACACAGTCCCTGTCCCACATGAGGCCACAGTTTCACTCCCCATTTTACAGATGAGGTAACTGAGGCCCAGAGAATCGAAGTGACATGCCTCAGGTCTGTTATGGGCAGGGATTGTCTCTCTTTGTTGATGAATTGTACTTTCCAAGTGCTTAGGAAGTGCTCTGCAAACAGTTTTAGCTCTCAATCAATATGCTCAAATAAGTGAATGATCAACAGATAAGTAGCAGAGCTGGGATTGGAACCCATGACCTTCTGCCTCCCAGGTCCAGGCTCTATCCACTATGCCGCATTGCTGACGCTGGTCCCGGTTTCCTCTCCCCGGATCCTCTTCCTGTTATATTTCTCTGTGACCTGACGAGACTGCTGAACCTGAGTTCCTTGAGCTGTACTTTGTCATTACTGCTGCAAAGTGGCCTCCTTTGCTACAGGGCCGGTGCCAATTTCCCAGCTCTATACCCAACTTCCCGCATCCCTGTCTACGGGGCCGGCTTCGGATGGTACGCAAGGCAAGGGGCACATCCCTCGGGGCACCACTTTCAACACATCCCTTCCCAAAGTTGGTGACTGCATGGCATCTTCCCAAGATGGCAACCATCTGTCCTTTTCGAAGATCCATAATTCCACTCTATGATGGTTACACCTACTGCCTTTTGCAGAGTTGGATGCAGGATGGAAATAAGGATAATAATAAAAAAATATGGTATTTGTTAAGTGCTGACTCCGTGCCAGGCACTGGGGTGGATACAAGCAAATCGGGTTGGACACTGTCCCTGTCCCAGGTGGGGCTCACAGTCTCAAAATCCATTCTGCAGATGAGGTAACCGAGGCACAGACAAGTGAAGAGACTATCCCAAGGCCACACAGCCGACAAGTGGAGGAGTCTGGATTGGAACCCATGACCTTCTGACATCCAGGACAGTGCTCTGTCCGCTCCGTCATGCTGCTTCTCGAGTGGAAGTGTAACATTAATGGGGCAGAAATGGGAATCTCGGAGCAGAGTGGCCTAGTAAGGGCTGCGGGGGTAGTAAGACGGTGATGGAGGAAAACGTCTCCACAAAACGCTGCCTGGGACATCATTATGTTAGGCGGCAAGTGAGTACAGGGTGATGGGATGATATCATAAGGAATGGGAGGAATGGACGATCTATCTCCTCTTGCTCTCCAGATGTCTAAAGCCAGATAATAATAGTAATGATGGTATTTGTTAAGCGCTTACTATGTGCAAAGCACTGTTCTAAGCGCTGGGGGGATACACGGTGATCAGGTTGTCCCACACGAGGCTCACGGTCTTCCTCCCCATTTTACAGATGAGGGAACTAAGGCACAGAGAAGTTAAGTGACTTGCCCAAAGTCACACAGCAGACAAGTGGCGGAACCGGGAGTGGAACCCACCACTTCTGACTCCCAAGCCCGTTGCTCTTTCCACTGAGCTACGCTGCTTCTCAGATCAGCCTGCCTAATGTTTGAGGAGAAAAAAATAATATAACCATAATAATAATTGTGCTATTTGTTTGTTCATTCATTCATTCAATCGTATTTACTGAGTGCTTACTGTGCAAAACACTGTACTAAGCATGTGGGAAGGTACAATAAAACAACAAACAGACATATTTCTGCCCACAATGAGCTTACTGTCTAGAGGGGGAGACAGACATTGATATATATATATATATATTACAGATCATATATGTGTAAGTGCATACTCTTAAGTCAAACTAAGTGGCAGCTAAGAGCTGCGGTAGACAGAAGATATTCAAACTGGTCATAGTCCCTGTCCCGCAGTGGGCTCACAGTCTGCGGGGAGGGAGGAACAGATCTCAAATCACCATTTTACAGATGAGGAAACTGAGGCCCAGAAAAGTTAAGTGACTGAACCGAGGTCACATCGCAGGCAAATAGCAGAGCCAGGATTGCAACCTCTCCCATGAAGATCCCTCGGGGAGACCACAGTAATGTAGAAATTCCAGAGCATTTTTCCTTTTTCACGTGTTCAGAAATTGGCAGAGAGGCTTTTTTAATATAATGTGGGTAGTTGTTTATATCGAGGTTAGCTTTGGGTAAGCACATTCCTTCTGATAAGTGAAACAAACTCTCTTAGCAAGGATGTCAACCATCTGATCTTCAAGGGTAGCAGCTTCTCTGACAATCTGGATCTTCCATGGCCCAGAGCGCCCTACCTCTGTATTGGGAATGACCGTAACGATTGAAACACCAAAATGAGAGAATTGGATTTGGATCACCGGCCAGTCGTTTGAGCCGCATTCTGAGCCTCACCATCCGTGCAATCTGATCCCCATTAGGGGTGCTTAATCTCCGATTTAGCAGAGAAGTATCTGGGGGAAACTGCAGTCTTTGACAACCTTAACTTTGAATTTACCAGTCTATCCAGTAATGTTGTCTGGAACCTTTTCTCAAGCCCAAACTAGGCTATCCACATGGGAGCATCCTAAGAGAAACTGGAGAAGTTTGGTCACACCATGGCTACAAGCCCGATTCCTTCAATAACAAGAAGTTCTGGAAGGGGAGCCAAGCGTCTTTTTCAAATATCAGCTCCTGCCCGTGAAATTGGATTCACCAGAAGCAGCTGATTCTTGTAAGAAACACAGAGCCTGCTGAGGTTGGTGAGGAAGAGTCAATCGATGTGCTTCACCGGCTCATCCCTTCTGCATCGCCTTGACTTGCTCCCTTTAATAATAATAATAATGTTGATATTTGTTAAGCGTTTACTATGTGCTGAGCACTGTTCTAAGCCCTGGGGTAGACACAGGGGAATCAGGTTGTCCCACGTGAGGCTCACGGTCTTAATCCTCATTTTACAGATGAGGTAACTGAGGCACCGAGAAGTGAAGTGACTTGCCCAAAGTCACACAGCTGACAAGTGGCCGAGCCGGGATTCGAACCCACGATCTCTGACTCCAAAACCCGCGCTCTTTCCACTGAGCCACGCTTTATTCATCCTCTCTCCGTCAGCCCACACCACTTATGTACGTATCTGTAATTTATTTATTTATATTAATATCTGTCTCCCCCCTCTAGACTGGAAGATCATTTTGGTCAGGGAATATGTTTATTGTGTTATTCTACTCTCCCAAGCACTTAGTACAGTGCTCTTCACACAGTAAGCGCTCAATAAATACTGCTGTCTAAATGACTCATCCCAGCCAGAGGGCTAATCCACCTTAGTGGATTCCAGATAGAAGCCCCCTGATAGAATGTTGTCCCTACTTGCCGAGGGTCAGTGAATTTAATTCTCTTTTCTTTTCCTAAGCATATATTTTTTTTTTCTGGCTGGGATACTTGTTGAGGGATCGCATCTTTAATGAGGAAAACACATCTCCTGTTCCAAATCATTTCTTTAAATTACTTTTATAATCTTCCCAGGTAGGTTTTAGCCAGCATTTAAAACAGGTGGAAAAGTTCAATATGAAGGGAGGGTAGACAGGGCTGGGCAGATTCTGCAGTGGTCCAGGTCATTAGTTGAACCCACAAGACCTGGGTTCTAAACCCCAGATGCACCCCGTGTCCACTGTATGTAACCTTGGGCAAGCCACTTAACTTCTCTGTGTCTCAGTTACCTCATCTGAGTAAAATGGGGATTAAGATTGTGAGCTCCATGTGGGACAAGTCTAAAACGGAGCTCCTTATCTTCCCTCCCAAATCCTGTCCTCTCCCTGACTTCCCTGTCACTGTCGACGGCACCACCATCCTTCCCGTCTCCCAGGCCGGCAACCTTGGTGTCATCCTTGACTCCGCTCTCTCATTCACCCCACACATCCAATCCGTCACCAACGCCTGCCGGTCTCACCTTCACAGTATCGCCAAGATCCGCTCTTGCCTCTCCATCCAAACTGCTATCGTGCTGGTACAAGCTCTCAGAATATCCCAACTGGTTTATTGTGTCAGCCTTCTCTCTGATCTCCTTTCCTCCTGTCTCTCCCCACTCCAGTCTATTCTTCATTCTGCTGCTCGGATTGTCTTCCTACAGAAGACAATGCTCTGGGCGCGTCACTCCCCTCCTCAAAAACCTCCAGTGGTTGCCTATCAACCTTTGCCCAGAACAAAAACTCCTCACTCTTGGCTTCAAAGGTCTCCATCACCTTGCCCCCTCCTACCTCACCTCCCTTTTTTCTTTCTACTGCCCACCCCGTACACTCCACTCCTCTGCCGCTCACCTCCTCACCTTCCCCCGTTCACGCCTATCCCGCCGTCGACCCCTGGCCCACATCCTCCCGCTGTCCTGGAAAGCCCTCCCTCCTCACCTCCGCCAAACTCACTCTCTTCGCCTCTTCAAAGCCCTCCTGAGAGCTCACCTCCTCCAAGAGGCCTTCCCAGACTGAGCCCCCCCTTTCTGTCTGCTCCCCCTCCTCCTCCCCCTCCACCCTCTGTTTTTCCCCTCTTCCCCTCCCCTCAGCACTGTGCTCATTTGTCTATATTATTTATTACCCTATTTATTTTGTTCATAAAGTGTATATGTCCTTGATACTACTTATCTTGATGATGCTTTTGTTTTGTTCTGTTTTGTTTTGCTGTCTCTCCCGTTTAGACCGTGAGCCTGTCACTGGACAGGGATTGTCTCTATCTGTTGCAGAATTGTGCATTCCAAGCGCTTAGTACAGTGCTCTGCACATAGTAAGCCCTCAATAAATGCTATTGAATGAATGAATGACATGGACCATTCCTAACCCGAGTAGCTGGCATCTTCCTCAATGCTCCTTAAATGTTTAAAAATACAATTCAAAAAATAATGAAATAAGGTTCTTAACCCTCAAGGATCTTACCGTCTAAGAATAATTAGGGGTAAGGGTAGGAGTAGGGTAAAGGGTATGAGGAGATTGGTGACAGACATAAAAAGAAAAATGAAAGAATAAAGTCAGAAATAGATACCGTAGGAGTAACAGTGTCTTAGACAGCGTTGGGCTTTTCAGAGTTCAACTGTCGTAACAGCTGCAGCTACAAGAACTCCAATCCCCGTCCAACACACAGCTCACAGTCTAAGAGGGAGAATGGGTATTTTATTCCGACATTACATATGAAAAGAATTGAAGAAAAGAGAAGTATAAGTGACTTGCCCAAGGTCACAAAGCAGTCAGGCGGCAAAGCCAGAACTAGAACCCAGGTCTTCTGACTCCCATAACAATAATAATAATAATGATTGTATTTTTTAAGTGCTTCCTATGTGCCAAGCACTGTTCTCAGTGCTGGGGTACATACAAGTTAATCAGGTTGTCCCATTTGGGGCTTTCAGTCTTAATCCCCATTTTACAGATGAGATATCTGAGGCACAGAGAAGTGAAGTGACTTGGCCATAGTCACTCCGCTGACAAGTAGAGGATCCGGGATTAAAACCCATGACCTCTGACTCACTAGTCCGAGCTTGGTCTTCTCATAAGGCCTCACTGCCTCTCACCCAGCTTGTCCGTTTAGCGGGACTTTGCATTAGAATTTTTTACTTTTCCCCAGACCTAGTCACCATCACTGTCATCCCATCACCACCCTAAGAAGTGCTGAGTATATATCCGTAATTTCCTATATTTATATTGATGTCTGTTTATTTGTACGATGTCTGTCCCCCCTCCCCACCCCCCGGCCTGTGAGCTCAAGGTGGCCAGGGAATGCCACTCCTTAGTTCTGTATTGTGCTTTCCCAAGGGTTTAGTACAGTTCTCTGCACACAGTACTCACAGTCTGTTGTCCCTTTAAGACATGCCCCTTCTGGGGCACTGAATGCCATAATCAATCATTGAGCACCTACTGTGTGCAGACCACTGTACTTAGCACTTGGGAGAGGTGAGCGGGAGTGCAGGATATTACTCTCAATTTACCTACCTATAGACTGAATTGGGGACGAGTACTAAAGCCTCCTCACTGTCAGAAGAGTGCTCTATCCACTTGACCAAAAATTCACAAATGAGAACACTATAGGATATTCTAACAATTAGTCCTTTCTAACCGGGGGATCAGAATTCAGAATCAGTCCTTACTTCTAGGCACCCTTGCACTTCAATTTGTACCCTATATTCACCCCACCCTCGGTCCCACAGCAATTATGTCCAGACCCATATTCATTTTAAAGTGTCTCCCCCTCTAGACTGTAAACTCCTTGTGGGCAGGGAACATGTCTACTGGCTCTTCTCACAAGTGCTAAGTGCAGCGTTCTACAAACAACGTGTTTAATAAAAATGGCTGTTTGACTGACCTTAAAGCTTAAGCTCATAGGGAAAAAAAAAAGGTCAAACTGGTGTTAGCTCTTTGTATTGTGTTCAACTAAAAATTATGATCTCAAAAGCAAGTTACCCATCTTCCTTTCTTTTGTACACTGTTCTCCCTTATATTGGTTTCTGCTATGTTTTAGTCTTATTTGTTAGACGTTCAGGCTCAAAGATGATGTTCACAATCAGCAAACCCTAGCTCACAGATATGCTAGGCCAAAGAAATATAGTTAGCGTCTTGCCCCGTAGAGGATTTCAGGGTATCCTGAAACGGTATCTTTAAAAATGAGATTTTTCTCCACCAAGTAAGGCTCACACTTACCCTGGTTGGGATATTAACACCCTCCCTACTTGCCAAGTTACATCCCTCCCCACTTTCAAAGTTCACCTAAAAAGTCACCTTCTACTAAAGGCCTTCCCTGACTAATTCCACTCTGGTGACCATGCCATCCCATCAACCACTCTCTTTCTTTCTTTCTTTCTTTCTTTCTTTCTTTCTTTTTCTTTCTTTCTTTCTTTCTTTCTTTCTTTCTTTCTTTCTTTCTTTCTTTCTTTCTTTCTTTCTTTCTTTCTTTCTTTCTTTCTTTCTTTCTTTCTTTCTTTCTTTCTTTCTTTCTTTCTTATCTAGTAAGTGCTTACTGTGTGCAGAACACTGTACTAAGCTCTTGGGAGTTGTACTGTTGTACAGTACAACAGTAAACAGTGAGAATCCCTACCCACAATGAGCTCACAGTTTAGAGGTGGGGAGATAGATATCAATAAGCACAAATAAAATCATAGATATAAACATAATTGCTATGAATCTAGGATAGGGAGGGAAGAGCAAAGGGAGCAAGTCAGGGTGATGCAGAAGGGAGAGGGCGATAAGGAAAAGTGGGGTTTATTCATTCAATAGCATTTATTGAGCGCTTACTATGTGCAGAGCACTGTACTAAGTGCTTGGAATGTACAAATCGGTAACAGATAGACACAGTCCCCGCCCTTTGATGGGCGCACAGTCTAATCGGGGGAGATGGACAGACAAGAACAATGGCAATAAATAGCGTCAAGGGGAAGAACATCTCATTAAAACGATAGCACATAAATAGAATCAGGGTGATGTACATCTCATTAAACAAAATAAATAGGGTAATGAAAATATATACAGTTGAGCGGATGAGTACAGTGCTGAGGGGATGGGATGGGAGGGGAGAGGAGCAGAGAGAAAGGGGGGAGAAGAGGGTTTAGCTGCAGAGAGGTGAAGGGGGGGGTAAAGGGAGCAGAGGGAAAAGGGAGCTCGGTCTGGGGTTTAGTCTGGGAAGGCCTCTTGGAGGAGATGTGTCCTCGATGAGGCTTTCAAGGGGAGAGAGTAATTATCTAGCAGATTGAGGAGGGAGAGTGTTCCAGGATAGAGGCAGAACATGGGCCAGGGGTCGGTGGTGAGACAGGTGAGATGGAGGAACAGTGAGAAGGTTAGCACCAGAAAAACAAAGTGGACTGGGTTGTTTAAGGAGAGAAGCGAGGTGAGTTAGGAGGGGGCAAGGCGACAGAGTGCTTTAGAGCCAATGATAAGGAACTTTTGTTTGATACGGAGGTGGATACGAAACCACTGGAGATTTTTGAGGAGGGGGCAGTGACATGTCCTGAACTTTTTTTGTAGAAAGATGATCTGGGCACAGGAGTGAAGTGGGGAGAGGCAGGAGGTCACTTTGTGACTGCATGGCTTCCTCATTAGACTGTAAACTCCTAAGGGGAATGACCTGGTTTGTGCTCTTATTATATCTTCTGAAGAGCCTAGAACCATGTTTCGCACACAGAACTCTCAGTAAATGTTGTTAATAATGACGGTAATGGGATTAACTGGACCCTAGTAATGAAAACAAGTTTCAAGAACATCAAGTATTATTCTTTTATTCTTTTATTAAGGGGATTATTTTGGCATTAACAGTTCTTTGAGGAGAAATTTGGAGATGAAGAAAAATCAAAATAGAAGTGCCATTAAAGTCCTATTTTTCCAGAACAGCAAAGCATTCTTTCAACTTCTTAATAAAATGGCAATGGAAAATGAGGGAGAGATAACATATCCTTCATGAGTAAACATCATAATTCACTGTGTTAAGGACAAACATTTTGACAAGATAACTTAGAGAGCAATCTCAGTTGCAGTGGGAGGTCAGAATCACAATTCTTATCATGGAGAGCAAATAATGATAATAATTATGGTATTTGTTAAACGCTTACTATATGTCTAGCAATGTTCTAAGCGCTGGGGGGAGGGGAACGAGGTTATCAGGTTGTCCCACATGGGGCTCCCGGTCTTAATCCCCATTTTAAAGATGAGGTAACTGAGGCACAGAGAAGTGAAGCGACTTGCCCAAAGTCACACAGCTGACAAGTGGCGAAGCTGGAATTAGAACCCATGACCTCTGACTCTCAAGCCCCTGCTCTTTCCACTGAGCCATGCAGCATGTTCATGAGCCTCTGTGTTTCCTAGCAACAGAGACTAATTCCATCCGTCTTTACCCCTGGCTGCTCTTCCTCGTTGCTCTTTAGAACTCACATTAAGTCGTGCTCATTATTTATCCTTCTGGACTCAATTTAAAGCAGTTTCGAAAGAAGTATTTTCTTACTCACCAAAGACAAACTCAACTAACCTCAATGAAGATGGTAAAGCATTAAGCAACCTTTAACAGAATGGTGGAAATTGTCAATTCAAAAAATTCAGTAAGGTGATTTTTTCAATAATAAAATAACTTTTTTTTTGAAAAGAGCGACAACACAAACTGACATTCCCATTGCTCAGCCAGTAAATCACTCTATTAGCCTGAAAGTGCCGGTGTTACCTAAAACCCAATCAGGGGGTTGAACAGGGCAATAGCACAATTTTTGATATTCCTTAGTTTCAACGAGTAAATCATGATATTAGCCTGAAAGTACCCAGTGTTGGTGATCCCTAAAATGCAATCAGGGTTCTTGGTTACTCACTTTTCGAGGATACCTTCTTTTTAGTAGGTGGGCTGCTGATCCTTGAACTCCTGGCCTATGAGCAGCCAATTTCCATATTCTCCTGTGAAATCAAAATAAATGAAATTAGTGAGCAGAAGCCAAAGATCACAGAGCATCAAGAGGGGAGCAAGGAAATGGTCAGCTTGGCTTGTTTGTCTTGGGAAGCTGTTTACTTGAGTATTTTACAAACTGAAAAGGTGACTGAGGCAAAAATGGTCCTGGTGAATGTTTTGCTACTGATTAAATCTGAGCTTGGATCAACCGGGCTGTGACAAGGAAACCTGAGACAGTGATGAGGAAATATTTGGATAGGATGTGAGAGATTGAAACCACAGATAATAACAATCCTCGGGAGAAATAGTTTGTTCTGAGGACTGGAAATGAGCTTTGGAATATTGGAAACCGTTTAGAAATACACTGTTAGGCTCCATGTATCTGTTCATCTCACCTCCACCCCGGAAAGTGGCTTTAAACCACGCATTTTTGTTTCTTTCTGTTGAAAGAACATCTGTGAAATGAGTTGTGACATCCCATACCTAGGATTTCTTCAGAAAGTGAATCGAGGAAGGACTGCTAGAATAGAACTTCCTAGTGGTGAACCAATTTGGTATCGACTTCCCCCCTTAGGCTACTTCACACCTGTGATTTGGCTGATATCACAGTCAGTACATTTTGTATATGCTATTACACTTAGGTTGTGAGACCCATGTAGGAGAGGAACTGTGTCTGATATGACTGCATTACATCGGCCTGAGTACTTAACCCAAAGCTTAGAACATGACAAGAGCTCAACGAATACCGGGATGATTATTAGTATATGGTAAAGTCCCGTGCCTAAATGAAAATTTGAGGTTAATCATCACCTAAAAAATGTCCCACTGTAGGAAAATCTAATTCTTCTATAGTAGCCATCATATCATAAATGATTTCTACTTAACACATTTATATTGTCCTTCCCATTAAGTTATATCACACATTTAATATAAAAAAAGTGACCTTTCCCGTTTTCAGAACTTAATGGCAGATTTTGCCATTCAATACTCAAATGTGCTCAATGTCCAGATCACATAGACATGCGAAGTAGGGTGAATGAATCAGATCTGTGCTTAACTATGAGCGTGTTTGTGCATCGCATACATATCAGCTTTCAGAGATTAATCAATTGATTAATCCTTTTAATTAAGCAGTTATTGTGTGCAGAACATTGTACTAAGTGTGTGGGAGAGTACAACACCGCAGTGTAACTGACACATTCTCTGCCCCAACAAGCTTAGAGTCTGGGAGAGGAGACAGATATCAATAGAAATAAATTAATTTTGCTTATATGCATTAGTGTCGTGAGGCTGCCTGGCGATAAATAGAAGGAGCTAGTCAGAGAAGGTCTCTTTTTCCCTATTTCCTCTCCCTCTTCCATCTTCTAAGCACTTGGACCCGTACCTTTAAGCAATTAATATTCACCTGTCAGCCCCACAACATTTATGCATATAGCCATCATTTATCCCAAAACAAGAATATGACCAGTTTGGTTTCTAGAGATAGATTATATAATCCTTAGTGGCAGAGATTTAGTCTACCAGCTCCATTGCGTGCTCTCAAATTCTTAATCCAGTGATCTACACAGATTAAGTGTTCAATAAATACAGGTGATTGTTGATTGATAGTGCCACTTTTCAATCATATTTATTGAGCACTTGCTGTGGGTAGAATATTTAGCTTCTTGACGTCACAGAAGTTTGAAGTATAGTATAGTTGCTTTTTTTTTTTTACTGGCATTCGTAAAGCTCTTATTACGTGCCAAACATTATTCCTCTACCTAGGTATGTTTTAGAGTTATTAATAAAAATAATGATGGCATTTGTTAAGTGCTTACTATGTGCCAAGCACTGTTCTAAGTGCTGGGGTAATCATGGTGTTCCATGTGGGACTCACAGTCATGATCCCCATTTTACAGATTCTTACAGCGTTACAAGGTTAGAAAAAGACATCTCTATGGCTGGATCTTTTGATTACATTCTCTCTTGAATTATACTGTGAACTGTAGCAGAATCATTAAAAACATTCAGGAGTTATAAGACCATGTCATAATATGCATATGTTTATTTATTATAGAAACTTATATTCATTTAATAGATACTGTTTATGTTAGATATATGTGTATGTTTGTGTTTGAATATAATGATGACATGATCCGCTGTAAAAAACATACAAGAAGACGTGTTCAAGAACCTGTACAAAGGAATTGATTACGGTGATAATGGTTCTTCGCATCTCCTGCAAGGGGCATTCATTCATTCATTCATTCATTCATTCATTCATTCATATTTACAGAGCACTTGCTGTGTGCAGAGCATTGTACTAAGCACTTGGACGAGTACTATATAGCAAACAAGCTTACAATCTGGGGGGAAGAATGAAGGGAACAATTCAGTGTGACACAGAAAGGAGGGGAAGAAGAGGAAAGGAGGGCTCAGTCAGGGAAGGCCTCTTTGCGGAGAGGGGCCTTCAATAAGGCTTTGAAGGGGGAGAGAGTAATTGTCTGTGAAATTCAAGGAGGGAGGTCATTCCAGGCCAGAGGCAGGATGAGGGCAAGGGGTTGGCGATGAGATCGAGGTGTAGTGAGAAGGTTTTGTAGGAGAGTAGCAAAGTGAGGAATGGGGGGGAAGGTGATTGAGTACTTTGAAGTTAATAGTTAGGAGTCTATGTTTGATGTGGAGGTGGATGGGCAAAGGCTCAGTGGAAAGAGCCTGGGCTTTGGAGTCAGAGGTCATGGGTTCGACTCCCGGCTCTGCCACTTGTCAGCTGTGTGACTGTGGGCAAGTCACTTCACTTCTCTGTGCCTCAGTTACCTCATCTGTAAAATGGGGATTAACTGTGAGCCTCACGTGGGACAACCTGATCACCCTGTATCTACCCCAGCGCTTAGAACAGTGCTCTGCACATAGTAAGTGCTTAACAAATACCATTATTATTATTATTATTATTAATCAATCATCTTTCCACCTAAGCCATCCCTGGTAGTTGTCCTTTCTCTTGGCTACCACAAATATCTGTATTCTTAGATTAAGGTGGAGATCCTGCTGGGATCTTTTGTCCAATGCCAGATTCTTCTCTTCCAAGCTTCCTTTAATGAAGTCACATAGCCTGAAGTTTTGGGGGGGCTGGATACCTCAGCTGTCATCTGTTGTTAAACTGATATCCTTTGTGGATTCTCTCTAGATCACAGTCTTGGTGAATATTCTGCCCCAGATCTTTCAAGCCTGTCCTGGTGTTTGATGTGAAATTTTTTCACTCCTTTTAGTTACAGAATCAAGTTTTGGGGCATAGGTAGTCCCTTTATCAATCAATCAAGTAATCAAACAAGTCAATCAGTTCTATTTTACTGAGTGTTTATTCTACCCAGGGCACCGACTAAGCACTCAGAAAGTACAGTAGAGTTAATAGGCATGATCCTGGACCTCAAAGAGTATTCAGCCTACGTTGGGAGACAGGTGTCAAAATAAATGACTAATAGGGGAAAACAATCTTTCCCTGAATGGTCTGTCTTTCAAACCCAGTTATTTTCCCATTTTCCCCTTGAGTTTTTGCTTTGTGGGTCTTATGCATGATTACTGTATAGTCCCCTCAGACATTTCATTGAAGTTATTTCACTGAAAAGTGGGAGCCCATGTATGTAGAGTAACAGACAGGTGATCCAAATTTGCGTGTTCCTTTCTCCACTCTGCTACTAACCAAGTGTGATCCACCAGGATCGTCCCATTGGAAAATCTATACATAGTATTCCCACTTCTTCCCACCTGCAACCCAATCCCCCTCGCTTCTCTTAAACAATCCCTAGACGCCTTTCCTATCCGGGTATTTGTAAAACATTCAATTTGAGGGGTTTTAAATTATTTTAAGCTCTCTTTTTTAAAAATAGCCTTCCTTGATCACTTCCTTATGGTGGGTCTCCCACCCCCTCCATTTTGTTTTCATGTCAGTTTGGGAATTTTCTGGGCCTCGATGTAGTCTTTATTAGGTTATATGGTTAAGTATATTTTGTTTCATGCCCAGAGGCCTTCAACCCTCAGATGTCCTGAATCTAGAAATATGCTGTTGTTATTTAGACTGCATCTCTGGCCATAAGTGTCACATACATTCTTGAGTTGTATGATTTTTTCCCTGGTTAGAAAGAAAAGTAAAATATATTATATTGTGGTCCATGTTTGGGATGATGGCAAAAACCCATCGATAACCAAGATCTCCCATCTCCTTAAGTTATGGAATGAGTTCCACCCTCTCCCTGTTCCCTTCCCACTCAGTCAACGACCGCTTCTTGCCTCATTAATGTTGCCAAATGTCCTTTCCTTTGCTGGAGGCAAGAACTTATAAAGGGACCGTTGAAGGGATGAGGAGCAGTCGGGCTGCAGGGTTACTGAGAGCCTAATTAAAGTATTAGAGTTCCAGAAAGTCAGCCAGCAGGCAGTGGAGATGATCTTAGCCTCTTAACTGCTATCTCGAAATTCGTCACCCAAAATTCAAGGTCAAAGATCAGTCGTCTTAGAAAGTGGGGCTTGTGCTAGAGTCAATGAAATACTGATGAATAAAGAGCAAAGCCCTGAGACTCTGTAGGGGACCATGTGGTACCATATTAGAGGCAGCCTGAAGGTTGACCTCAACACAGACCACAGTCATGCTTTGACTAGTAACTCGTTTCATGTGTGTTGAAACTAAATGTCCTCTGTTCTCCCCTCTGAGCCCCGTAGAACAGCAGTTAAATATCCTCCAGGACAAGAAGCAGATTGTGTTAGCCCAGAACTCCCTGACCTTCTCCCTTACAGTCGGGCATAAAGATGGGTGGAGGGAAATGTCTGGAAGAGTGAGGGAGGCCAAAGGATGACTTAGCGCCCTTCAATTTTCCAAAGTCCTGTGAATTCTGTGTGGGTAATAATTCGGATGATTATTATGCTCTTAATACAATAATTCTGTGAAAAATTATCTAATGGGAATAACTAGTTGAGCTGCTGCCCCATGGAAATTTGGTTTCATCTAAATCTTACTTCTTAATAACCGTCACTCAGACCCAAGTAGAGGCAGCAGGGAAGGGAAGCCAGGCGATTCTTGGGTCAGACTGTGGGATGGGCAAGTGAAGTGTGCGGTTAAAGGCCTCCCATCTCTCTTAGCAGGTGCGTTGCTTGCTCTGAATTGGGCAGAGAAGCCCCAAATGATTTGTGAGCAAAACCAACTTGGGATCGGAGCAGGCAGGTTTAGCGGTTTAGCCAGGATCATCCCAATACCTGCAAGACACATTACAAAGCTTTAGTACTCTCCCACCTGAAGCGGGCCATATTGTCACCCCGGGTTCTTAAAAGACTGTAGGAATTCTTAGGTCTCCTGCATCCTTCCGCACTCTCTGAGTATTAAGTGGGCAAGGGAGCTATGGAACACCTTGGATCCCATGCCCACTCCTGAAGCTGGTTTCAGGTGAGGCCTCAGCCCATCCCAGAGTTAAACCCAGACATTCCCTACAATAAAAATGGCAGCTACTTGGATAGTTGTCATTTTCATTCATTCATTCATTCATTCAACAGTATTTATTGAGCGCTTACTATGTGCAGAGCACTGCACTAAGCGTTTGCAATGTACAATTCATCAACGGATAGAGACAATCCCTACCCAATGATGGGCTCACAGTCAAATCGGGGGAGACAGACAGCAGAGCAAAACAGAACAAAACAAAACAAGACCACATTATCATGATAAATAGATTCTAGGGGATGTACACTTCATTAACGAAATAAATAGGGTAATAAGTAATATAGACAAATGAGCACAGTGCTGAGGGGAGGGGAAGGGGGAAGAACAGAGGGTGAAGGGGGAGGGGAGGAGGAGCAGAGGTAAAGAGGGGGCTCAGTCTGGGAAGGCCTCTGGAGGAGGTGAGCTCTCAGTAGGGCCTTGAAGAGGGGAAGAGAGTTAATTTGGCGGAGGTGAGGAGGGAGTGCGTTCCAGGGGAGGATGTGGGCCAGGGGTCAACGGCGGGATAGGGGAGAACGCAGGACGGGGAGGAGTTGAGCAGCAGAGGAGCGGAGTGTATGGGGTGGGCAGTAGAAAAGGAGAAGGGAGGTGAGGTAGGAGGGGGCAAGGTGATGGAGACCTCTGAAGCCAAGAGTGAGGAGTTTTGGTTTCGTACAAAGGTTGATAGGCAACCACTAGAGGATTTTAAGGAGGGGAGTAACATGCCCAGAGCATTTCTGCAGGAAGATGAGCTGGGCAGAAGAATAGACTGGAGCGGGGAGAGACAGGAGGAAGGGAGATCAGAGAGAAGGCTGACACAATAATCCAGTCGGAATATTATGAGAACCTGTACCAGCATGGTTGCCGTTTGGATGGAGAGGAAAGGGCAGATCTTGGCGATACTGTAAAGGTGAGACTGGCGGGCGTTGTGACGGATTGGATGTGTGGGGCGAATGAGAGAGCTGAGTCAAGGATGACACCAAGGCTGCGGGCCTGTGAGACGGGAAGGATGGTCGTGCCATCCACAGTGACAGGGAAGTCAGGGAGAGGACAAGGTTTGGGAGGAAAGATAAGGAGTTTAATTTTAGACATGTTGAGTTTTAGACGGCGGGCAGACATCCAGGTGGAGACGTCCGGAGGCAGGAGGAAATACGAGCCTGAAGGGAGGAGGAGAGAACAGGGAGGAGATGTAGATTTGGGTGTTATTTGCTTAGAGATGATAGTTGAAGCCATGGGAGCGAATTAGTTCACTAAGGGATAGGTATAGATTCTCCTGCTCTCAGTAGAGACAGAATCATAAGTAGGAAATTTCAAGGGCATTTTTTTTTTGCCTCTATCAGTTCCAGACCAGGACTATGTTCAGAAATTACCGTATATGTTTATGATTTTATGACTTTGAATACTGTGTGGTAAAGATGGGGAGGATGATGAGAAAGTAGTGTGGAAGGGTGGATGAGAATAGATGAGAATTGGTTGGGGAGAGGGTCAATGTAAAGATTTGAGAAGGAGAATGAGATTGAGGGTGTTAGTGGGAAAGTGGAAATGCTAGGGTTAGCACTGCACTGAGCAAGCACTCAGTAAATCCCATCGATTGCTTTAGTAACATTTATTCAGCACCGCTCTGGTGGGTGGGGGAGGGCACAGGTACAGAATTACAAAGAGATACACTCCCTGCCCACAAGGAATATTCACTCTAATCAGTCAATCCATTAATGCGATTCATTAAGCGCTTACTGTGTGCTGAGCAGTGTACTAAGTGCTTGGAAGAATACAATACGACAGAGTTAATAATAATAATGGTATTTGTTAAGCGCTTACTACGTACCAGGCACTGTTCTAAGCGCTGGGGTAGATACAAGATAAACCCCTTGGGCACAGCCCTTGTCCCATGTAGGGCTCAGAGTCTTAATCCCCATTTTACAGATGAGGGAACTGAGGCTCAGAGAAGTAAAGTGACTTGCCCAAGGACATACAGAAGACATGTGGCTGAGTTGGAATTAGAACCCACGGCCTTCTGACTCCCAGGCCCATGCTCTGTCCACTAGGCCATGCTGCTCCCTTGCTCACATCTGTTAGCCTGTTACTGGACAGAGTTTGTCTCTATCTGTTGCCAGATTGTACATTCCAAGCTCTTAGTACAGTGCTCGGCACATAGTAAGTGCTCGATAAATATTGAATGAATGTATGAAGAAGCGGCAAGCCCTACGCTAAGTGCTGGGATAGATCCGGCACAATCACATCATCCCAGTCCCTGTCCTACATTGTGCTTGCAGTCTAGGAAGGGGTAGACAGACATAAACAGTGGCAACACTGGATTACAAACAACAAGAAGAGGGTCAACAGAAGATGACAACATGGTCGGGATAAATAAATAAATAAATGAATGGATTTGGAAGCTGGGAATCTTCAGACTTCACAAGGGTCCAGGCCAAGAGTCTGATAATATTATTGCTTGATTATTATCAATCAGTAAATAAACACCATTGATGATTGATAATTCATAGTAGTATTTCCTAAGCACTTACTCTGTTTGAAGCACTGTGCCAGGAGCTAGGATAGAGACTAATCAGGCCAGACCCAGTCCTGTCCCACATGAATCTCATAATCTAAGTAGGAGGGATAACAGCTATCCAATTCCCAATTTGTGCCTCGATTTCCTCATCTGTATAATGGCAATTTATTACTTGGTCTCCCTCTTAGATTGGCAGACCCATGAGGAACAGGGGCTGGGTCTGACCTGATTATCCTATAACTACCTCAGCACTAAGTACAGTGCTGGGAATTCAATCTTTCATTCATTCAATCGCATTTATTGAGCCCTTACTGTGTGCAAAGCACTGTACTAAGCACTTGGGAGAGTACAATTTAACAACAAGTAGGCACATTCCTGCCCACAGTGAGCTCACATTCTAGACGGAGATACAGACATTAATGTAAATAAATAAATGAATAAATTACAGATATTTACATATGTGCTGTGGGGGTGGGAGGGAGGATGAATGAAGGTGCAAGAAAGAGCAGGGAAGAAGGGAATGGGAAAAGAGGAGAGGAGGGCTTAGTCAGGGAAGGCTTCTTGGGGGAGATGTGCCTTCAGTAAGATTTTGAAGTGGGGGAGAGCAATTATCTGTCTACGTATATACATATATAAATAATATACAATATATTTATATATTATATTATATGCAATGATTATATTTATAATGTATAGATGGTTCTTCCCCTTGACTCTATTTATTGCCATTGTTCTCGTCTGTCCGTCTCCCCCGATTAGACCGTAAGCCCGTCAAACGGCAGGGACCGTCTCTATCTGTTGCCGACCTGTTCATTCCAAGCGCTTAGTACAGTGCTCTGCACATAGTAAGCGCTCAATAAATACTATTGAATGAATGAACAATAATCTTTCTATCTCTATCTAACCATATAGTTTAACAACTACACTAGTCATGGCAGTAATTACATTTATTGAGTGGCCAGTGAGGTACAATGTGTTCTCTTAATATCCCAACTGGACCACTGCATCAGCCTCCTCTCTGATCTCCCAGCCTCCTATATCTACCTGCTTCAGTCCGTACTTCACTCTGCTGCCCGGATTATCATTCTTCAGAAATGTTCTGGGCATGTCACTCCCCTCCTCTAAAACCTCCGGTGCTTGCCTATCAACCTTCGCATGAAGCAAAAACTCTGCACTATTTGCTTCGAAGCTGTCCATCCCCTTGCCCGCTCCTACCTCACCTCCCTTCTCTCCTCCTACTGCCCAGCCCACACACTCAGCTCCTCTGCTGCTCACCTCCTCACTGGGCCTCATCCCGCCATCGACCGCTGGCCCACATCCTACCTCTGACCTGGAATGCCCTTCCCGCTCACCTCCGCCAAACAAACTCTCTTCCCCTCTTCAAAGCCCTACTGAGAGCTCACCTCCTCCAGGAGACCTTCCCAGACTGAGTCCTCCCTTTCCCTCTGCCCCTCCTCTCCTCCCCACTGCCCCTACTCCCTCACTCTGCTCTACCCCCTTCCCCTCACCACAGCACTTGTATATATTTGTACGTATTTATTGCTCTATTTATTTTACTAATGATGTGCATTTATCTACAGTACTAGGTATCTATTTTGATGGTTGTGATGCCTGTCTACTTGCTTTGTTTCGTGTCATGTCTCTCCCTTCTAGACTGTGAGCCCAATGTCGGGTAGGGATTGTCTCTATCTGTTGTCGAATTGTACTTCCCAAGCACTTAGTACTGTGCTCTGCATGCAGTAAGTGCTCAATAAGTATGATTGAAGGAATTATTCATTCATTCATTCAATAGTATTTATCGAGCGCTTATTATGTGCAGGAATGTACAAATCGGTAACAGATAGAGACAGTCCCTGCCCTTTGACGGGCTCACAGTCTAATCGGAGGAGACGGACAGACAAGAACAATAGCAATAAATAGAATCAAGGGGATGAATATCTCATTAAAACAATAGCAAATAAATAGAATCAAGGTGATGTACATTTCATTAACAAAATAAATAGGGTAATTAAAATATATACAATATTATACAGAATTATACAGAATTAATGAATGACTCTACTGAGTAGAAGACTCTACTAAAAGTAGAAGTAAAAGTACTTCTACTAAAAGTAGAAGTAGAATGACTCTACTGAGTCCAAGTGTACTAAAAGACCAAAAGGTCCATTCCCTGCCCACACAGAGCTTACACTCTCACAGGGGAGAAAGACAAAACGTTATCTACTGGCCAAGTAATGGAAATACATAATTGAATGTCGAATTTCAGAATGATACGCGGATAGATGCAGATGACAACTCCAAAGGGAGATCACGACAAGGAATGCAGAGTGTGAGAAGGGGAGAACCTCCATGATAATGCAGGGCTAGAAGGTTTGCCTCTCCCTCCATTCCTGATTTGTTCAACTCTCACTGTATCCTGCCGACATTTCTTGTCACCTGGCCTGTCCAGTCACGGTTGAAGTGACTAGGGTGATGTTGGTGGATGGCATGAGTTCAGGGGGTTTGCTTTTGACATGTCATTCTTCATTATGTGTGGCTCACAGAGAGCACAAGCCAATGATGTTACTCAAATAATCAGGGCCCTGAAACACACGTCACTGCATGTGTTAAGATGGCATATGGCATAAAATGGTGATGTCACATAGGTGCCATTTTTGGAGTACTTGGAAATGTGCTTGGAGAGTACAATTCGGAAACAAATAGAGACAATCCCTACCCAACAACAGGCACTTGATATATCTCGCCCTGACTACTGCATCAATCTCTTTGCTGACTTCCCTGCTTCTTGTTGCTCCCAAATGAAGTCCAAACCTCACTGATTTTTCTCCAAAAAATTCAGTTCATGTAGCCCCACTCCTCAAGATCCTCCAGTGGTTGCTCATCTACCTCTGCATCCAACAGAATCTCCTTATATAGGCTTTAAAATCCTCAATCAGCTCACTCCTACCTGCCTTACTTCAACCCAACCTGCTCACTTTGCTCCTCTGATGCCAGCCACCTCACTTTACCTCACTCTCGTCTATCTTCCCTTGACCACATCCTCCCTCTGGCACGGACCCTCCCTTGCACTTCAAGTATGACTGACCCCCATTCTCCCTGCCTTCAAAGTTTTATTAAAATTATATCTCCTCTTAGAGGTTTCCTCAAATAAGCCCTCAATTCCCCGACTCCTTCTGCCTTCTCCATCACCTATGCACTTTAAGCAGTAGATATTCACTCCACCGTCAGCTCCGGAGCATTTGTGTACATATTTGTAATTTATTGTAATGCCTGCCTCCCCCTCTAGACTGTCAGAAGCTATCCTTTCTGGTTCAATCTGTTTGCACCTCCTCCTTATTGGTACCTGACGAAGGGCAGAACAGGGGAAACAACTCAGCAAACCAAGGAGAACCCGCTCAGCTTCCATTTCTGCTCTAGATAAACGAAGATCAGAAAGGGAAATGGAACTCGGCTTTCTACTGTGGCTTAAACCAACTTCTAATTGTGCAGTAAAGAATAAGCCGTTTCCCGAATCCCATAAAACCTAGTAAGCTCAAAAACATGCTCTAAAGAAAGAGTTTCGGATTCATCTGGGAGAAATTTGGTCTGATCGAATGTCACAAAACAAAACATTTTGAATTTAACAGAGGCCTGTGGCCTGCCAACCATCTGCAGCCCCCACCCCCATCCCCATTCACTTTTCAACCTCTGTGAATTCCAAGGACTTTTTAATCTAAGGGATCCTGATTCCTTTCCACTAAACCATCGCTGGTATTGGGCAACCGTTGCCTGCCTGTTGTGATTCCTTCTGTACCGGTGCCATCTTTGTTCTCTCATATGGAAACCAAAGGATGGTAGGGGATTCATCATTTGGTATCTCATCTTAGCCCACCTCTTCTTAGGTGGAGGCACTGAGGACCTTCAAGAATATTAAATAGCAACAACATCGCTGGCTTTCACAGGAAGAAATTTCAGAAGGGACTTTCCACAGCTTGTGTTATTTCCTGAGGACACCATCTATTATTCTTCTGGACTGAAATTTTTGGGCACTTTTGACTTCTGAATGTTTTCCAGTGTAAGAGACCAAACGAATTCCTGGAAGATCAGAAACTTCATTCAATCATCAGTAGCACCTCATGTGGAGAGTGCTGGACTAAGTAAGAGTTGCGAAAGTACTGTAGAGTAAGAAGAGAGCAAACAAAACAAGAGATCAAACAAAAACTCCTCACTGTTGGCTTTAAAGCAGTCCACCGCCTTGCCCCCTCCCATCTCACCTCGCTACTCTCCTTCTACATTCCAGCCCGCACACTTCGCTCCTCTAATGCTAACCTTCTCACTGGGCCTCGATCTCTCCTATCTCACCGCCGACCCCT
Organism: Ornithorhynchus anatinus; assembly: GCF_004115215.2. Lineage (NCBI taxonomy): Eukaryota > Metazoa > Chordata > Mammalia > Monotremata > Ornithorhynchidae > Ornithorhynchus > Ornithorhynchus anatinus. Next base: position 130,442,245 of record NC_041730.1, on the reverse strand, counting down.
AGCCCACATCCTGTCCCTGGCTTGGAACGCCCACCCTCCTCAAATCTGAAGGACAATTCCTCCACTTCCAAGTCTTACTGAAGGTACATCTCCCTAAGACACTTTCCCAGATCAAGCCCCTCCTTTCCTCATCCCATTCCCTTCTGCATCACCCTGACTTGCTCCCTTTGTTCCTCTCCCCTTCCAACCCTCGAGAATTTATGTACATATCTGTCATTTATTTATTTGTATTGATGTCTGTCTCCCCCAACCTTAGACTGTAACCTCCTTGTGGGCAGGGAATGTGTCTGTTTATTCTTGCATTCTCCCCATACATTTAGTACAGTACTCTGCACACAGTTTGCACTCAATAAATATGATTGAATGAATGAAAGATATGATTTCTCTCATCAAAGGGCTAAAAGTCTAGCGGGGGAGATAGTTACAAATAAGCTACAGCCAGAAGAAGAGAAAATATAAGAGGAGTGGGAAAGCATTTCATTTTATTTTAAAGTCTGCCTTTTCCACTAGACTCTCAGCTCCTTAATAATAATGATATTGGTAATTGTTAAGCACTCAAGATGTGCCAAGCCCTGTTCTAAGCCCCTGTCCCACGTGAGGCTCACACTCTTAATCTCCATTTTACAGATGAGGTAACTGAGGCACAGAGAAGTCAAGTGATTTCCCCAAAGTCACCCAACAGACATGTGGCGGAGCCGGGATAACAACCCAGGTCCTTCTGACTCCCAGGCCCACGTTATATCCACTAAGCCACGCTGCTTCAGAGCAGGGATCATTTCTATCAGCTCTAATGTATTGTACTTTCCCAAGCACTTAATACAGAGCCATGTGCTCAATAAGCATTGAATAAATAGCCTTAATTGATTAACTGGTTAAAGATACGCAGAATGACATTTCAGGAAAATGAGTCTGAGAGCAGATGTGTCTGGACTGAGCCTTCTGGGCCTAGTAACTTGTTAATTCTGCTCCTGACCTCAGAAAGAAGAGCTCCCTACTATCTGCCACCCATCTTTCCTCTCCCTTCTCTCACCGTCAAGTTAGTTTCTGCTTTAGCCTGCAAGGATAGCATACCCCAGTGGCTTCTGACAGCCCAAATTCAGACTGAACAGCTGCGGTGAGAGAGAATCAGTTAATCAATGGAAATTATTAAGCACTTAATACGTGCAGAGCAGGTACTGAACTCCTCTAGCATGTGAGGTTGCTGTAGTCAGGGAATTTGGCTACCAACTGAGTTCTATTGTACTCTCCCGAGTGCTTGGCACAATGCTCTGCACACAGTAAGCGCTCAATAAATATGACTGACTGATTGATTGAGAGATGACAATACATTTGGTAGACCCTATCTCTGCCCTCAAGGAGCTTAAAATCTAATGGAAAGTTAAAAGAAGTGTGAGCAAAGTTTTCCCCTTGGGGACCCACCTCAGCCACTTAGATAAAGAATCCACCTGGAGTCACATCCATTTTCTGAGTTTTATAATATATTTTGATTAGAGAAGCAGCGTGGCTCAGTGGAAAGAGCCCGGGCTTGGGAGTCAGAGGTCATGAGTTCGAATCGCGGCTCTGCCACTTGTCAGCTGTGTGACTGTGGGCAAGTCACTTCTCTGTGCCTTAGTTACCTCATCTGTAAAACGGGGATGAAGACTGTGAGCCTCACGTGGGACAACCTGATTACCCTGTATCTACCCCAGCGCTTAGAACATTGCTCAGCACATAGTAAGTGCTTAACAAATACCAACATTATTACTGTTATTATTATTATTATTAATTACCACAGCCCATATCTCCTCCTGGTCCTCAGAGGCTGCTCCAGGCTGCTTGCCGGGGTGAGCCAGGCAGGTACTTCATCCTCACTGTGGCCTGAGGCTACACTGGGAGGATTCAGGGACCAAGATGTTTGAGAGGAACCCTTAAGGCCCGAAGCAAGCGGAGAGGAAGAAGTCGACCTAAAATTTTAGTTCCTCTCTCAGACCCTCATTGGCTCCAAGAGTAGGGACTTGGATAAAGGGCTCAGTGGAAAGAGCCCGGCCTTGGGAGTCAGAGGTCATGCGTTCTGATCCTGGCTCTGCCACTTGTCAGCTGTGTGACTTTGGGCAAGATACTTCACTTCTCTGGGCCTCAGTGACTTCATCTGTAAAATGGGGATTAAGACTGTGAGCCCCACGTGGGACAACCTGATCACCTTGTATTCCTCCAAAGGGCTTAGAACAGTGCTTCACACATAATAAGCATTTAACAAATGCCATCATTTATTTTTATTTAATAATAATTACGGTATTTGTTAAAGTGCTTACTATGTGCCAAGCATCGTTCTAAGCAGTGGGGTAGATACAAGGTAAACGGATTGTCCCATGTGGGGCTCACAGTCTTTATCCCCATTTTACAAATGAGGTAACTGAGGCACAGAGAAGCTAAGTGGCTTGCCCAAGGTCACACAGCAGACAAGTGACGGAGCCGGGATTAGAATCCAAGTCCTTTGACTCCCAAGCCCGTGTCCTTGCCACTAAGTCACGCTGCTTCTCTGTAGTATGAACTCGTGGAGTAATCATTCCCCTAGAACTTAAGAAATGGCCATCTCACTGAATTATTCAATTAATCAGTCAATTTATTCATTATTTCATTCATTCATTCATATTTATTGAGCACTTACTGCCAGCAAAGCACTACATTATGAGATTAGGAGAGAACAGTAGAGTTGGAAGAAATGATCCTTGCCCACAGGAGCTTATGGGCTCTTTTGAGGAGCAATATTATTGTGGGGAAAGAAAAGAGAGGGTAAATCGTAACCTCAAAAGGGGCATAAAATAAGGACCAGAAGGGTGGATAAGGTCCCACTAAAATAGTCAATGACTAGAGGTTTTATCGATGACTTTTATTAGAGGAATGACTTCTTTGCTTATCCACAAACTGCTCTCTTCACTGTTTTGGGGTTTAGTAGAAGATCGGGATGAGGCATTTGGACTTCAACCTCCCCCCAAATGCACTTTGCAATAGCAGTTCAAATTCTCTTAGAAGTAAGTAATTTTGTGTGGGCTGAAATTTGGCTAGTCCAACGTTGATATGAATCCCCTGGGGAATCCTTGGACTCAGAAAAAAGACTGAAGTGTCTCTGGGCCCGCTCCCCCCTTCTCCAAGTTTTGGCTTTAATGTAGCAGCCGAGGAGATTTTGGGGGACATTTCTCTCCACAGTGTCTGCAATCAATCAGTTGTATTTATTGAGCAGTTACTGGGTGCAGAGCACCATGCTAAGAGCTTGGGAGAAGCAGCGTGGCTCAGTGGAAAGAGCCCGGGCTTGGGAGTCAGAGGTCACGGGTTCGAATTCCGGATCTGCCACTCGTCAGCTGTGTGACCGTGGGCAAGTCACTTCACTTCTCTGTGCCTCAGTTACCTCATCTGTAAAATGGGGATTAACTGTGAGCCTCACGTGGAACAACCCGATTACCCTGTATCTACCTCAGAGCTTAGAACAGTGCTCTGCACATAGTAAGGGCTTAACAAATACCAACATTATTATTATCATTACAATACCACAGAGTTGGTAGATACTTTCTCTGCCCACTACAAGCTTACGATCTAGACGGGGAGACGGACGTAAATATAATTAAATAATCTACGGGTATGTCCGTAAGTGCGGTGGGGCTGAGGGTGGGGTGAATTCCAAATAACAAAAGGGTACGGATTCAAGTGCCTAGATGACACTGAAGAGAGAGGGAGTTGGGGAAAAGAGGGCTTGATTTGCAAATTAAGTCTGGCCCAAGTCAGTAAATACAAGGAATGGTTAATTCCAACACGTCTAGCAGAGCGGGCGTGTTGAGAAGCATCAGTTGCCTTGACAAACTTTATGTACACTGTAAATGCTCAATAAATATTCCCCATCTCACTCTCTTCATTTCTCCAAAGCCAAAGGTCATGGGTCTCTTCTTCTCTAGCACCTGTGTTTCCTCATTCATCCATTCCCAACCTTCCCAGACTGAATCTTCCCAGCCTGAGCCCTCCCTTTCCCTCTGCCCCTCCTCCCCTCCCCATCACCTCTATTCCCTCCCTCTGCTCTACCCCCTTCCTCTCCCCCCAGCACTTGAATATAATAATAATGTTGGTATTTGTTAAGCGCTTACTATGTGCAGAGCACTGTTCTAAGCGCCGGGGTGGATACAGGGTGATCAGATTGTCCCACGTGGGGCTCACGGTTTTAATCCCCATTTTACAGATGAGGGAACTGAGGCTCAGAGAAGTTAAGTGACTCGCCCACAGTCACACAGCTGACAAGTGGCGGAGCCGGGAGTCGAACCCCTGACGTCCGACTTCCAAGCCCGGGCTCTTTCCACTGAGCCACGCTGCTTCTCCGTATTGGTACATATTTTTTGCTCTATTTATTTTATTAGCGATGTGCATTTATCTATGGTTCCCTTTATCTATTTTGATGGGAGTGATACCTTTTCACTTGTTTTGTTGTCTGCCCCTTCTAGACTGTGAGCCAGTTGTTGGGTAGGGATTGTCTCTATCTGTGCCAAATTATACTTCCCAAGTGCTTAGTACGGTGCTCTGAACACAGGAAGCACTCAATAAATACGATTGATTGAATTAATTGATTCATTCATTAATTAATCCATGCCTCAGTTCTGAATTCCCTCCTCAAATCAAGCAGGCGAGAGTTGTCCGAACATTCAAAGCCCTTCTAAAATCCCAGCTTCTCCAATAGGCTTCTCTGGATCAGTGTCCCGGCCTCTAAGCCATATAATCCCATCGACCAATTACAGCACTTTGGAATTGATTTACACTCATCCTGAGCACTCAAGTATATATATATATATATAAATATATATATATATTTATTCAATTATTCATTTTGAGAACTCCAGTTGTAAATATCAATAAGTCAGTGTGTGCTTACTGGGTGAAGACCACTGTACTGAGTTCTTTGGAGAGTAGAAAGGAGTAAGGAGACAGGATCTCTTAGAGAAGCAGCGTGACTCAGTGGAAAAGCCCGGGCTTGGGAGTCAGAGGTCATGGGTTCGAATTCCGGCTCTGCCACTCGTCAGCCGTGTGACTGTGGGCAAGTCACTTCAATTCTCTGGGCCTCAGTTCCCTCATCTGGAAAATGGGGATGAAAACTGTGAGTCTCACGTGGGACAACTTGATTACCCTGTATCTATCTCAGTGCTTAGAACAGTGCTCTGCACATAGTAAGCGCTTAACAAATGCCAACGTTATCTCTGCCCTTACAGATCTCTTTCATTTTGTCTCCCCCATCAGAGTGAAACTTCCAAGTGAACTGGGACTATATTAGTTCTTTATTTTGGACTTTCCATGCCCATAATAAAGTACATTGCGCAGAGTGAGCGCCAAATAACATTACTACTGAAACTACTGCTATTACTAATAATAATGATGGTGATGGCATTTTGTCAAGCGCTTACTATGTGCAAACCGCTGTTCTAAGCACCGGGGAGGATACAAGGTGATCAGGTGGTCCCAAAGGGGGGGGGGGTCACAGTCTTCATCCCCATTTTACAGATGAGGGAACTGAGGCTCAGAGAAGTTAAGTGCCCAAAATCACACAGCTGACAAGCGGCTGAGCTGGAATTTGAACCCATGACCAAACACTATGACTGCTATTGTTAATAATAAGTGTGGCATTTGTTAAGCACTTACTATGTGCCAAGCACTGTACTAGGCAGTGGGGTAGATATGAGATAACCTGGCTGGGTACAGCCCCTGTCCCTCATGGGGCTCACAGAACATGTTTTACATTTTACAGATGCGGTCACTGAGGCACAGAGAAGTGAAATGATAATAATGTTGGCATTTGTTAAGCGCTTACTATGTTCAGAGCACTGTTCTAAGCGCTGGGGTAGATACAGGGTCATCGGGTTGTCCCACGTGAGGCTCACCGTCTTAAACCCCATTTCACAGATGAAGTAACTGAGGCCCAGAGAAGTGAAGTGACTGGCCCACAGTCACACAGCTGACAAGTGGCAGAGCTGGGATTTGAACCCCTGACCTCTGCCTCCCAAGCCTGGGCTCTTTCCACTGAGCCACGCTGAGGTGACTTGCCCAAGGTCACGGCGCAGACAAGTGGTGGAGCCGGAATTAGAAGTTAGGTCTTTCCGACTCCCAGGCCCGTGCTCTTTCCACTACACCATGCTCCTGCTGCAGCTACTTCCACTATTACTACTATTGATAATGCTAATAATTATTATTAATAATGATAATTATGGCATTATTATGGCATTTAACAAATTATGGCATTTGTTAAGCAGTTACTAAGTACAGAGCACTGTTCTAAGCACTGGGGAGGATACAAGGTCATCAGGTGGGCCCATGTGGGGCTCACAGTCTTAAGCAGTGTGGCTGAGGGGAAAGAGCATGGGCTTAGGAGTCAGTGGCCATGGGTTCTAATCCTACTTCCGCCAACTGCCAGCACCGGGCAAGTCACTTGACTTCTTGGTGCCTCAGTCACCTCATCTGTAAAATGGGGATGAAGACTGTGAGCCTCACGTGGGATAACCTATTACCCTGTAGCGTAGCTCAGTGGAAAGAGAACGGTCTTGGGAGTCAGAGGTCATGAGTTCGAATCCCGGCTCTGCCACTTGTCAGCTGTGTGACTGTGGGCAAGTCACTTCACTTCTCTGTGCCTCAGTTATCTCATCTGTAAAATGGGGATGAAGACTGTGAGTCTCACGTGGGACAATCTGATTACCCTGTCTCTATCCCAGCGCTTAACAGATGCCCACATTATTATTATTACTATCCTCATTTTACAGATGAGGTAACTGAGGCACAGAGAAGTCAAGTGACTTGCCTAGAGTCATGCAGCTGGCAGTTGGCGGAACCAGGATTAGAACCCATGACCTCTGACTCCCAAGCCCGGGCTCTTTCCACTGAGCCACGCTGGTTTTTTTCATCATTATTATTACTACTACTTGAGACAGAACTAAGCCAAAGCACATTTCATAAGCATGTCGGTCTTAATCCCTCCCTCCTCCTTCAACCCGCAATCCAGTTGACTGAAGTATTTGAGAAGACCTAATCCTTCCACTTGATCTGTAGAAACATGGAGGGAGCCCAACTCTTTCTACGAAAAAGCGTAGCCTTCTCCACTGGGGGAAGCCGGCTTCGATGATGATGGCGTTTGTTAAGTGCTTACTATGCGCAAAGCACTGTTCTGAGCGCTGGGGAGGATACGAGGTCATCAGGTCGTCCCACGTGGGGCTCACGGTCTTCATCCCCATTTTACAGATGAGGTCACTGAGGCACAGAGAAGTGATTTGCCCAAAGTCACACAGCTGACCAGCGGCGGAGCTGGGATTTGAACCCATGACCTCTGGCTCCCCGGCTCTTTCCACTGAGCCACGCTGGCTTTCTGTTCGCAAAGGACAGCGTACGCATGCGACTTGCCTTGTAAGGAAAACGCCCTCGAGATGGGTTCACATGAGACAGAGTGTTTCCAAACCGAAACTCGAAATGATTGGACCCCGAAAGCACGTATTCCCTTCAGACTTGATTGTGCACAGGCAGTTAAAGAGGATGGCCAGCGTAAGGTGGGGCTGGAAGACCTACCCACTGCTCAACCGGTCAAAACACTTCGGAGTCGAAAGCATCTTCCGGAAACCGTCATTTTGAAATCACGGTGAAAACGGAGGCCAAATTTCATTCCACGTTTCGATCCCAGTGCTCACAACCTCATGTGCCGCTGTGCAGTCGGAGGCTTATCGCCCGCTACTGCCGGAGTTACTGCTGAATTTCAAACTTCACTTTCGTTTAAAAAGAGGACTGAGGCAGCCCCACAAAGAGTCGCTAAGAAGCAATGTGGCCTAATAATGCTAGCAATTATTATTGTAGTTGAACACGTACTATGTGCCAAGCACTATTCTAAGCACTGGGGGAGATACATCCTAATCAGGTTGTACCACGTGGGGCTCACAGTCTTATTCCCCACTTTACAGATAAGGGAACTGAGGCCCAGAAAAGTGAAGTGACTTGCCCGAGGTCACACAGCAGGCACGTGGCCGAGCCGGGATTAGAACCCACATCCTCTGACTCCCGCGTTGCTTTTCTGGCCTAGTGGAAAAAGCACAGGTCTGGGTGTCAGGAGTCTCGGGTGCTAAACCCTTCTCCGCCATTTGTCTGCTGTGTGACTTTGGGCAAGTCACTTCACTTTTTTGTGCTTCACTTTCTCCGTCGGTAAAATGGGGAATCCAGTGCCTTTTCTCATTCCTCTTTAGACTGTGAATCCCACCTGGGTTGGGGACTGTGTCTGATCTAATAAGAACGATAACGTTGGTATGTGTTAAGCGCTTACTATGTGCCGAGCACTGTTCTAAGCACTGGGCGAGATACAGGGTAGTCAGGTTGTCCCACGTGAGGCTCACAGTCTTAACCCCCATTTTACAGATGAAGGAACTGAGGCCCAGAGAAGTGAAGTGACTTGCCCACAGTCACACAGCTGACAAGTGGCAGAGCAGGGATTCGAACCCATGACCTATGACTCCCAAGCCCGGCCTCTTTCCACTGAGCCAAGCTGCTTCTCCAAGTACTGAATACAATGTATCAGCACCAGCTCTTGGTACGCAGTAGTGCTTCGGTCAATCGTGTTTAATGGATCTGTATCCTTTAAACACTTGATAGTCACCCCGTCATTAGCCCCATAGCCATAATTTAATGCCCCACGTAGACTGTAAGCTCCTTGTGGGCAGAAAATATGCCTACCACCTTCCAAGAACCCAGCAGAGTGTTCTGCATACAGTGAGCACTCAGTAAATACCATCGATTGATTGCTTACTCACCTCTAGAGGACAAGAGGGAGAAAAACCATTTTTAATAGTATTTGTTAAGCATTTACCATGTGCCAGACACCGCACGAACTGCACAAAAACGTTCGATGCAGTCCGTGTTGCACCTAGTCTTAATTTTACAGATGAGGTAAGTGGGCTATGGAGCAGATAAGTGACCTGACCAAGGTCACCCGGCAGACAAGTGATGGAGCTGGGATTAGAACCCAGGTCCTTCTGACTCCCAGGCCCCTATTCTAACCATTAGGTCATCCTGCTTTCTCTTCCCATGTGTTACAAAACATATAATAAGCAGCAACATATGATAAGCACGAGAAGCAGCTTGGCTCAGCGAAAAGAGCCCGGGCTTGGGAGTCAGAGGTCATGGGTTCGAATCCCGGCTCTGCCACCTGTCAGCTGTGTGACTGTGGGCAAGTCACTTCACTTCTCTGGGCCTCAGTTCCCTCATCTGTAAAATGGGGATTATGAGTGTGAGCCTCTCGTGGGACATCCTGATTACCCTGTAACTCCCCCAGCGCTTAGAACAGTGCTCTGCACATAGTAAGCGCTTAACAAATACCAACATTATTATTATTATTATAAGTATGGTCCTTCTTAAGCACTTTATATGTGCAAAGCACTGTTCTAAGCGCTGGGGTAGTTACAAGCGCTGGTAGTTACAAGTTGAAGAAGCAGCGTGGCTCAGTGGCAAGAGCCCGGGCTTTGGAGTCAGGGCTCATGAGTTCGAATCCCAGCTCTGCCACTTGCCGGCTGTGTGACTGTGGGCGAGTCACTTAACTTCTCTGTGCCTCAGTTCCCTCATCTGTAAAATGGGGATTAAGACCGTGAGCCCCACGTGGGACAACCTGATTCCCCTAATGTCTACCCCAGCGCTTAGAACAGTGCTCGGCACATAGGAAGCGCTTAACAAATACCAACATTATTATTATTATTATTATTATTACAAGCTAATCCGGCTGGACACAGACCAACATATCACTGAGGTCTGCAAGGAAGCTGTGATGTTTAGACTGTGAGCCCGTCATTGGGCGGGGATTGTCTCGGTTGCCGAATTGTACGTTCCAAGCGTTTAGTACAGTGCTCTGCACATAGTAAGCGCTCATTAAAGACGATTGAATGTATGAATGAATCAATGGTCAGGATGACCCGCTCCAACCCCAGTGCTAGCGTATAATAATAATGATAATAATGACACTTTGGGTATTTGTTCAGCGCTTACTGTGTGCCAGGAACACACAGTATGGAACCCCTGTTCCATATGGGGTTCGCAGTCTTTATCCCCATTTTACAGATGAGGGAACTGAGGCACAGAGAAGTGAAGTAACTTTTCCAAGGTCACACAGCAGATAAGCAGCTAAGCAGGTGGGTTCTAATCCCGGCTCCACCACTTTTCTGCTGCGTTCCTTTGGACAAGTCACTTAATTTCTCTGTGTTTCAGTCACCTCATCTGTAAAATGGGGATTTAGACTGTGAGCCCCTTGTGGGACAGGGACTGTGTCTAACCCGGTTGTCTTGTATCTACACCAGCTCATAGCACAGTGCCTGGCACATAGTAAGTGCTTAACGGATGCCATTAAAAAACCAGAAACTGTTATATTTTACTCTCCCATGCAATTAGAGAAGCAGCGTGGCTTTGTGGAAAGAGCACGGGCTTTGGAGTCAGAGGTCATGAGTTCGAATCCCAATTCTGCCCCTTGTCAGCTGTGTGACTGTGGGCAAGTCACTTCACTTCTCTGTGCCTCAGTTACCTCATCTGGAAAATGGGGATTAAGACTGTGAGCCCCACGAGAGACGTCCTGATTCCCCTGTGCCTACCCCAGCGCTTAGAACAGTGCTCGGAACATAGTAAGCGCTTAACGAATACCGACATTATCATTATTATTAATTGGTGCAGTGCTGCGCATACAGTAAGCACTCAATAAATGCCATTGATTGACTGATTGAAGTAGGTAGGAGCTTGAGAACGTCGAAGGACCAATCTTGACAAGGTTCCTTTATTTTTTCCTCCACCCGAATTGTTGAACCATCAAATTTAGCCTTTAATCTAGTAGTTCTCGTTGATTTCTCTCAAAGGAACTGTTTTCAGTGTCCAGGTGTGGAAATTAGGCCCGTACTGGAGGCAGACCTTAGGTAAAAGGGACTGAAGGAGAAAGTTTTCTTACAGTACTTCTTACCTGAGAACTCCACCTCCCAGAAGCCTACATTTCCTAGCCCCAGAATGGTTTAAGGTACCTGCATACAAACGATGGCAGAATTTGCACCTTCTACAACTGCAAGAGAAGATGGACAATCCTGAATGAAATCGTCAGCAACAACATCTAATGAAACGTGTTCATGACACTTATGTGGGAAGAATTCAACCTGAGGGAGTGAAATGCCTGAATCTATGAGGCCAGGCACATAACTAGACAACTGAAAATTGAGATATTATTTGGATAAAACAAACTGACGGATGCAGAAGGAAACAGAGCAGACGAACAATAGGAAGAAACTTGGAAAGCTGGAGTCCGTAAGGGACTGCAAAAGAAAATAGTCAAAAAATGGCTATGGGTTAGCGCTCTGGCTAAATCTATGTAAGCTATTTTGGGAATGATACGAAGGAGCACTTCATTAGGGTGGGAGAAATTTAGAGTTGTCTCCAGAGGGTTCGGGTGAGACGGTACCTAGACAACTATTTAGCTGGAGAACCCCATTTTGGGAAAGCTACTGAGCATATGGAAGGGGTTCAGAAAAAACCACAAAAAAATAATTAAGGATGTAGACTTTATGAATAAAGATTAAGGAAATTGAATATGTAGTTGGGGTTTAGAGGCAAGGGAAACATGATATTAGTATTCAATCATTAAAGAGAAGTAAAGCACTATGAGGGATAATTCAGTATGAAGGGTTAGAAGAAGGGCTAATAAGATAATGAGTTTGAATGCGCTTTTCAGCCCAACATGCTTCAGTGACGATGCCCTGGAGGTTAGTGGGAGAAAACCCCGCTCCACACTTCCTCCCGAGCATCTGCCAGAGAGATTTACTGATAGTCCATTTCCCAGGGAGTTTGGCAACACCCTGAGACTGGGATGTCAGTCGTGGGGTTTGGATCAGTTGGTCGGCCTGGCTTTAGCACCTAGTGGCAAAGTGTTGCGTGTGAATTCACTCGACTTTAGGGAAGGAGTCCTAATCCATTCATTGTCTGGGAAAAGATGATACTGGATCATTGAAGAGGAGAACAGGAAAATGTTATGACTATTCTATGATGTTACTACTAATATATTGCAAAGTAGCATCCGACTCACCCGAGAAAGGTGGATATCAAATCCTGGAAAATGAAGACAAAGTCTTTAAAAAAAAAAAGGACTAAAGAGAAGCAGACTATTACAGAGAAAAAACAGACAAATTAACAAAAAAATGCCAGTATGAATGAGACCAACTGGGTAACTGATGGGGATTCCCTACCAGTTGACCTTTAAGATTGTGAGTGCTACCAGCAAAAAGCACAAGCGCTGGTTTCATAAGAACCGCTTCAAGATCGTAGAGCTCCTTGCAGCAAAACGAGCGGGCTATCATCAGCTCCAATCTGATCACCACGGTCTTGGCAAAAGGGACAATTCCCGAAGTTCACGTTACGGGAAACAAAAGAGCAAAAAGCATTCATGATACATGATGAGAGGCTGAGACTCAAAAGAGGTGAGGTTTTTTACTACTATTTTTATTCAAAAACTGAGGCAAGTCCTTCTCGGGCATCTCTGAAAAGTGTCCATGATGCCGGCGGGACTGAATCATAGAGAGCCCATGTCAGTCTCATCAACAGAGTCCAGTTGGTCTGAATCAGAACCGATCATTTTTGAGTATTACCAACAACTTGAACAGCCTATATAATAGAAGGTCAAAAGACACAATAATAAAGATAATGTTGGTATTTGTTAAGCGCTTACTATATGCAGAGCACCATTCTAAGCGCTGGGGGAGATACAGGGTAATCAGGTTGTCCCACGTGAGGCTCACAGTCTTAATCCTCATCTTTCAGATGAGGTAACTGAGGCACAGAGAAGTGAAGTGACTTGCCCACAGTCACACAGCTGCCAAGTGGCAGAGCGGGATTCGAACCCATGACCTCAAACTCTTAAGCCCGGGCTCTTTCCCCTGAGCCACGCTGCTTCTCTAAGTGGAGAAGTGGACAAGTGGAGCTGGGTCATGGTAGAGCCCCAGAACTGCCTAATCTTGGATGCTATGCTTTTGCCTTGGCAGATAATGACATAACCAAGATGTTAAATACAGGTTCTGATAATAAGTGGGGGGCGAACAATGGTAATACTGATGTCTGCTATTAAAAATAATAATAATGATGGTATTTGTTAAGTGCTTACTATGTGCCAGGCGCTATTCTAAGCGCTGGGGTAGGTACAAGGTAATCAGGTTGTTCCACGTGGGGCTCACAGTCTTAGTCCCCGTTCTACAGATGAGGTAAGTGAGGAACAGAGAAGTTAAGTGGTTTGTCCAAGATCATACAGCTGCCAAGTGGTGGAGCGGGGGATTAGAACTCACGACCTGTGACTCCCAAGACTGTGTTCTTTCCACTAGGCCACACTGCTTCTCATAAACTTGGATCTGTACCCCCTTTAAGCACTTGATCTCTTCCCCACCCTCAGCCCCACTGCACCGATGTGCATAGAAATCTGCCATTTCTCCTACTTGTAATTTATTTCAGTGTCTCTCTCCCCCTCTAAATCGTAAACTCCTGTGAACAGGGATTATATCTACTGCTCAACTGTACACACCCAAACGCTTAGTACAATGCTCAGAACACAGTAAGTCCTCAAAAAATACCACCGACCTATCATCACTGACAGGTAAGAGTAGTGTCAGTTGGAACTGTCAGTCAACGTCACCCCCACCTCCACTGAGCTGGAAGCAATAAAGCTTTGGAGTGATGCCCTGCTTCCCATCTTCATTTCTAGCCAAGAATGGCTAATTGGGCCTCTCAGGGTCGCAACCGGAGGGTTTCCAGTCCTCTACCAGTCTCGACAAGGGGAGGAAGAGTCAAGAAGAGGCCTGTCCATTCCATTCCCAGCTTGGCCAGTGGCTAGACAGTGGAAGGCCACCTGCTACACATCAAAACTCCCCCACGCTGGGCAGCCGCGGCCCGGGAGAGTGTCGAGGGCGGAGACTCAAGTTTATTGTGCGGAAGGAGGCGATGGTAAACTACTTCAGGATTTTTACCGAGAAAACTCTCTGGATCCACTACCGGAACGATCGCAGATGGAGGCGCGGCGTTCTGGGAGAGATGGGTCCGTGGCGTTGTACACCTCGGACCCCATTCCCTCTCACCTTATTAAAACCATCGCCCCTGCCCTCCAACCTTCCTTAACTTCTATTTTTAACCACTCAATCTCCAATGGCTCCTTCCCCGCCGTCTTCAAACACGCCCACGTCTCCCCCATCCTAAAAAAACCCGCTCTCGACCCCACTTCCCCTCCAGTTATCACCTTATCTCCCTACTACCCTTCCTTTCCAAAATCCTAGAACGAGTCGTCTACAGTCGATGCTTAGAATTCCTTAACTCCTATTCTCTCCTAGACCCCCTCCTATCTGGCTTCCGACCCGTCCACTCTCCCGAGACTGCTCTCTCTAAGGTCACCCGTGACCTCTTTCTTGCCAAATCCAATGGCTCCTACTCCATTCTGATCCTCCTCGACCTCTCTGCTGCCTCTGACACTGTCGACCATCCCCTCCTCCTCCATACCTTATCTCACCTTGGCTTCACGGACTCCGTCCTCTCCCGGTTCTCCTCTCACCTCTCCGGCCGATCATTCTCGGTCTCCTTCGCCGGAGCCTCCTCCCCCTCCCATCCTTTAACTGTTGGAGTTCCTCAAGGGTCAGTTCTCGGCCCTCTTCCGTTCTCCATTTACACTCACTCCCTCGGTGAACTCATCCGCTCTCACGGCTTCGACTACCATCTCTACGCAGATGACACGCAGATCTACATCTCCGCCCCTGTCCTCTCCCCCTCCCTTCGGGCTCGCATCTCCTCCCGCCTCCGGGACGTCTCCACCTGGATGTCGGCCCGCCGCCTAAAACTCAACGTGAGCGAGACCGAGCTCCTCATCTTCCCTCCCAAACCCGGTCCTCTCCCGGACTTCCCTATCACCGTGGATGGCACGACCGTCCTTCCCGTCTCTCGGGCCCGCGATCTCGGTGTCATCCTCGACTCGTCTCTCTCATTCACCCCACACATCCTATCTGTTACCGAGACCTGCCGGTTTCATCTCTACAGTATCGCCAATATCCGCCCTTTCCTCTCCACCCAAACGGCTACCTTACCGCTACGGGCTCTCGTTATATCCCGACTAGACTACTGTGTCGGCCTTCTCTCTGACCTCCCTTCCTCCTCTCTCGCCCCGCTCCGGTCTATTCTTCACTCCGCTGCCCGGCTCATCTTCCCGCAGAAACGATCTGGGCCTGTCACTCCCCTTCTTAAACACCTCCAGTGGTTGTCTATCGACCTCCGCTCCAAACAAAAACTCCTCACTCTAGGCTTCGAGGCACTCCGTCCCCTTGCCCCTTCCTACCTCTCCTCCCTTCTCTCTTTCCACCGCCCACCCCGCACGCTCCGCTCCTCCGCCGCCCACCTCCTCGCCGTCCCTCGGTCTCGCCCATCCCGCCGTCGAATCCCGGGCCACGTCCTCCCGCGGTCCCGGAACGCCCTCCCTCCTCACCTCTGCCAAACTGATTCTCTTCCCCTCTTCAAAACCCTACTTAAAACTCACTTCCTCCAAGAGGCCTTCCCAGACTGAGCTCCTCTTCCCCCTCTACTCCCTCTGCCATCCCCCCTTTACCTCTCCGCAGCTAAACCCTCTTTTTCCCCTTTTCCCTCTGCTCCTCCACCTCTCCCTTCCCCTCCCCACAGCACCGTACTCGTCCGCTCAACTGTATATATTTCCGTTACCCTATTTATTTTGTTAATGAATTGTACATCGCCTCGATTCTATTTAGTTGCCATTGTTTTTACGAGATGTTCTTCCCCTCGACTCTATTTATCGCCACTGTTCTCGTCTGTCCGTCTCCCCCGATTAGACCGTAAACCCGTCGAACGGCAGGGACCGTCTCTATCTGTTGCCGACTTGTTCATCCCAAGCGCTTAGTACAGTGCTCTGCACATAGTAAGCGCTCAATAAATACTATTGAATGAATGAATGAATGAATGAATGAAAGCAAAAGACAAGACGGCTGATTGAAATATCAGTGGTGCTCTTTCAGACAAGCAGCCTTTTCATAAGGAAGGAAAAAGGCAGCATGACCTAGTGGAAAGAGTATGGGGCTGGGAATTGGGGACCTTGTTCTAATCCTGGCTATAGTAACTCTTGTCTACTATGTGAGCTTGGGCAAGTCACTTCACTTCTTTCTGTCTCAGTTACCTCAACTGTAAAAAGGGGACTAAGACCCTTCGCGTTATATGGGACATGGACTACCCCCAACCAGATGGTTTCGTGCTTTTTATAATAATCTTGGTATTTGTTAAGCGCTTACTATGGGCAGAGCACTGTTCTAAGCGCTGGGGAAGACACAGGGTAATCAGGTTGTACCACGTGAGGCTCACAGACTTCATCCCCATTTTGCAGATGAGGTAACTGAGGCCCAGAGAAGTGAAGTGACTTGCCCACAGTCACACAGCTGAAAAGTGGCCGAGCCGGGATTCGATCCCGTGACCTCTGACTCCCAGGCCCGGGCTCTTTCCACTGAGCCACGTCGCTTTTATAATGCCCGGCACATAGTAAGCACTTAAATACCATTTTTTAATAAAGAGACCCAGTGCTGAGTTATAATAGTAATAATGATAAAATAATGATCATAATTGTTAATCATTCATTCAATAGTATTTATTGAGCGCTTACTATGTGCAGAGCACTGTACTAAGCGCTTGGAATGAACAAGTCGGCAACAGATAGATACAGTCCCTGCCGTTTGACGGGCTTACGGTCTAATCGGGGGAGACGGACAGACGAGAACAATGGTGATAAATAGAGTCGAGGGGAGGAACATCTCATAAAAACAATGGCGACTAAATAGAATCACTTACTTTGTGTCGAGCACTGTTCTAAGCGCTAGGGTAGATACAAGATAATCCAGTTGGACACAGTCACTGTCCTACGTGGGGCTCACAATCTTAATCCCCATTTTACAGATGAGGGAACTGAGGCACAGAGAAGTGAAGTGACTTGCCCGAGGTCACACAGCAGAAAGTGGCAGAACTGGGATTAGAACCACAGGCCCCTCTGACTCCCAGGCTTGTATTCTATTCATTAGGCCATGCTACTTCTCTGACGTTTTGAAGAGGACTGATATATAAAATGGTTTAGACCAATATGGAGAATGGCCTTCTGGAAAGCAGCGTGGCTCAGTGGAAAGAGCCTGGGCTTGGGAGTCAGAGGTCATGGGTTCAAATCCCGCTCTGCCACTTGGCAGCTGTGTGACTGTGGACAAGTCACTTCACTTCTCTGTGCCTCAGTGACCTCATCTGTAAAATTGGGATTAACTGGGTGCCTCACGTGGGACAACCTGATTACCCCGTATCTACCCCAGCACTTAGTACAGTGCTCTGTGCTGTGTAGTAAGCGCTTAACAAATACCAACATTATTATCGACATTATTAAAGAACATGGGCCTAAGAGTCTGAGAGCCTGGGTTTTATTCCCAGCTCCGCCTACTTGCCTGCTGTATGACTTTGGGCATGTCAAGACTCTATTTATCGCCATCGTTCTTGTCTGTCCGTCTCCCCCGATTAGACCGTAAGCCCGTCAAACGGCAGGGACCGTCTCTATCTGTTGCCGACTTGTTCATTCCAAGCGCTTAGTACAGTGCTCTGCATATAGTAAGCGCTCAATAAATACTATAGAATGAATGAATGAACTTAACTTCTTGGTGTCTCAGTTTCCTCATCTGTAAAATGGAGACTCAATGACTGTTCTTCCTCCTCTTCAGACTGAGAGCTCTGTGTGGGAAAGGATTATGTCTCACCAGACTTTCTTGATTCTACTTCAGCACCTAGTATAGTGAGTGGCACGTGCGGAACACTTAACAAATATCACAATTATCATTGTTTTTATTCTCCTAAACGGGACTGTCAAGGACTGATGTTAACCTGCTAACCATCCCTTTCCTCAGTGACCGTAGCCATTTTGGACTGCCAGCAGAACCTGGTTGAAGCAGCGTGGCTCAGTGGAAAGAGCCTGGGCTTGGGAGTCAGAGGTCATGAGTTTGAATCCCGGCTCTGCCACTTGTCAGCTGTGTGACTGTGGGCAAGTCACTTAACCTCTCTGTGCCTCAGTTACCTCATCTGGAAAATGGGGATTAAGACTGTGAGCCTCACGTGGGACAACCTGATTACCCTGTATATCCCAGCGCTTAGAAGAGTGCTCTGCACATAGTAAGTACTTAATGAATACCAACAAAAAAACCCAAAACCTGGTTCTAGTGTCTTGACAATTTTGATTCGTTAAAAGTGCTTCTGTATGCCAGGACTTGTACTAAGTGCTGAGGCTCACAGTCTCAGTTCCCATTTTAGAGATTTAAGAAGTAGCGTGGCTCTGAGAAAAGAGCTCGGACCTGGGTTCTAATTCCAGCTCTACCACATACCTGCTGTGTGACCTTAGGAAAGTCACTTCACTTCTCTGTGCCTCAGTTCCCTCATCTGCAAAATGGGGTTGCAATGTCTGGTCTCCCTCCTACTTAGACCGTGAGCCCCATGCGGGACCTGATTATCATGGAACTACCCCAGCGTTTAGTATAGGACTTGGCACATAAGTATTTAACAAAAAACACATTCATTACTATTATTAGAGATGAGGTAACTGAGGCACAGAGTAGTTCGGTGATGCCTAAGGTCGAACAGCAGACAAATGGCAGAGTCAAGGTGCTCTTCCCACTAGGCCACACCTCTTCTCCAGTTACAGTCCACTTTGGGAAGTGCGGCTTTTCCTTCCGGGTTACGTCCTCTATGAAGCATAAGTGACTCCTAACTGTGATTAAATTGTGAGAAGCGGCAAGGCCTAGTGGAAAGAGCATGGGCCTGGGAATCAAAGGACCGGGGTCCAAATCCCTGCTCTGCTACTTGTCTGCTGTGTGACCTTGTGCAAGTCACTCAACTCCTCCGTGCCTCGGTTTCCTCATCTGTAAAATGGGGATTAAGACTGCGAACCCCATGTGGGACAGGGCCTGAATCCTAACCAATTATCATGCATCTACCTCAGGGCTTAGTACAGAGCTAGATATTTATTTATTTGTGTATATCAATGTCTGCCTCTCCCTCTAGACTGTGACCTTATTGTGGGCGGGGAATGTGTCTGTTTGTTGTTGTATTATGCTCTCCCCAGCCCTTAGTAAGTGCTCTGCACACAGTAAATGATCAATAAATATGACTGAATGAATGAATCAACTGCCTGGAATAGAGTGAGCACTTACAAAATACCACAGTTATTATTATTCAATGGAAGCCATCCTCTTTGTTGAGCATCCACCAAACCCTGTCCTCTCCCTGACTTCCCTATCACCGTGGATGGTACGACCATCCTTCCCGTCTCTCAGGCCCACGACCTCGGTGTCATATTTGACTCGTGTCTCTCGTTCACCCCACACATCTGATCCGTTACCGAGACCTGCCGGTCTCACCTTTATAATATCGCCAAAGATCCGCCCTTTCCTCTCCACCCAAATGGCTATCTCCTGCTACGGGCTCTCGTAATATCCCGGCTAGAATACAAGGTCAGCCTTCTCTCTGATCTCCCTTCCTCCTGTCTCTCCCCGCTCCAGTCGATACTTCACTCCGCTGCCCGGCTCATCTTCCTGCAGAAACGCTCTGGGCCTGTCACTCCCCTTCTTAAACACCTCCAGTGGTTGCCTATCGACCTCTGCATGAAATAAAAACTCCTCACTCTAGGCTTCAAGGCTCTCCATTACCTTGCCCCTTCCTACCTCTCCTCCCTTCTCTCTTTCCACCGCCCACCCCGCACGCTCCCCTCCTCTGCCGCCCACCTCCTCACCGTCCCTCGTTCTCGCCTACCCCGCCGTCGACCCCTGGGCAACGTCCTCCCACGGTCCCGGAACGCCCTCCCTCCTCACCTCCGCCAAACTCATTCTCTTCCCCTCTTCAAAACCCTACTTAAGGCTCACCTCCTCCAAGAGGCCTTCCCAGACTGAGCTCCCCTTTTCCTTCTGCTCTCTCTACCCCCTTCACCTCTCCGCAGCTAAGCCCTCTTCTCCCCCATTTCCCTCTGCTCCTCCCCCTCTCCCGTCCCATCCCCTCGGCACTGTACTCATTCGCTCAACTGTATATATCTTCATTACCTTATTTATTTTGTTAATGAGATGTACATCTCTCTGATTTTATTTATTTGCTATCGCTTTAATGAGATGTTCTTCCCCTTGATTCTATTTATTGCTATTGTTCTTATCTGCCTGTCTCCCCCCTATTAGACCGTAAGCCCGTCAAAGGGCAAGGACTGTCTCTGTTACCGATTTGTACATTCCATGCGCTTAGTACAGTGTTCTGCACATAGTAAGTGCTCGATACATACTATTGAATGAATGAATGAATGAATATTTTCATTTCAGACGATTCATTAACAATTTCACTTGGCCATCCAGAAAAACCACTTCCCAGGGCAGCTGGGACAATTTAATGGCCCGATGCGACAACCGGCAAATCCCTCCCACAAATAATCACAGAAAAAGGGCAACGGGCCTTAGATGGTCTGGGGCAGGTTGGCGGGTGAAAGCCCAAGATCCTCGCAAACGGGAAGCTTTGGGAACGAAAGTGGGGGCTGCCCGATTCAAATGTTGTCTTTAATTATGTGCGATGATAGGAAAACATTTTTCCCAATTTGCTTTGTGACAGGGCTTCCATGCCAAAGCTTAATGTTAGGCAGCATGGGGCTTGGCAGGAATCCAAGCGCTCAGCAGACATTTCCCTCAGACACCAGTCAGTTCAGAGAGCAATCACTGGTTCCTCTTGTATACTTTAAGCGGACAAGTCAAAAGACAACACTCTTTAGCCAGCTCTGGGGTTGGTGCGGGAATCTGTCTTATCTCCAGACGAGCCTAACCCCAGGTCACAGAGCGTCTAGGGAAGAAGCGAAGAACGGGATTAATGCATAGAGGTGTGGACACCATTAACTTCCAGCTTTGTTTACATTAGCCAGCCCATTCATGAAATGGCTCGGCTTCCAACAACTTTCCATTTTCCCCACTGTAAGTGGACAGAGTAATTTGAGAGACAAGCCTGAGGCCTGGAAGGATGAATTTATTTGCTCTCAATAGAAAGGAAATGGTTCTATATTGCAGGGGTGTGGGGAGGAGGGGGAAATGGACCATCGTGGCTACTCGGTCTCTCTGGTGTTGGTCTACCTCTTCTGAACCGAGAGAGTGAAAACATACCGAGACAAGTTCTCCCCGGGCAAAGCAGCGAGAGGATCATTATCTTCAATAGCAATAACAATATCTTACTTGAAATCACCAGAAAATACTTGGGATTCCTTTACTTTGCCTGGGGAGAAGTGGCTAAATACCATTCCTGCTTCCTAGTTGCCACATTTTGGTTCCTGAGGAACATTTGGTTCCTCTATTTTCAAGAGCCAACTTGGCATTTGAAATCAAGCTAGCTTTGTGGGAAAAGAAGCGGTGTGGCCTAGTGGAGAGAGCCCGGGCCTGGGAGTCAGAAGGATCTGCGTTCTGATCCCAGCTCCACCACTTGTCTGCTGTGTTACCTTGAGCAAGTCACTTCATTTCTCCGTGCCTGACTTTCCTCGACTTTAAAATGGGGATACCTGTTCTTCCTCCTACTTCAGCTGGGAGCCCCAAGAGGAACAGGCGCTGTGTCCGACCTAATTGACTTGTACCCAGCCCAGCGCTTAGAACAGTGTTTGACACATACTAAGCGCTTAACAAATAATGGCTAACCGCATCTGATGATGAAGTCTTCTGTCAAGCACGATGAGATGAACCTCGGTCTTGAGACTTCTACTTTCAGTTGCTCCTCAGAAGAGAAATACCTGCATCTGGTTTGCAGTGGGTCAGTCAATAGTTCAGGGACTGAGTCCTTCTCCATTAGCATGACTTAATTGCAGCCAAGCCTCTCTGCAAACCCTTGATGGACCTGACAGTGTGGCCTGTTCACCTTAAAGGCCATTAGAGAGCTAAAAATGGCAGGTTGCCCAGGAGAAATGGTGAAAGGCTTGAGTTTGTTTAAAAGGTAGTTGCCCTTCCCTTCTATATCTGCACGATCCATGGAGGTTACTACAGACAGTCAAGTTTAAATATATATCTATACATCTATCTATATATATAGATATATGTATCTATCTATAGATAGATAGATATACGCACACACACACACATATATATATATTCCTGGATCTTAATTGGAGCTTTAAAAAGATTGATGGCCTTAAGTTCCATATGTACGTGGTCAATTGGGAAAATTCCTCCAGACATCTCAAATTAAAGTGTTAATCCTGGAACCTAAGTGTGGATTTATGAAACTCTAGTCATCTGGGTAAGAAAGTGATTGGATCACAGAAACCAAAAGGAAGACATGGGGTTAATAATGATAATAATAATAATAATGGTATTTGTTAAGCACTTACTTTTTGCCATGCACTGTTCTAAGACCTGAGGTAGAATAAAGGTAATCAGGCTTGACCCAGTCCCTGTCCCACATGGGGCTCACAGTCTTAATCCCCATTTACTGTGGGAGGAGAGTTTGTGTAAACTGATGAAGCTCAGAGCTAGGCCATATAGGGCGGCCCATAGTGGAGAGGTCTAAGCCAAGGCTTCAGACAAAGTCGATTCACCTGTGCCGAGCAACAGCGGCATGGGAAAGAGTCGAAGGAAGATAATGATAATAATTGTGTTGTTAAGTGCTCACTGTACTTAGTGCTGAGGCGGTTCAAACAATGCAGGTTGGACACAGTCCCTGTCCTGCATGGGGATCACAAACTTAATCCCCATTTTACAGATGAGATAACTGAGACACAGAGAAGTTAAGTGACTAGTCCAAGACCACACAGCAGACAAGTGGGGAAGCTGGGATTAAAACCCATGACCTTCTGACTCCCAGCTACGCTCATTATCCACTACACCAAGCTGCTCAAGTGATCAAAATGTTGATCAAAGATAAAAACAGAGACTTAGTTTAAGGCAAGGGTAAGCCACTTATGCGTCTTTACCAAGAAAACTCTCTGGATACACATCCCAGAATAACTTTATGGCAGAAGATGGGACTTTCCCAAGAAGGCATGTCCATGGCGTCGCTTTGGGTCAGAAATGATCCTAAAGCATCTGAAGATGAATGGAGGTTAACAGAAGTGAAGTCACTTGCCAAGGTCACACCGAACATGAGCCAGAGCAGGGATTAGAACCCACATCCTTGGGCTCCCGAGCACTGGCTCTTGCCACTAGGCCATGCTGCTTAGAGAAGATACAGTTTGGGACTTAAATAGAACATTTTCGGAGTAGAATCTAGGGACCAAATTCAGAACATATCATAAATTGGAGGAAAGTCTTAGAACATGAACATGCTTGTACAGGAATTTTGCAGCTGTGCATGGTCCAGATTTGTTTTTCGCTTTATTTTTCTTAATGGTATATACCATTACTATATTACAATATGCCAGACATATACTAATCACTGGGGTGGATACAAAATAATCAGATTACATATGTTCTCTGCCCCACATGGAGCTTACTATATGTCAGACACTCTCCTAAATGTTGCAGCAGATACAAAATAATCAGGTTAGACACTGTCTCTGTCTCACATGGATCTCAACGTCTTAATCGTTATTTTACAGATGAGGTAAGTGAGGTATAAAGAAGTTAAGTGACTTGCACAAGGTTAGATAGCAGAGAAGTGGCAGGCCCATGCGCTTTCCACTTGGCCACACTGCCTCTTAGAGAAGCAGTATGATGTAGTAGAGAGAGCCCAGGACCGGGAATGAGAACGACATGGTCTCTAATATCGGCTCCGTCCCTTAGAATGTGAGCCCCACCTGGAAACACTGTCTGATCTGATTGTATTGGATCTATCCCAGACCCTAAAATCGTGCTTTTTTTTTTAAAAAAAAAAATAACCGTATTTGTTAAGCACTTTGTTAAGTTTACTATGTGCCAGGTGCTGTGCTGAGCCCTGGGGGTAGATGCAAGATAATAAGGTTGGGCACAGTGCCTGTCCAACATATATACTCTCCAAGCTCTTAAAACGCTGTTATTCACATAGTAAGCCGTCAATAAATACCATTGATTGATAGATAGGGTTCACGGTCTTAATCCCCATTTTACAGATGAAGTAACTGAGGGCCAAAGAAGTTAAGTGACTTGCCCAAAGTCACAGTACCTTGTGGAGCTTCGATTAGAATCCAGGTCTCTTGATTCCGAGGCCCTTGCTCTGTCCACTAAGCCTTGCTGCCTATACTGAACACAATACCACACTTTATGGCAATAATTACCGTCCTATTCTTTTTCCCGTGGTAATGGCAAAACTGTCAGCACGCTGTGGGCAGGGATTGTCTCTCTAAATTGCTGTATTATACTTTCCAAGCACTTAATATAGTGCTCTGCACACAGTCAGTGCTAAATAAAAATTATTGAATATAGTCTGCTGTTTCTCCTTCCTGTATTGAATTTTAATGCCTTTCCTCTCCTCTGACTGTAAGTTTCTTTTAAGGAGGAATCAAGTCTACCAACTCCATTGCAAAATTTCTCCCCCATGGAAATAGGACAATGTTTTGCATAATATAAGCACTCAGTAAATATCATTGCTTGATTGATTAACAGGACCGGGGACCCAACACCATAATCAATTTAAGGACATTTCAAGGTCACCCAAACACCGTTATCAAAACCTCCAGGTTGGGTGCACTCCATGAATTTGGTTGAGGTTCACCTCGTATAAGAACGGTGCTAATTCTTCAGTGCTTACTATGTGCCAAGCATTAGGCTAAGGGCTGGGGCAAAAAAAAGTTAATCAGGACATTCATTCATTCAATCGTATTGATTGAGCGCTTACTGTGTGCAGAGCACTGTACTAAGTGCTTGGAATGTACAGTTCGGCAACAGAGAGAGACAATCCCTGCCCTACAACGGGCTCACAGTCTAAATCAGGGAGACAGACAACAAAACAAAAGAAAACAGAACAAAACAAAACCAGTAGTCTGGCAATGTTACTTTGCTTTTAGTGTTATTCACCCAAAGATATAGTCTCCATTTTTTTCGGGGGGTTGTTGTCTGTTTTTTGTTTTTTTAGGAATCTTCGACTAGATTTTAGAACATTTTGGTTTCAGTCAAGAAGGAAAGCTCTGTAAGTCATTCTCTTTTTCTGTTTTGTCTTCTACTTCTAAATCTACAAAAACCTATAAACGTTGCATGACTTCTAAATTCCACCAAACCACTTGTCCGTCCACAAACGTCTCTGTCACAGGTCAAATGGAAGAACCCTGTAAATGTAGCAAATCCTTTCTGTGGAGCTTTTTTCGTTTGTTTGGGGTTTTTTGTTTTTTTTTTTTTTTTTGGTTTTTGTTGGCTTTTTTTGTTGTTGATTGAGCCTCAGATTGTTTTTGATTAGGCTACCAAATTGTGCATTATGCAAAATTATAAGCAAAAACATTGTTTCCTAGGCAGCAACTCCCCAGACGATAACAAACCATTCATGAAGGGATTTACGAAGAATTATTCAACTATTTTTTTACAGTTCTAAAAAACTCTGTACTGCTAAAATGATTTCAGTGCCCGTCACACATACCTGTTTTATTTCATTGTTTAAAAACCCTATTTATCTCATCCTTCAAAACCTCTACGTACTTTCTGTCAATGTTCAAGGTGTGTTCATTTAAGTTGTAGTGCCCATTTGATAAAATTAACCCATAAATCATAATGCTGTCAAAGCATTTTGGGCTGCCAAATGCATTAATATAGGATATTCCATCCATTTGTTCCTTTGATGAAGAATGCATAGATTTATGACAGGTTCCTTACTTAGTTTCTTTAGCAGTGAGCAATCACCTGCATGGTTCCAACATTTCCATTGGTTTCCAACGGTCAGAATGCACACAGTCCCCGTATCTTAATTGTCTTCCTTCTGAGACGTTTGTTTCCTATGATAAACCCTCTGATTCTCCCAGGCATCTGAGGAATTCAAACTATTTGACATGACTCAAATTTCTGATTCATCTACATTAACATCTGTGCTCCAACTGGATCCTTGAACCTAAATTAGTACACTTTCTCGCCTTAGCGCTTAATGTCTCCAATTTAAGATCCCGATGATGCGTGTCTTTAACTGTGACTGTCACACATCCTGTTCTCGATTCATCTTTGACCTTTTCCTCAGGAGCAAAACAAGTTTACTAATCACATTCATTCACCTGTGGCTAATGGTTCTCAAGGCTCTGAATCAGAATTTTCATGACACGGTAGTGGCTCAGATTGTAACATTCCCAACCTGCTCCATCATTTTTCCCTGAAACTGTTGCTTTATTGGGTCCAACATGGCCTTACAAGGCCAGATCTCAATAGAGATGTAGCACAACCTACTGGCGATAGATATACATAAGCAATGTAAAGAAACAAAGGAACAGTAAGTCCCAAAATAGAATGATTTCCCAATTACTCTTGGATATGTCTTTAATTAAAAGAAAAGCCTCTCAGTTCAAATTTGAATCATTTTTGTACTCCACATGAATCAGTTTTTTTGGCTCATTCTTGACTTCAGAGACTTTGGCCTACTCTCTTTTCTGCGGCTCTACATTCAGACTCCTATTGCTCTTCAATTTAGCACCAGCTGTACGGATTCATTTTGTGTCGAATCTGCAAATGTTCTTTCCATTTTCATTAGTCAAAACTAAAGGAGATGTCATCCTTGCAACTGATGGCAAGCTACACTAGTGGGAAAATGTTGAATGAGTTCCAATTTCCCTTTGGCATTCTTTACCAAAGGCTCTAGGACTAGGTTGCATAGCAAAGCGTTACAGATGTCTAGCGGTGTTACTGTTATCATCTCCCTCCTTCGCACTCCAACTCTTAGGATCTTAAGCAGTACGTAGCCCGCCCCTTTCATGCCCAATCCAATCATTCCTCTGTGTATTCTCCTACTTCCTGCCGCAGCTCAGTCTCCAGGAAAATGGATTGATGGGACAAAGGCCCTGGGGAGGTTGGCTTTGATAAACATGAGATCACACGGCTTTAGCTCTGTTACTCCCTCGATAACATTCCGATCCAAATCTTTTCCCTGATACAGTGGGGGTTTAACCTATTTTGAACACCACTCTCATTCTGTCACTCCCATCTTACCATGTCCCTTATATCCACCCATTGGTCTGCCCCGATTTCTCTTGGGAGGTAGAGAAAAGTGCCTTAATGTCCTGCCTTGAACTAGAAAGGCAACATCCACTCATGATCATACTCCACGCCTCCTTTAAAGAGTCATTACTGAAATAGAAGAGAGGGGAATGGGAGGGGGAAACAATAGAGAAGGGGACAGGAGGAGAGGAGTCCCATGGCTTGCCCTTAGGACTAATAGAAAGCAACCAGGCTTATGCATTCATTCATTCATACGATCATATTTACTGAGCTCTTATTATGTGCAAAACACTTTACTGAGTGCTTGGGAGAGTACAATATAACAATGAACAGACACATTCTCTGACCGCAATGACCTTACAGTCTAGGGGGAAGGCAGCCATTGATTAGAAATAAATAAAATTACAGATATGGACATAAGTGCTCTGGGGCTGGGAGGGGTGTTGAATAAAAGGGAACAAGTGAGGATGGCTCAGAAGGGAGTGGGAGAAGAAGAAAGGAGGGATTAGTCAGGGAAGGCTTATGGTTCTGGCCCTCATCCCCATTCCTGCACCAAGTTTTTTGGCCATCGTGGTTAATGAGTTTAGTCGAGTGGCAGAGTTCACAGTGGATGAGCTATTCAGCAAAGAGATCAGTTCCAGGCTGCTTTCTCTGAGCCTAGAGGGTGGATCAAGGGGAAGAAAGACTTCTCAAAGTCCCCTTTTCATTTCCATAGCAGCACTGAGCAGTGGGTTGCCTGTTTACTTATTTAGATCTCTGTCTCACTCCTTTTGGACTGTAAGCCCGATGCGGGCAGGGATTGTCCCTCTTTATTGCTGAATTGTACTTCCCAAGCGCTCAGTACAGTGGTTTGCACACAGTAAGCGCTCAATAAATACAATTAAATGAATGAATTGATTAATTAATGGGTCTAGAGACAAGACATGAGCAGAGGTAAAAGGAAGAGTCTGTCGGTACTTTGGTTCTTCACTACCCTGATGCATTTGAGGAGAATACTCTCTGTATCAACTATGAACTTGGGCTGTGTACCCCTTAATAGTAGTTATGGCATTTATTAAGCACTTACTACATGCCAGTAATTCTGATACTCACCCCAGCCCCACTACACATATATGCATCTCATACTTTACCATGTCCCCTATCTCTAACTGATTTTAATGTCAGTCTTCGTCTGTAGACTGTAAGCTCCCTGTGGGCAGGGATCAATCATTCATTCAATGTAACTGCCTACCAGCTCCATTTTATTGTGCTTTCCCAAGTGTTCTGCACACCTTAAATGCTCAATAAATTTTTCTGAATCATTGATCAGGTAGGTGCAGAACAGATTTGTAGATTGCACCCTCGAGTTGTCTTGAAGGAGGAGGGAGTATCTAATGGTGCCTTACAAAAGTCAGGCCTGGGACCATTCTTAGTCTATATCTTTATGAAGTGTTTAGATGGAGGGAGAGGGAATATTGTCATCAAATTTTGCCGGGGTACTAATTAGATAGAGTAGTAGCAGTGGAAGGAATTAGCGTGGTTTAGTGGAAAGCACATGGGCTTGGGAATCAGAGGTCATGGGTTCTAATCCTGGTCCCGTGACTTGTCTGCTATGTGACTTTGGGCAAGTCACTTAACTTCTCTGTGATTTATTTACCTCATCTGTAAAATGGGGATTAAGACTGTGAGCCCCAAGTGGGGGTAACCTGATTACTTTGTATCTACCTCAGCGGTTAGAACAGTGCTTGGCACATAGTAAGCGCTTAACAAGCATCAACATCATCATCATCAATGGAAGAAAGGAGCAGAATGCAAAATGAATTAGGGAAATCGAAAAATGGTGCCACAAAAACAGCATAAAATTGCAATGAGACAAGTACAAAATATTGTGCTCAGGTATAGAAAAACATGTGCCACGCATCACACTAAATGTTGGGATCAATACAATAAAAGAAGATCAGACACAGTCCCTGTCCTGTACGGGGCTCACAGTCTAAGGAGGAGGGAGAACAGGTATTAAATCACCAATTTACAGGTGAGGAAATTGACTTAGAAACTTTTTTTGTGATATTTGTTAAGGGCCAATATGTCAGACATTATACTAAGCATTGGGGTAGATACAAGATATTCAGGTTGGCCTCATTTCAAGTCCCTCATGGGGCTCACAGGTTTAACCCCCATTTTACAATCACTCACTCACTCACTCATCTTTATTGAGGAGTTACTGTATGCAGAGTGTGTGAGCCCACAGAAAGCCGTCTTATTAGTGACTGTTTATGATACCATAAACAACAAGAAGGAAGAGAATGGCGAAGGCACTGATGGGTGATATCTGAGACAGATGACTGTGGGCCTTTGGGGAGCAGAGCATGGAGGGAGCCGTGGCTTTCTCTTCCTGCTCTATCTAGTAGCGGGCCTGGGTCAATCAATGACTGCCACTTAGAGCCACAGCTGCCATGTTTAAGACAGATAAAAGGCACTTGTTTTGAATTGCAAGGGGGTATTTGGAGGCAAGAGAGCAGCCCTTGGAAGCAGAAAGAAGAAGCATCTGCAGAATGGGCTCCTTTGATCACAGACCAGTATTAGACCCTTGGGTGGTGGAGTGAGTGTATGTATGCATGCATCACTCCCATGCACGTTGGTAAAACTAAGTAAAAAAAAACTTTTCCCCATAACCTTGGTGATCAGAAGTGTGGTCTGACTTCTACTACGTTTTACCGAGGTTCCCCCCGTCCAGGAAGATCCTGGTTGGTACAAACCCGGGGCTTGAGACACAGAGCATTGAAGTAATCACTTTAGTGAGTACGATATAACAGAATTAGTAGGCAGGTTCCCTGCCCACAACAAGCTTACAGTCCAGAGTGAGAGACAGACATTAATAAAAATAAATTAAGGATACATATGTGCATACTGTGGGTTTGAGGGAGGGGTGAATCAAGGGTGCAAATTCCAGTACATGGGCGGTGCAGAAGTGAGTGGGAGGCACAGTGAATAGAGTACGGGTCTGGGAGTCAGAAGGTCATGGGTTCAAATCCCAGATCCACCACTTGTCTGTTGGGTGACCTTGGGCAAGTCACTTTACTTTTCCATGCCTCAGTTCTCTAATCTGTAAAATGGGGATTGAGACTGTGAGCCCCACGTGGGACAAGGATTGTGTTCAACCCAATTTGCTTGTATCTACCCCAGTGCTTAGTACAGTCATTCAGTAAGTGCTTAACAAATATCATATTATTATTATTATTATCATTAGGAAATGAGAACTTTGGTGGGGAAGGCCTCTCGGAGGACATGTGCTTACAAGAGTGCCCAGTGCTTAGAACAGTGCCCAGGACTTAGAAGAGTGCTTCACACATAGTAAGCGCATAACAAATATCATCATCATCATAAGGTTTTGAAGGTGGGGAGAATGATCGCTTGTCAGCTATGAAGAGGCAAGGCATTCCAAGGCTAGAGGCAGGATGTGAGTGAGAGGTCAGTGGTGAGTTAAACAAGATGACTGAGGTAAAGTTAGTAGGTTAGGATTAGAAGGGTGAAGTGTGAGGTTGCGTTGTAGTAGGAGAATAACAAGGTTAGGTAAGAGGGGGAGAGGTGATTGAGGGCGTTAAAGCCTATGATAAGGGGTTTCTTTTGGTGCAAAGGTGGATTAGCAACTACTGGAGTTTCTTGAGGATTGGGGTAAACACAGACTGAACGGTTTTAACAGAGGTGGTAACTGAGGAGCAGAGAAGTTAAGTGACTTGTCCCAGATCACACAGCAGACAAGTGGCAGAGTTGGGATTAGAAGCCATGTCTTCTGACTCCCAGGCCCAAGCTTCTTTCACTAGGCCAAGCTGCTTCTTTAAATGACTTGCTCAAGGTCACTTGCATAAAAGTACTGGAGGCAGAATCAGAACCCAAATCTTGGTCCATAAAATGTGACCAAAACTGCATCGCAATACAGAGATGGTGGGATTAAGGAATTCCCCATCGATCCTAGGCATCTCTCTCAGACAATAAAAGCTAAGATCCTTAGAAGATCATTTGATACCATCTAAGCTACCAGTGGATTTGTTTGCTTTCAGTCTTGGGTCTCAGATAGGCTGGGCTCTGAATTTTCTTTTGTCAGTTGGCTTGGGCCACATTGGCTCAAGGTACGAAGGACTTTAGCACTGGGATGGCGGTGTTTATGTTCATGTCTCCCGTCTCCAATACTGACTTAAAAACACAATGCTGGTGACTCTCCTTGAACATCTGAAAACACTTTTGGAAAATCCGTTGCCAGCCCATCTGTTCCAGGAGCTTATCCATCTCTGGGGATGGGTGGGGGGAGGGAGGGGGAGAGGGCATTTGCCATTTGACACACTCCAAAAATACTATTTTTGCCAGTAGTTCTGAGTCTTCTTCTTTTTCTTCCTATAATGGAATTTGAAGGATGGACCTCAATTATCATCCACATTTTCCATTCCTTCCTTCCCCTGAAAGAAGCCCAAAAGAAATCAGACATGACTTCCAGCAACTTCTCTCGACTAATTGGAAACTTTTTGTCATTATCCATCAAATCTGCAATAAGTCTGCAATCCTTTCATCTCTTTGTGCACTTCAGCAGAGTAACTGGAAAGGCAGGCAGCAGCTAGTCCTTGTTGTTCCCCTTTGTCCCATATGTTCTCTTAAATTTGTTTTACATTTCTTCCCTCCTCCCTTTTATTCAGCCCCTCTGTACACTCTTGAAGAATTCTCTTTTAAAACATCTATTAATTCGGGATTTTAGCATACTTTCCTTCATCTTGTTCCTGATAGCCCTCACATTTTTTTCTTTAATAATGCCATCATCCATCCGCACCCTAGGTGCAGTCAGCCCTCTCAAAGCGCAATAATCCAAAGTTCTATCTTGACCATATGTTTCTCTCCGAAGCCCAAATTCTCATACTCCAAATTCCCTTATCTAAACAAGTTTACATTTTTTTTTCTAATTCAAAGCCCATTTGAACAAAGGATGATTGAAGGAACAGAACAAATCTCTTTCCACAATACCATGAACTTCAAGTTTACCTATCCTGCTACAATAGTCTTCCTTCTAAAAATAAACTCCTTTGAAGCTAAGCACAATTGATATACATCCTACAAACTTATTGCCCGGTAAGATCAAAACTGCCGCTATTTCTTATTGTCCGATACCTTCCTGTCCTATTAGATAGATCTTAGACATGAATAAAAAAGATCATCAATGCTGTTAAAACAAAACGTTTTTAGTTACAAAGGCAAAAGAGACCAAACCTTTATTCTGCTAAGCACATCGACCTAAATTCAAGAAGTCAAACCATTCAGAGAGCATTCCAAGGGAATTTTCTCTGTCATCAGATAGTATTTAGGGCACAAGCAGTGTTACATAACATTAGGTTTAATATGTACAAGGAGTCTTCTCTGTCATCAGATACTATTCAGGATAAAATGATTATTCTATTGCTAGGTTTATTACATGCAAAACACGAAAAAGTGTTGGAGTAAACACAAGAAAATCAAACTAAGTCACTATCCCAAGTCGACAGATTTTGCAAAATCTTTGTGGAAGAAGACAAAATTTTATTTTCAGGTAGATTTAAATATCTAAATTCATAGATCCAGTGGAGGGTCTGAACTCCAAATTGCAGAAACTGTACTGGCATAGTAAGGTCCAAATTAATGTTGATCTCCCAGAGAGTTATTCAAGTACCTTACAAAAAATATAAATAAATCGATAATAATTATAATCATGGTATTTGTTAAGTGTTCACTATGTGCCAGACACTGTACCAAGCCTGGATTAAAGGGTGGATACAAGCAAATCAGGTTGGACAAAGTCTCAGTTCCTCCTGGGGCTCACAGTCTCGATCCCCATTTTACAGATGAGGTAAATGAGGCTCAGAGAAGTTAAGTGACTTGCCTCAGGTCATGTAGAAGACATTTGTAAATATTATTCATTACCCTATTTATTTTGTTAATGAGGTGTATATCTCCTTGATTCTATTTATCTTGATGATGTCTCGTTTTGTTTTGCTGTCTGTCTCCCCCGTTTAGACTGTGAGCCCGTCATTGAGCAGGGATTGTCTCTATCTGTTGCCGAATTGTAATTCCAAGTGCTTAGTACAATGCTCTGCACATAGCAAGGGCTCAATAAATATTATTGAATGAATGAAGTGGTGGAATCAGGATTAGAATCCATGACCTTCCGACTCCCAGGCCCATGGTCTATCCACTATGACATGCTGCTTCTCATAATCAATCAATGATGCTTACTGTGTGTATCAAGTTCTTGGGAGAATATAATTCAATAGTGTAGGTAGATATCCATGATGGCTACCTTAAAGGAGCTTAAAGAATAGAGGGAGAGACAATCATTAAAATCAATTACAGAGGGATACGTCCATACATACTGTGAGAGGGAGTTGAAAATCAAGGCTCTTAAAGGTTCCTCCCTCAAGTGCAGAGACACCACAGAAAGAAGAGCAAATAGGTGGTGAGGTAGAAGGGAAAGCCAGGAATGGAAGAAAGGGTTTACTAATAATAGAAGCGGTATTGTAAGCTCCTCCTATGTGCCAAGCACTGTTCTAAGCACTGGGGTAGTTACAGGGTAATCAGGTTGTCCCACGTGGGGGTCACTCTTTTAATACCCATTTTACAGATGAAGTAACTGAGGTCCAGAGAAGTGGCTTGCCCAAAATCACACAACAGATAAGTGGCAGAGCTGGGATTAGAACTCATGTCCTCTGACTCCCAAGCCCGTGCTGTTTCCACTAAGCCATGCTGGCAGGGAAGGGTTCTTGGAGGAGTTGTGACTCTAGTAGGGCCCTGAAGGTGGGAAGAGTGATGTACTCTTGTATCTACCCCAGCACTTAGTACAGTGTCTGGCACATACTAAGCACTTAATTAATACCATAATTATGGTGAACCCATCAAGACCATGGCAAGGAGTCAGCCCTAAGAAAGATGAGATTGAGGTCCAGTTAGAGTTACAGCAGTGAATACCTGCCTACTTGTTTTGTTTTGCTGTCTCCCCCTTTTAGACTGTGAACCCATTGTTGGTCAGGGATTGACTCTATCTGTTGCCGAATTGTACTTTCCAAACACTCAGTATAGTGTTCTGCACACAGTAAGCCCTCAATAAATATGATTGAATGAGTGAATGAAAGTAAGATTGTAGTAGATCAGGTAAGAAAGGTTGCCTGGGGTGACTGGTTGAATATGTTCAAGCTGATGATAAAAAGTTTCTGTTTGATTTGGAGGTTATTGGTCACTCACTGGAGGTTACTGAGGAGTGAACTTTTAACTGGATTAACTACATTTTTTTTTTTTTTAGAAAAATGATCCAAGCAGCAGAGTGAAGTGTGGATTGGATATAGCGGAAAGAGAAGAGACAAGGTGGTGAGTGAGAAAACTGATGCAGTAGTCAAAGTGACATCATGATGATGATGGTATTTGTAAAGTGCTCACTATGTGCCAAGCATTGTTCTAAGTGCTGGGGTAGATACAAGATAATCAGGTTGTCCCACGTGGGGCTCGTTCTTAATTCCCGTATTACAGATGACGTAATTGAGACACACAGCTGACAAGTAGCAGAGCCAGATTAGACCCCACGACCTCTGAATCCCAAGACCGTGCTCTTTCCACTAAGCCACACTGCTAATGGGCTATGGCAAGTGCTTGGATCAGTGTGGGAGCAGTTTGGATGGAAAGAAGTGGGTGGATATGAGAGCCGATGTGAAGGCAGAAAAGGCACAAAAGTCCTAAATTAATATAGTTTGATAGTGATGATCCATCAGTGGGGGAAATCGATATTCTCCTAAAGTGAGAACAGACCTGGTGAGTGACGGAGACCTTTGTGGTCACTACTTTAGCTCCCCCAGTTCCCCCATTCCTGAAGAATTAGTTTCAGCTAATCCTAATGAAAGGAGAAGTCTCTGAAAAGGGAATGAAAACTTTGTTTCAGTTCATTCATTCATTCATTCAATTGTATGTATTGAGTGCTTACTAAGTGCTTGGAAAGTCTTGTCTTGTCTTAAGCCGTCTCTCATCCCTGCCTCCTTCTGCCCAGTAAATCCGAGTCTTGCCCCTCGACTCTCTCCCATGCCGCTGCTGCTCAGCGCACGTGAGGCTTTGAAAGTACAATACAGTAATAAAGAGGGACAATCCCTGCCCATAACGGGCTCACCGTCTGGAGTAGGGGGGAGAGACAGACATCAAAACAAGTAAATAGGCTTCAATATAAATAAATAGAAGTGAGAGAGGATCCTCGCTTATATATACATAATTGCTGTGGGGTGGGGAGGTGGAGGAAAGAGGAAAGGCAGTAAACTGAGGTGACATGGAAGGGAAGGGGACCTGAGGAAGGGAGAGCTTAGTCTGAGAAGGCCTCTTGGAGGAGGTGAGCCTTCAGTAGGGCTTTGATGGGACAGTGATTGTTTGGTGGATTTGTGGAGGGAGGGCATTTCAAGCCAGAGGTAGAACATGGCCCTGGGGTCGGTAGTGAGACAGGTGAAATCTAGGCACAGTGAGAAGGTTAGCGGCACCAGAGGAGTGGAGTGTGTGGGCTCGGGTGTAGAAGGAGAGAAGGGAGGTGAGGTAAGAAGGGTCAAGGTGATGGTCAGCTTTGAAGCCAATCATAAGTTTTTGTTTGATATGGAGGTGTTTAGGCAGCCACTGGAGATTTTTGAGGAGGCGGGTGTCAAGCCTTGAATGTTTCTGTAGAAAGATAATCTGGGCAGCTGAATGAAGTGTGGATTGAAGTGGGGAGATGCAGGAGGTTGGGAGGTCAGTGACTGGTACATAGCTGTCCTTCATTTTCCCAGATGAAGCTGCAGATGGTGAGATCCTATCCTGTTAGACGGCAAGCTCCTTGAGGGCAAGGACTGTGACTTGTGTTTCTGTTCTAGTCCTTAGAGCTGACTACAGTAAATTGCATCCGATGAGCATATGATAAATGCCGATTCCCCTCCTATCAATTCAGGCAAGAGTAACCTGACAAACTCTCCAAACTGAATATGTGGATTTGAACATACAGAGTCTTTCTTGGTTTTTGATCCCGCTGCTTCATACATAGACTGCTTCAGTCTTTACTTCATTTTGCTGCCCAGGTCATCTTTCTGCAGAAAAGTTCTGGGCATGTCACCCTGCCTCCTCAAAAATCTCCTTTGGTTTCCTAGCAACCTCTATATGAAGAAAAGATTCCTCACTATTGGCTTCAGAGCTCTCCGTCACCTTGCCCTCTCCTACCTCACCTCCCGTCTCTCCTTCTCCGGCCCAGCCTGCGCACTCCGCTCCTCTGTCACTAACCTCCTTACTGTGCCTCGTTCTTGCCTGTCCCGCCGTCGACCCCTGGCCCACATCCTACCGCTGGCCTGGAATACCCTCCCTCCTTATATCTGCCAAACAATCACACTCCCCCCACACCAAAGCCCTACTGAAGGCTCACGTCCTCCGGGAGGCCTTTCCAGACTAAACCCTCCCTTTCCTCTGCTCCTCCTCCCCTCCCCATTGCCCCGACTCACTCCCTTCGCTCTACCCTGCTGTCCGCCCGGACAACACTTGTGTAAATATGTACATATTTATAATTATATTTATTAATGTTAATGATGCATATATATCAACAATTCTATTTATTTATACTGATGTTATTGATACCTGTTTACTTGCTTTGATACCTCTCTCCGTCCTTCTAGAGTGAGCCCACTGTGGCAAGGATTGTCTCCACTTGTTGCTGAATTGTACTTTCCAAGTGCTCAGTACAGAGCTCTGCACACAGTAAGCACTCAGTAAATATGATTGAGTGAATAAATGAATTCCAATCTCCATGAAACACCTGCTCTGTGAAAGCAGCTCCTCTTCCAACCGCCATCCTCAAACTGCTCTTTCTGCTGCAGTGCTATCTTAACGGATAATGTTTTGTAACATTGTTTGAAACTGTCTGCATAGACCTCTTTCAGGGGCCTTGAAAGTAGTTGCTCGGGTAACTTGCTCTAACAGTGACAAGTAGGGCAGGAAAGACTAGACCTCCCAGTGTGAGGTCAGTAGAAGTGACAGAGGATCCTCGCTTAACTACCAGAAGGGCCAAATTCTGGTGGGCCCGCAAACCTGTCTTGAGAGAGAAGTGTCCTGGGCTACTTCGGTTCAGATGGTTGGAGCTGGCTCCAAATCCAATTCATGTTTACTGGGAGGATGTGGGGAAGCAGCGTGGCTCAGTGGAAAGAGCCTGGGCTTCGGAGTCAGAGGTCATGGGTTCGACTCCCGGCTCTGCCACTTGTCAGCTGTGTGACTGTGGGCAAGTCACTTCACTTCTCTGGGCCTCAGTTACCTCATCTGTAAAATGGGGATTAACTGTGAGCCTCACGTGGGACAACCTGATGACCCTGTATCTACCCCAGCGCTTAGAACAGTGCTCTGCACATAGTAAGCGCTTAACAAATACCAACATTATTATTATTAAGACGATCGTTCTTATGTTCTGTTTCAGAGACGCCTACTTAGGATTCCAGGGATTTTCAGTGCTTTTTCAAAAGACCTGGAGTGTCCAATTCTGAAACTGCTGCTGATAAGGGGGGAGAAGCCCACAAGAAGCAGTGACAGTACATTAACCAGAGAAGGACAAATTCACAGGTAGTGTTATCTTTCCAAACTGCTTTGAAAGGGATTTTCCTCTCAGCTGGCCCCCTCCCATTCCTCTGTCCCACAAACTCCCTCTCACCTGGGTGATGCCTCTCCTCTCCTCCAACTCTCTACTAGACCCCCTGCAATCTGGCTTCACCTCCCTTAAATCGATGGAAAAGAAATGGCTCCCTGTGAAGTCACCAATGACCTCTTTCTTGCCAAATCAAGTGGCCTCTATGCCATCCTAATCCTCCTAGACCTTTTTGTTGCCTTTTGTTTTGTTTATTCGTTCAACTGTATTTATTCAGCACTTATGTGCTTATTCTCTACACATCTTAAACACTCACTAAATATTGATTACTGCATCACCCTCTTCTCTGACCTCCCTCTCTTCTCTCTCCCCTCTCCAGTTCATACTTCACTCTGTTGCCTGGATAATTTTTCTAAAATTTTTCTAAAAGCAAAAACGTTCATCCATGTCTCCCCACTCCCCAAATCAATCAAATATATTTATTAGGCATTTACTGTGTGCAGAGCACTATGCTAAGTGTTTGAGAAAGTTCATTACTATAGAGCTGGTTGGCATGTTCCCTGCCCACAGGAGCTCAAATATCCACAGTGGCTAACCTCCTACTTTACATCAGATAGCCTCCTTAATATTGGCTTTAATAATAATAATATCTATAATAAGTGTGATAATCGTTAAGCAGTTACTATGTGCCAGGCCCTGACTAAATGCTGGGGGAAATGCAAGGAGATTGGGTTGGACACGGTCCAAGTTCCACATCAGGCTCAGAGTCTTAATCCCCATTTTACAGATGAGGTAACTGTGGCACAGAGAAGTGAAGGCCTAATTCCGTACAACGGACAAGTGGCGGAGCCGGGATTAGAACCCAGGTCCTTCTGACTCCCAGGCCCGAGCTCTATCTACTAGCAAGGCACTTCATCAGCTCTCTCCATCCTACCTTAATTGGTTAATTTCCTTCTACAACCTAATCTACACATTTCATTCCTCTAACTATAACCTACTCTCTGTACCTCGATCTCATCTCTCTTGTTGCCAATCTCTTGCCCACATCCTCCATCTGCCCTGGACCTACCTCCCCTTCAATATCTGACAGGTCCCCACTCTCCCTATCTTCAAACCCCTCCTAAAGTCATATTTTACCCAAGAATCCCTCCCTTCATTTCCACTACCCACCCTCCTCTCTGTATCCCTTATGACCTTGTCCATGTATTCCTTAAGCACTTTGAAACTCACCCTAGCCCCGCTTACATTCCTACCCTTATGCTCTACTATTTTCCCTCTTCAAAATTAATTTTAATTCCTGTATTTCCCATTAGACTGTGGGTAGGGATAGTGTCTACCGACAATAGTGTATAGTACATTCCCTAGCGCTTAGGACTGTGCTCTACACACAGTAATTGTTCAGCATGGTGTAGTGGATAGAGCACAGGCCCGGGAGTCAGAAGGTCATGGGTTCTAATCCCGGCTCTGCCACTCATCTGCTGTGTGACTTTGGGCAAGTCACTTCACTTCTCTGTGTCTCAGTTCCCTCCTCTGTAAAATGGTGATTAAGACTGTGAGCCCCATGTGGGACAGAGACTTTGCCCAGACCAATTTTCTTGTACCCGTCCAAATGCTTAGTACCTTCACTGGCACATAGTAAGTGCTTAATAAACACCAACATTATTATTATTATTAGATTTTGCCCTCTCTTTAAAGGCAAAACTGGGAACATCTTTCATAGACACATTCCTGCTGTTTGGGATTGTTCTGATTTTAGCTCAACTAAGAAGTAGAAGTACTGAGAATTCACCTCATTTTTTTTCTAATTCCACCCTGGCTGAGATTAAGGAGCACTGGAAATATCAGAAGAAATTCTGGCAAACATGTTTTCCAGTGATATTTTCCTGGATACAGAGTTTGGGTTTAGAATACATATATCTTCCAAGAAGCTCTTTCCAATGTCATACATACTGTAGTTTTGCAATACTTTGAGAACACAGGTTTCTAGAGCTACTGATGAGGACAGTTACACTAAGAATCACCGATGAAATGTTCAGTTTGCATTTTAGTAGGTTACGCTGAGGTATTCTGATAGTCTCTTACAAAAAAACAAACCATTTTGAAGCACAAAAAGTTCTAACACTTCATTAAATTGGCTTGCTACCATTTCTATAGAATATTTTGAGAATACATCCTCAAAAAGAACCACTTAGCATTTGAAGGCTGTCAATTCATACTATTTAAATGTAGAGGATAGAATAGATTGAGTCTTTTTGAAACACTGTTTTAACTGAAAATTAAGCCTTTGAACATATTCACAGTTCTTAAAAGGAGGAAGAAGAGTCAAACTATGAAAGGTGATGGAGGCTACCCTCTCAGGGTCACATCTGGGGAGTTTCCAGTACTCTACCAGTCTCATCTTCGGGAGGGAGAGTCAAATAGAGGCTGACCCATTCCTTTCCCAGCTTGGGCAGTGGCTAGTGAGTGGAAGGGAATCTGCTCCAAGTCAAAAGTCACCTGTGCTGAGCAGCAGCGACATGGGAGGGAGTCAAGGGTAGAGACTCAAGTTTACTGCGTGGAAGGAGGCAATGGTAAACCACTTCCGGATTTTTACCAAGAAAACACTACGGATCCACTACCAGAATGATGGCGGATGGAGGTGGGGCGTTCTGGGTGAGATGTGTCCATGGTGTCTCTATGGGTTGGAGACGACTTGACATCATAAGACAAGACGTAAGAAGGAGGCTCCTATCAGGAGAAACAAATGAACCTTGGTACTGAGACTTCATTCATTCAGTCATATTTAATGAGTGCTTACTGTGTGCAAAGCACTGTACTAAGCGCTTGGAAAGTGCAATTCGGCAACAAATAGAGACAATCCCTACCCAACTGGCTCACAGTCTAGAAGGTGGGAGACAGACAACAAAACAAAACAAAGCAAGAGGACAAGCATCAATAGCATCAATATATAAAAAAAATAGAATTATAGATATAGACATATCTTTAATAAAATGAATAGACTAATAAATATCTACATATACACACAAGTGCTGTGGGCAGGGGGAAGGTGGGATAGAGCAGGGGGAGGGAGTAGGGGCAATGGGGAGGGGTGGAGATTTAACAAGTGAGAATCCTTTCAGAGGGTTCACTAATGTTTTTTGACAACGTCACATATTGGGGTGTTAAATGCCACGAGAGAGCAGGTGAGCAGCACATAGCAAAGTACGTGGGCAGGTTTGGTTTATGCCAGGGAGAGCTGGAACTAGAACGCAGGTTTTCCTTTTCCCAGCCACTCCACTGGACCAAAGCATTAAATCACCTTGCACGCTCCTAACTCACCTCTCTACTATCCTTCTACAACCCAGCCTGCACACTTTACTTTCCTAATAGTAAAGCAGTAACAGTAAATAGTAAACCATACTATTCTAAGCAGCGTGGTTCAGTGGAAAGAGCATGGGCTTGGGAGTCAGAGGTCATGGGTTCGAATCCTTGCTCTGCCACTTGTCAGCTGTGTGACTGTGGGCAAGTCACTTATCTGTGCCTCAGTTACCTCATCTGTAAAATCGGGATGAAGACTGTGAACCGCACATTGGACAACCTGATTACCCTGTATCTACCCCAGCGCTTAGAACAGTGCTCTGCACATAGTAAGCACTTAACAAATACCAACATTATTATTAATACCAACCTTCTCACTGCACTTCAGTCTCTTCTCTCTTGCCGCCGACCTTTAACATCCTGCTTCTGGCCTAGAATGCCCTCCCTCTTCATAACCGACAGACAATTACTCTCCCCACCTTCAAAGCCTATTGAAAGTACATCTCGTGCAAGAAGCTTTCTCTGACTTTCCTTTTCTTCAATTCCCTTCCGTGCCACCTTGACTTAATTCCTTTATTCATCCCCACTCTCAGACCCGAAGCACTTACGTTCATATCTGTAATTTCATTTATTTATATTAATGTCTATCTTAATAAAGGAAATAGTAGCCAAGAAATACGCCAAAGATTAGGACGACTAGCTATGAAGAGTCTGGAACAAGTCATGAAATGTGCTGATGCAACGATTGCCACAATAATACAAATTGTCAGCTCCATGGAATTTCCAGTGACAATGTATGGATCTGAGAGCTGGACAGTGAAAAAACGGGATAGAAAGAATATCGATTCTTTTGAAATGTGGTGTTGGAGAAGGCTTTTGCTAATACCAAGGACTGCCTGAAAGACAAACAAATGGATTTTGCAGCAAATTAAGCCAAAGTGGTCTTTGGAAGACCAAATAACTTGACTTAGATTAGCATATTTTGGACATATAATCAGGAGAACTAATTCTCTGGAGAAGACACTAATGTTAGGAAAAGTCCTTGGAAAACATGGAAGAGGCAGACTGATGTTAGTTGGATAGAGACCATAACAACGATAACGGAAGAACCGTTAGAAAGGTTGTGGATTATGGCAGAGAACTGGACGATCTGCAGAAAGTATATCCATGGAGCGGCTATGAATTGGAAATGACTTGACGGCACATAATCATAATAATACTAATAATGTCTGTCTTCTCCACTCTAGACTGTAAGCTGGATGTGGGCAGTGAATGTGTCTGTTTATTATGTATTGTACTCGTCCCATTGCTTAATGGAGAGCTCTGCACGCAATAAGCACTCAATAAATATGACTGACTGACCAGCAGCACGGCAACATTTAGGGTAACCAGGCACTGTTGCTATTTTACGGCCCGAACCTTCTGATGAGCAGGAAAACGACTGGGTCATTTTGTCAGCTGCGTGACTGTGGGCAAGTCACTTATCTGTGCCTCAGTTACCTCATCTGTAAAATCGGGATGAAGACTGCGAACCTCACATGGGACAACCTGATTACCCTGTATCTACCCCAGCGCTTAGAACAGTGCTCTGCACATAGTAAGCGCTTCACAAATATCAACATTATTATCAATACTAATAATGTCAGCTCCAGTTTTCAAACGTCTTGGGTAGTGGTTTATACAGTGATCCCTATTGTCTAGCCAAATTAACCCCCATCAAAAGCTACTTTCTCCGGATGCTCCAAGGTAAACGACAATAAAATAATTTAAACCTAAAAGATGAAATTCTATACCCCAGATGAATTTGGGGAGGATTGGGATACTCCTGGAAGAATCGTCTTTTCTTGAGGGTGGAAGATTATTTCAACAAGGAGAATTTATTTTGCCATAAAGATGTGTTTAAAATCCCCAATTGTCCAGTAGTAGCACCGAGGCAACACCTGGTAAGGAAGCCTGCCAGATTGCTTGGACTAACACTATGTAAAATCCAGGTGCCGGGAAAGCCTGTTCCTTTCATCCTGGCTGTTTTACAGTGGCATGGAAGACAAATGTGAGGTCTACGGTATCCATCAGGAGACATAAACTGTTCTATATTCACTGCAATAAAAGTAATAACCCCTAGGTAACAAAGCTGCTATCTGTATGGGAATTCTTAGAAGATCTAGCACTGCAGTGCTTATTCACATCAAAGACTCATTCGAAGTCATACTCTGTAGAGCTGAGAAGTTGGATATTCCCACTGCCCAGAGGGAAGGAAGCTGGCATCGACTTGTTTGACTAGAGTGTAATTATGTGGAAATAAGAAAGATTCCCCGTCTGCAAACCCGACTGGGGAGGGGAGTTTGATATTATCCCTCTGCGCACGGGGAGTCCTTGGTTCCTGTGATTATTAGCATTATAAGTATTGTTATTATTAAGATGATTGTATTAAGTGCGACTACATATGAAGCACTCCTCTAAGCATTGGGGTAGGAACAACTTAATCAGAGAGAACAAAGACCTTGTCCTACATTAGGCTCACAGTGTAAGGAGGACAGGGAACAGATATTGAATCCCCACTGGATCCCACAGAGAAGTGAAGTGATTGGTCCAAGGTCACACAGCAGGCAAATGGTGGGCAGAATTCGAATTCAGGGCCTCTGAGTCCCAGGCCTGTGCTCTTTCCTTTAGGCCATGCTCCTCCTCAAATCCTGTTACTCTAGGCAGGTTGGGGGAAAGCTTAAATCAACCAATCAATCAGTGGCATCGATTGAGCACTTACTGAGTGCAGAGCACTATAGTAAACACTTGGGAAAGTACAAACAAGAGAAGCAGCATGGCTCAGTGGAACGAGCCCGGGCTTGGGAGTCAGAGGTCACGGGTTCGAATCCCTACTCTGACACTTGTCAGCTGTGTGACTGTGGGCAAGTCACTTAACTTAATAATAATGTTGGTATTTGTTAAGCGCTTACTATGTGCAGAGCACTGTTCTAAGCGCTGGGATAAACACAGGGGAATCAGGTTGTCCCACGTGGGGCTCACAGTCTTAATCCCCATTTTAAAGATGAGGGAACTGAGGCACAGAGAAGTTAGGTGACTTGCCCACAGTCACACAGCTGACAAGTGGCAGAGCTGAGATTCGAACTCATGAGCCCTGACTCCAAAGCCCGTGCTCTTTCCACGGCGCCACGCTGCTTCTCAACTTCTTAACTGCTTCTTAACTTCTCTGGGCCTCAGTTCCCTCATCTGTAAAATGGGGATTAAGACTGCGAGCCTCACGTGGGACAACCGGATTACCCTGTATCT
Source organism: Ornithorhynchus anatinus (assembly GCF_004115215.2). Classification (NCBI taxonomy): domain Eukaryota; kingdom Metazoa; phylum Chordata; class Mammalia; order Monotremata; family Ornithorhynchidae; genus Ornithorhynchus; species Ornithorhynchus anatinus. The sequence goes on along the minus strand of NC_041730.1, from coordinate 130,397,935 downwards.
ACCTCAGCACTTAGAACAGTGCTCTGCACATAGTGAGCGCTTCACAAATACCAACATTATTATTATTATTACAATACAACAGAGCTAGTAAGACACCTTCCCTGTCCACAAGGAGCTTAAAATTTAGAGGGGAAGAGAGACATTAAAATAAATGAGTGCGCGGCTTGATGGTGGGATGAATATTAAGTACTTAAAGGTTACAACTCAAAGTGCAGTGGTGACACAGAAAAGAAAGAGAGTGGGGGACATGAGAGCTTAGTCAGAAGGGGCCTCTTGAAAGAGATGGGGTTTTCATAAAGTTTTGAAGGAAAGGCGAATAATAATCTGTCAACTATGAAGGATGAGGGAGTTCCAGGCCACTGGCAGAACCTCGGGGAGGGGTTGGAGGTGAGATAGATGAGACCGAGACACGGTGAGTTGGTGTTAGAGGAGTGAAGTGATAGATCTGGGTAATAGCAGGAAATCAACAAGGTAACAAAGGATGGGGCAAAGAGACTGAGTGCTTTAAAGCCGACGGGTAAGGAGTTCCTGTTTGACGTACGGGTGGATGGGCGACCGCTCGGAGTTTTTGAGGAGAGGGGAAACATGAACTGAACTTTTATTGAGAAAAATGAGCCAGACAGCAGAGTACAGCAGAAAAGCAGCATGGCTCAGTGGAAAGAGCACGGGCTTGGGAGTCGGAGGTCACGGGTTGAAATTCCCACTCAGCTACATGCTAGCTGTGTGACTTTGGGCAAGTCACTTAACCTCTCTGTGCCTCAGTTACCCCATCTGTAAAATGGGGATAAAGACTGTGAGCCCCACTTGGGACAACCTGATCACCTTGTATCCTCCCCGGTGCTTAGAACAGTGCTTTGCACATAGTAAGCACTTAACAAATGCCATCATTATTATTATTATTATTCATTCAATTCATTCATTCAATAGTATTTATTGAGTGCTTACTATGTGCAGAGCACTGTACTAAGCGATTGGGATGAACAAGTCGGCAACAGATAGAGACAGTCCCTGCCGTTTGACGGGCTTACAGTCTAATCGGGGGAGACGGACCGACGAGAACGATGGCGATAAATAGAGTCGAGGGGAAGAACATCTTGTAAAAACAATGGCAACTAAATAGAATCGAGGCGATGCACAATTCATTAACAAAATAAATAGGGTAACGAAAATATATACAGTCGAGCGGACGAGTACAGTGCTGTGGGGATGGGAAGGGAGAGGTGGAGGAGCAGAGGGAAAAGGGGAAAAAGGGGGTTTAGCTGCGGAGAGGTAAAGGGGGGATGGCAGAGGGAGTAGAGGGGGAAGAGGAGCTCAGTCTGGGAAGGCCTCTTGGAGGAGGTGATTTTTAAGTAGGGTTTTGAAGAGGGAAAGAGAATCAGTTTGGCGGAGGTGAGGAGGGAGGGCGTTCCAGGACCGCGGGAGGACGTGACCCAGGGGTCGACGGCGGGATAGGCGAGACCGAGGGACGGCGAGGAGGTGGGCGGCAGAGGAGCGGAGCGTGCGGGGTGGGCGGTAGAAAGAGAGAAGGGAGGAGAGGTAGGAAGGGGCAAGGTGACGGAGAGCCTCGAAGCCTAAAGTGAGGAGTTTTTGTTTGGAGCGGAGGTCGATAGGCAACCACTGGAGTTGTTTAAGAAGGGGAGTGACATGCCCAGATCGTTTCTGCGGGAAGATGAGCCGGGCAGGGGAGTGAAGAATAGACCGGAGCGGGGCGAGAGAGGAGGAAGGGAGGTCAGAGAGAAGGCTGACACAGTAGTCTAGCCGGGATATAACGAGAGCCCGTAACAGTAAGGTAGCCGTCTGGGTGGAGAGGAAAGGGCGGATCTTGGCGATATCGTAGAGGTGAGACCGGCAGGTCTCGGTAACGGATAGGACGCGTGGGGTGAATGAGAGAGACGAGTCAAGGATGACACCGAGATCGCGGGCCCGAAAGACGGGAAGGATGGTCGTGCCATCCACGGTGATAGAGAAGTCTGGGAGAGGACCGGGTTTGGGAGGGAAGATGAGGAGCTCAGTCTCGCTCACGTTGAGTTTTAGGCGGCGGGCCGACATCCAGGTGGAGACGTCCCGGAGGCGGGAGGAGATGCGAGCCCGAAGGGAGGGGGAGAGGACAGGGGCGGAGATGTAGATCTGCGTGTCATCTGCGTAGAGATGGTAGTCGAAGCCGTGAGAGCGGACGAGTTCACCGAGGGAGTGAGTGTAAATGGAGAACAGAAGAGGGCCGAGAACTGACCCTCGAGGAACTCCAACAGTTAAAGGATGGGAGGGGGAGGAGGCTCCGGTGAAGGAGACCGAGAATGACCGGCCAGAGAGGTGAGAGGAGAACCGGGAGAGGACGGAGTCCGAGAAGCCAAGGTGAGATAAGGTATGGAGGAGGAGGGGTTGGTCGACAGTGTCAAAGGCAGCAGAGAGGTCGAGGAGGATCAGAATGGAGTAGGAGCCATTGGATTTGGCAAGAAGGAGGTCACGGGTGACCTTAGAGAGAGCAGTCTCGGGAGAGTGGAGGGGACGGAAGCCAGATTGGAGGGGGTCTAGGAGAGAATGGGAGTTAAGGAATTCTAAGCATTACAGTGTGGACTGGAGTGGGGTGAGAGAGGAGGTAGAGAGGGGGTTATGCAGTAGCCCAAGTGGGATATGAGAAGTGCTTCTATCAGAGTAACAGAAGTTTGAATGAAGAAGAAAGGATTCATTCAATTATATTTATTGAGCGCTTACTATGTGCAGAGCACTGTACTAAGTGCTTAGAATGTACAATTCGGGAACAGATACAGACAATCCTTGCCCAATGATGGGCTCACATTTAGCGATGTTGTGAAGGGGTACATTGAACGGGGGCAGAGAAGAGTATGGCGTAGGGGATAAAGCACGGGTCTGGGAGTCAGAAGGTCATGAGTTCTATTCCAGGCTCCACCACTTGCCTGCAGGTGTGGCCTACGACAAGCCACTTCGCTTCTCTGTGCCTCTGTTACCTCATCTGCAAAATAGGGATGAAGACTGTGAGCCCTGTGCGGGACTGTGTCCAATCCAATTTGCTTTTATCTATCCCAGGGCTCAGTACAGTGCTTGGCACATAGTAAGCACTTAAATGCCATAATTATTATCATTATTATTATTCTTGAGAAGCAGCTTGGTCTACCAGATAGAGCCATGTCCACTTTAGAAGAACCTGGGTTCTCATTCCTGCTCGACCACTTGTCTGCTGTGTGACCTTGGGCAATTCAATTAACTTCTCTGTGTCTCAGTTACCTCATCTGTAAAATGGGGATAAGACCGGGAACCAGATGTAGGACGTAGACAGTGTTGAATATTGCCATCGTTCTCGTCTGTCCGTCTCCCCCGATTAGACCGTAAGCCCGTCAAACGGCAGGGACTGTCTCTATCTGTTGCCGACTTGTTCATTCCAAGCGCTTAGCACAGTGCTCTGCACATAGTAAGCGCTCAATAAATACTATTGAATGAATGAATGACTTAACTTTCTTTTCCTTTCTCTTCTCTTGTATTGCATCCTGTTGTCCTTCACCAATGCCATAGTTACATGGTTCCACATTTCAGTCTGAGACTGAGAGCTGGGTGTCCAGAGGGCACTGCCCATCCCCTTCGGTGGTCCCTTCTTGCACTGGCATGGAAGCAGCAGATGGCAGGGTCATCAAAGTACCAAAGGGTGGGTCCAAGTGATTGAATGCTTTAAAGCCAATGGTAAGGAGTTTCTGTGTGATGTGCAGGTGGATGGGCAACCACTTGAGGAAAAATGCAGGTAAAGTTACCGCCTGTGATAGCGTGAAGAGTTAAGGGAAACTTGCACCGCGTGAAGAGTTAAGGGAAACTTGCAACACTAGATACCATCTGCATGCAGGCATACACAAATATAATTCTGTATAACTCTCTCTCGCCACGTATATATATATCCACATATAAAGTTATATTTAACCTTCTTGTTGGAAAAGAAAATGAATACTAGCGAAATATTTAGTTACCACACAGCCTGCGGATTATTTCCCCAGTGCCCTCTTCTGCAGATTTGGAGAAGGTCTTTACAAAATATTTATGGGCAGGTGAAAATCCCAAATAAAAACTGAAACAGCCATTACTTCCTCCACAGTTGGATTGACTGAGTAAAGAATACTAATTACCAAAATAGAATGCACAACAAATTCTGTCAGTGATAGCTGAGGAAAATTGGGGAGTTAATCAGAGTTAAACATAATCGAAACCAGAATGGATTACATTGCCTGTGGGTTGAAGGAAATTAGGAGTATGAGTGAATGGGGAAAAGTGGACATTTATAAGTGGTAAGGGAGAAATCAGCAATAGAAATGAGTTTGTCAAAATAAAATGGCTCGTTTTCCTCATTCTGTCAATCTCTGGAGGTGAATTAGAGATCAAAGTGAAATACATAACATTTATTCCAGGTGACACAGAATACTAATTTATGCCAATCTGAGGCTAGAAACCACATTTTTTTCTGAAGAACACAGAAATGGGAGATTCTGAGGTGAAGAACATAGTTTCCTCATAATCCTAGTTATATTTCATTTCTAGAACAACTTTTACAATTAGCATTTCATTTACTTTCACTTATTATCTCACAACACTTGGGTATATTTGGTTGCAGAGTCCTCAGCCAACTTTAATTCTAATGAACTATTCTCAGCATTCAAATGATCTATTTACCCACTCTAGTCGTAATTTCTTTTTTGTGTTTGCCACTTCTATGACGATATAAATTCCTGATGAATAGGGAACGTCACTTCTTTATCTTGTATTCTCCATTGTCTTAGAACAATATACCACACAAAGCAGGCATTCAAATAGACAAGACCATTATCACTATCATTACTACTATTATTGTACTTTGAGGCAAAAGATGTTGCTATTAATGATGAGGTTTTTACCGTTGTGTGCGAGTGTGCTGGAAAGCTATCTTGCATGATTAATAATTCCTTCCCTGTCATGTGCACATAAAGGCGTTTTTGCACTTTTCTTGCATTTGCTACCTGCAAAGCCTGGTGGGGGTTTTGTTTTTATTCATTTGTTACCGTCTTCTCAAAGCCTCTATTTTGAGAGTCACTGTTTTCCTTATTTCTGCTTGTCAGGCCTATCTCTTTTCTACTGCTCTCTCTCAGGCTTTTAAGGCAAAATGCTACAATTTTTATGGTTTTGTTTCATTTTAACATTAGACCAATCTTTTTGGACTTTCCTATTTTTCCTTATTAGGGTGAGATGGACAATTTTTACCTGTAAACCTCCATTTACAATCTGAGCTTCACATGGGACAGGGACAATTACTGATGATCAAGAGAAGCAATGTAGCCTAGTGAAAAGAGCAGTAGCCTGGGAGTCAGAGGACTTGAGTTCTAATCCTAGCTCTGCCACTTGTCTAATGGATTACCTTGGGCAAGTCACTTCATTTCCCTGTGCCTCAGTACCCTCATCTGAAAAATGTAAATTCAGTGCCCATTGTCCCTCCTACTTAGACTGTGAGCCCCATGTGAGACCTAAATATCTTGTGTCCACCCCAGCGCTTAGTACAGTGATTGGTAGATAATAAGCACTTAAAAAGTACCACAATTATCATTATCATTAATATGTTAACCTAACATTTATCCCAGGTCTTAGCAGAATGCTTCACACTGAATAAAGCCCTTCATAAATATCCTTACTACTCTTACTTCTTCAGTGGTGACACATGAGTCAAGGAGATCAGAGGAGCAGCCTGGTGTAGTGGATAAAGCACGAGCCCAGGAGACAGAAGGTCATGGGTTCTAATCCCACCTCCACCACTTGTCTGATGTGTGATTTGGGCCAGTCTTTTCACTTCTCTGTGCCTCTTTAGCTCATCTGTAAACTGGGGATTGAGACCGTGAGCCCCACGTGGGACAGAGGCTGTGTTCAACCCAATTTTCTTGTATTGATCCCAGTGCCTAGAACAATGCCTAGCACAGAGTAAGTGCTCAATAAATACCATAATTGCTATTACTATTATTATTATTAACACTGAAATGCTGCTGCCATCTCCTTAGGATTTCCTCTTTGTGCTCAGAGTAGAGCTACTCGTTTTTTCAGAAGTGCTCCCTCCTTCCTCCATCATCATCATCATCATCATCATCATCATCATCATCATCAATGGCATTTATTGAGTGCTTACTTTCAAGCAGCGTGGCTCAGTAGAAAGAGCCCGGGCTTTGGAGTCAGAGATCAGGGGTTCGAATCCCAGCTCTGCCACTTGTCAGCTGTGTGACTTTGGGCAAGTCACTTAACTTCTGTGTGCCTCAGTTACCTCATCTGTAAAATGGGGATTAAGACTGTGAGCCCCACGTGGGACAACCTGATTCCCTTGTGTCTACCCCAGCGCTTAGAACAGTCCTCTGCACATAGTAAGCGCTTAACAAATACCAACATTATTATTATTATTATTCATTCATCCAATTGCATTTACTGAGCCCTTACTGTGTGCAGAACACTGTACCAAGCGCTTGGAAAGTACAATTCGGCAACAGAGAGAGACAATTCCTACCCAACAAGGGGCTCACAGTCTAGAAAGGGGAGACAGACAACAAAACAAGTACTTTGTGCAAAGCACTGTACTAAGCACTTGAGAGACTACAAAAACAGAGTTGGTAGACACATTTCCTTCCCACATTGAGCTTGTAGACCAGGTGAGGCTGCTTTGAGCATCGATTGACACTCTTGATTGTTGCATTGTAAATGATAAATAAATTCATAATGACGGTATTGGTTAAGCACTTACTATGTGTTAGGTGCTGTTCTAAGTGCTGAGCACTGTTCAAGCGCTTAGTACAGTGCTCTGCACCCGGTAAGCACTTAATAAATGTGATTTCCTGACTGAATGAAATGATTTATATATGTAACTCATAAACATTTACATATCTGCCTGGAACTTGTGGTGAACAAGAGCAAGTCCATTTGGTGTCACAGAAACCATTTTACAAGTGACCATCATTTGACCCATGAACCACAACATAGGAGGAATTTGAGGAGGCACTGAACCGTCTTGTCTTCGGGGAGAAGAAAGACTGCCAGAGGTACCCGAGATTAGCTACCCTGTAAAATCCAGTCCGTCGGGTGAGTGCGAGGAGGGGGAGAGCTTTACCCGTTAACAAGCTCAAGAGAGGAGCAGTGAATCAGGACTAGCCGTGATTCCCCGAAACAACCTACATGAGTAGATAAATGGAGGAAGAACCAGACCATGAAGAGGGCGGTACCTCCAAAGATGATTCGGCCAAACAACCAAAATAAGACTGTCGCCATGAGCTAAGAACCGGACCCCGGACAACGACAGAACACCGCCTGAGACAGATGCCGAGAATCTTACGGTTCAGCCGCCGGAAACCACCTAACATTCGAGCCAGGATGACGTGCCGTGGGCAGCCGGACTTCTCCAACTTCTCCGACGTGGGACCATCTGCATAAACTTGGGGAAAACAGTTGGACAGGTAGCTTGTGTGTGTGTGTGTGTGTGTGTGTATGTGTGCTTATATGGGTGTATGCATTTCCCCTTTCAATTAGACTATTAAAAATTGAATAAAGCTTTCTGCTATATACAGTGGTGGTCAAAATTACAGTGTGACATGTAATTGAGTGCTGAAGGGACAGTAGGGGGAGGTGGATCCCCAGGGACAGATCTGTAGGGCACTGCTTGACAGGGCCCCGGTTGCATTTATAGAATAAGTGTCTGATGGGGTGAGACGTTGACAGACCTATAGGATAGGTGCCTGACAGGACTGGGGATGACTTATATAGTAAGCACCTGACAGTGCGAGAAGGGCCCGTGACAGAACTCCCTACCCACCTCAGACTATCATATTCCCCATTTTCAAAGCCTAATAAAATCACATCTCCTCCAGGAGTCTTTCCATGACTAACCTCTCCTTTCCCCACCACGTTCCCTTCCATACCGTTTCACATATATACTTAAATCCTTTCCATCTAAATGCTTTGCCACTCCTGTCCACTCCTGTCCACCCAACAGTTAGGTACATCTCTTTAAATTGTGTTGCTTCCTCCTACCTTTAATTTATTTCAGCGTCCATCTCCCCCTCTAGACTGTAAACTCATTGAGGATAGGGATCCTGCCTACTGATTTCTGCCCTCTCTTAAGAGCTTAATTCAGGGCCCTGCAAGAGAAAGAGGTTGGTAAATAATATTGACTGACTGATTGTTTGGGCCAATATTTATGGGTCTAAAGACAGTCTTCCTGGATGCCTAGAAAGTCTTGATTTACTGTTGTATCTGTGTATTCTTGACCTCTTCTGCTTTGGCTTCCCACCACATGTCACACATGTGGCTTAGCTTTTTTGCGTATCCCTCAAGGAAGTCTTTGGTAGGGTCCCTTTCATCAGGGCTCAAGGGATCTAAAAGAGACAGATGATGTGTTATTTGTTTAGCTGTTAGTAGCTTTCTGGCCTCTGAATCATCTCGGCAAGGCAGTCTTATGTGTTTTCTTCTGGCAGTGCCCAAATCACAACTCCAGTCCTTAGAATCATTGACCAAATGACAAAAAGATGCGTAGCCTCTTTCCTAACATTATTCCAAGCTAATAGTCTGAGCAGATATACAGACTGGAAATTTCTAGGAATCCCTGACAGATTATCCAGTTGTGTCTACCGACTCTGTTGCGTTACACTCTCCCGAGTGCCTAGTACAGTGTTCTGCACAGAGTAAGGACTCAATAAATACGTTCGATTGACTGATTCTCAAAGTCCATATGGCTAAGAATGAGCGTCTTGCTTAGGACAAGTATCCCAACTGCCCAATTCCTCCATCTTCAGGGCAGCACCAGGAACCCACCTATCTCCCAGGATCTCAAAATATCGACTAATCTTCCAGACATTTGTTATGTGGAAACTGACTCAGACTGGATAAGGCTACCATTTTGTTTTCTTTTGGTGGTTTTCTTTTGCTGGTCATGCATCCATTTGCCTCTGACCCATTACTAAACTCTTCCTCCAGACCTTGGTTACACTGTGCCTGGAACTTCATTCATTTCTTCTTCCCAAATGTTCCACCTCTAGCCTTCATTTATCACAAAACCACATTTCATTTATCTTGGCCCTCCACCAGGTTTCCCTCATCAAATAGAAGTGCATTGGTTAAGTTCTTCGGGATAACCCACAATTAGCTCTGCTCTTCAAGTGTGGCCTCCTCTCCACCCTCTTTATCTCACCCAAGCTTGCCCTCTTACAGCCCTGAATTACTTCACCCACCTCAATAGTATTTACTAAGGGCTTCGTGGGTGCATAGTGCTGTTCTAAGCACTCGGAAAAGTACAATACCACAGATCTGGTAGACATGAGTGTAGCTAAAAGGAGCTTACACTATACAGAGGGAGGTAGACATTAAAATACGTTAGGGGTAAGGAAAATAGAGTAGTAGAATATTTACATATATATTCTCAGGCAGAGACAAATACATAGTGCAGAGGAGAGGGAGGATAGGGAAAAAAAGGAGTTAGTACGGAAGTCCTCTTGAAGGGGATGTGATTTTTAGGAGGGTTTTGAAGGTGGGGAGAAGAGTGGTTTGTTAAAAACTGTATTTTAGGTGTTTAGTTGGCCCCATTCTTGGTAATCACAATTTCCTCTTAGCTAGGACCATCAGCAAATTATATTACCATACCTCAGCCGGAGTCTTAATAGGAACCCAAATTACCACGGATTCCTACAACCCTTCTAGGATGGCATCCAATGAATTCTTTCCCACACTGAGAATGTCACTTATAATTACCCTTTGTTTATGGTCATGTAGGATGTTTTCATTCACATGTCGGTACTTGGATGCAGGACAGTTGGAAGGAATTTTGCACGTGCAACTTTGGAAGAAACAGCATACCAAATCATGCAT